>NC_061111.1:22397437-22583573 GCF_002878395.1 Capsicum annuum
TATAAGAATTATCAATAAGTTTCCTAGAAACTTTTATATTTTGAATCCTTAAAGAAGTTTTCATACAAATTTTGTCAAGCGACAATATTCAACATTTTATGTGTGACATTTTCAAGTATCTGGACTGCAAATCAAATAAGTTTTTACTTACCAAGATGCACCCTTTCATATCACTTGATAAATGTTTCTACGTCAGCATGCTTAAATAAACATAGAATTCAGATCCTCGTAATCTTTCACAATATTGCGCCAATATTGTATCAAAGATATTAATGATATATCATTTCGTATCGATTCACAATGCGACATAACATTTTGAGATCTCATCACTTCATTATTTTCAGGTACATAAACCTCTCATAGGGTTTCATAAAGTGTTATGTCATAGGCTTTTCAAGCGCATATTACCTTCTTATTATGATTATTTGCTCCTTATTCTATACAAGTACTATTTCATTTGGAACCGAGTGGTCTATCACGCTTCACGCATGCATAAACTTTGTCCTTTAGAGACATAAAATAGAAGCACTTGTAGCTTAAATATGAGATGCGTTCGGCATTTGACTTGAATTATCTTTTGGACGAGGATCTGGTGATAATTACTAACATATTTCATAGCGCTTATAATCTCCCCCTTATGTTAGGAAAACTAACAACATCATCTATTTCTTTGGGGAATTCATCTTTGTGCATTATGGTATATTCATTAATTGTATACCGCACATCAAAATTATTAGATAAAATAATTGGTTCCCGACCTTGAACCAATTGAGAGGGAAGAAATAATCATAATTTATTGGTCTAATGCATACAAGTGTTATTGTATGCAACTTATCATATTTTAGACCAACACATGAAGCTTTGTTCTCATTAGCGATGGTTTAGCTATTTATCAAAGGCATTCAATGTCAAACCATCATCATCAAGATAACTCTCTTGATTGCACAGTCTGAAAATTATGCTCAATTTATATTAAACAAGTAACTTTATGAATGTCAAACGTAGGTTGACCATGAATTTAGATGTGATCATCTTATTGATATAACTTTTCAACATATCATATGATAGGTGAATGAGCCCTTATTCACCTTTTATTCTTTTCAGATTTTGACGGATCAAATCCCAAAATTAGTTGGTCCAACCAACTTATCATGAGAACAAGCAATATTAAAGTTCATGAAGAATTTTCTAATTCTTTAATATATGTTCAACACTCAGTGTGCACATCTTCGGGATATCACAATCGTTCATGCCAACTTATGAACTTCTAATCTAGTAAACTCCAAGTTTACCATGATATGTGTTTTTGCTTTAGTAAATTTCATATTTACTATTACATGAATAAATTTCAGATTTACTACTTTAGAAGTAGATTTCGAAATAACTCTTCTCAGTTATTTTGTCTCATTCGGAGGTGAGTTGTGATACCATCACAATCAAGTACTTGTTTGCATTAATAAACTTCTCATTCTCCAGGAATGAAATATAATTGTGTCTTAAGTCTATCAATTATGATAGCTTATAACCTCTTTCAAGATTTTGCTACTTCAGAAGCAAATCGAGGCATACATATAATGTAGAGAATTTTTCTCTATTATATCTTATGATCATAATATGTGTGTGAAAATATCATCACTTTTGATGATCATAATTATATTGTCCCTTCACGCTTATATTCGTGAATTCAATCACTTGTCTCCTTTCAAACATATTATGCATTGCTACCACATACACCTCAAGAATGAAGTAAGTTATCATATTTCAGACTTATCATATATTGCTACCACAATCACTTCATGGAATGGAGCATATTCAATGGGTCGGATTTCATGACTTTTCACCAAATACCCATTATTTTGCCTTAGCCATCATAATATCATCAGTATGGTGCATTGAGATTCAAACTTAACGTCTTATCCATATAAAAGCGTCTTAGGCATAAATCAATGGGACTTGAACCCAACATCTTATTTTCATAGTGTATGCATTCATATTGTGCTTTTGGGATGATGACCATCTTCAAGTGGTCAAATCTTTCATTTAGGCTATTCCACAAAACAAGTGGATCCTTGGTAGTAAGGTATTCAATTTTTAGAATTTCGTCAAGATGATGACGCAAGAAAATCATAGCCTTAGCATGATTTAATGTGTTATAAAATAAGAAAGAATAAAGAAGAAGAGTATAAAAAATAGAGAGAGTGATTCTTATTTCTTCTCTTGAGAGAGATGAGAAGATTGTATTTTGTTTCTTTATGGCTTCTCCAAGACCCATAACACCTAAGTGGATTTCAACATCCAACACTCATGAGAGGTAGTTCTTGCTCGAGGCAACGAACTCAAGTTTTGTAAAATTATTAGTCATATGAAAAGAAATAAAATAAAATAATACCTAGTAAAATAAAGACTTACCTTTTAAAGGTCATATATGGATTATGAAGACAGAACGATAACCTTTTTATTTTTTTTCTTTCAATCAAAACTTTATCTGACATCTCTAGCTTTTATCGTAGAATAAGTGCTCATGATAGAGTCTCGTGCTGATAATGTGTTATAAAATAATAAAGTATAAAGAAGAAGAGTAGAGAGAATAGAGAGAGTGATTCTTATTTCTTCTCTTGAGGGATGAGAGATCATAAGATTGTAAATACAATGAACAAAACTCCTCTATTTATAGGGAAAATTTACTCATAGTCTGAGTAAAAGACGAATGCTTCAAATCCTAATAGATATCAAAGTAGATCTTGATAGACATTCACTATAATGTAAATACATTTATAACACTTACCATATTTTATTAATCAATATAATTTTTAAAATAATTACAAAAAAATATTTAAAGACTCATAAACTTGAGTTAATTGTATTCAATTCAAATTCAAACTCAAATGTTAATCATAGAAACTTTTTCCATCAAATTTCCTCTACATATCTATGTTTAAATTTATCCCATACTCCATTTCAGCTTTTATTTTTAATTCAAATTTTTAAAAATTAATTAACTCTATACGTAGAACTAAGAAGAATTTATAAGTACATGAAACTAACTTAAGAGGGAGTGAAAAATAACACTTATTCGATATAATATAAACGACTCCCAAATCAGCAAAAAAAAATTAAACAAATAAAAATAAATTCACAAGTTAAATGATGACAATAATAAATTAATTATAATATTTAAATTCTTATAATTCTATTTTATAAACCTCTTAGAAGAAAGTAGAAATGCAAAAATATATCCGCACTCTTCATTACAAACATGATCTTGTAAGGCCCCTTTATAAATTTTCATTCTCCATTTCATTTTTTGATTTCTCAAATACATTTTACATTCCTGAGATATCTTCATACATCAGATTCATAGGAACTTCAGCTTCCTTTAGTATATCTATAAGAAAAAGATAAACATAAATTTTGATGAGTATTAATCATAATCTTTATATTTGTAATAAATACTATATTTATATTTACTACAAATAAATATAGTTATTTATTATATCTATCAATAAATATAGATAAATTATCTACTGAAAATAAATATACTATTTATTACAAATAACAATAAAATAATTAAAAAGTTAAGCATGAATAACATAGTTTAATATTTATATGACGAAATATGATGGACATTATCTATAACATTTTTATACATGATAGAAATTTTCTAAGACCAAAATGATATATATTAATATATAGGTGTACGGAAAATTATAATAATAAGTTTAATTTTACTTCTTAAGTGTGGGACGAAATGACGGTTTATATAAATCGTTAACTTTGTATATGATATTAACGACTTACCGATGTATAAATCAGAAATTGAAGATAAAGTTTTGACGGAAATTGAGCAACTTCAACCTGTAATACAATGGAAACTAGTAATTAGTAATTTGCACATAATGTTATAAACAAAATATATTAACTACATTCAACGTATGAAACAAAATAGTATCAAGACGCGTAAAAAAAATTAATCAGTATCTCTATGAATAAAATGATCATAGTTCTCTCAAGATAAATAAAATTTAAAATGAAAATGATTAATAACTAAAAGAGAATAAGAAAACTTACGTTGATATGTATCTCACTCTAGGTGTATATATATAAGAGGTTCTCATTTAAGATATATATATATATATATAGGTTACAAAGTTGGATATGCATGCAAACTAAATTTTAAATTCAAAATTGAATGTGAGGTGAATTTGTTAGAAAGATAAGATTTGAAAATATCATGATTATCTTAAGTTTAAATTCAAGATTCCAATATACTATTACTATTATTATTTAAATTCAAATTTAAATTCTTTATCTTTCAATTTTTTTTTTGTGTGTCCGATAAAAATAATAACTCTTTTGATTTTTATGATTCGATTCATTTTTGTGCAGTAACAACTCGTGTAGCATGCATTATTGATTAATAAGTCTAATATTTTTTATTACAAAAAATATCTAAGTTTTTCTTTCGAAAATTCTACGTTTATCTTTGAGAAGATATTGTATCTCTAATTTACAGTCAAAAATAGATAAAATAAATAATATTCTATTGAATTGGTTAGACTACAATAAAAGTCCAATTAAAACTTTTTAGTGTGATAACTATCTTGATAATGTTAATTGTTATTAATTATTATTATTATAATTGTTGCTACAACCATTACACTACTATTACTATTACTGTTGCTACAACTATTATTATTATTATTATTTTTATTATTATTATTATTATTATTATTATTATTATTATTATTATACTACATTTTTTAAAAATTTAGAAGCACTGTTCAACCTGTACTAATACCTTTTTTGGGGTTAAACATGCACTACTACTATTACTATTACTATTATTATTATTATTATTATTATTATTATTATTATTATTATTATTATTATTTAGGTTAATATTTTATATTTTATTTAATTAAATATATTTTAAATAATATTTAAAAGGGATAAGTTTATTAGCAAGAGTTCATTTAGAACTCTTCAATATTACGTTCCTAATTTCAAGCTAATGAGAATCTTAAAAAAAAAAATTAATATAAATATCTAATCTTTTAATTCAAAACTTTGACAAATTACAAAAGTTAATGAAATAGCCATGATTTTATGTCTCTAATTAAATTCAATTTGTTTCATCCTTATCTTAAATTAAAAATAAATTTTCTTGGAAGGATACCTAAAAATAGGAATTTTTAAAAGAAAAAGGATTAATACTACGTATAGACCTCTAGATTTAGTTTATCTTTCTACATCTTCAATTCAAATTTCAAAAAACAAATATATCTCATATTAGTTAAATATATTATCCTTTTCATGTAAGTCAAATTATAATTTAAACTCAAGTTAATCTCTTAAACAAAAAAATTATTCACATAATGGAGACTTATTAAACATATATCTTATTATTATTATTATTATTATTATTATTATTATTATCATTATTATTATTATTATCATCATTTATTGTATTATACTACTATTATTATTACTGTCTCGACTACTGCTACTACTTCTTTACTGATTCGGCTATGCGGCTACTACTATTGTTTGTTAGTTTCTTTTTATTATTAGTATTAGTATTACCATTATATTAGTATTATAATTATTGTTTATTATTATTACTATTATATTTTATTTAATAGTTAAATATATTTATAATATTTTGTAGGAATGATAAGCTTATGACAAGATAAGTGTCTTTTAGGACTCTTCTACACTATTATTATTGTTAATTTATTTTAACTACTGCTACTAATAATAATAATAATTAATAATAATATTCATATTATAGTGATAGTACGTAACAGTAGTACTAATATTGATAGTAATAATAATAATAAATAATAACATTATTATTATTATTATGTAAATAAAATATATATATATATATATATATATATATATATATATAATATTTAAATTTTATAAGATATAGCTTTGAAATAGTAAGAGTCTATAAGGACTCGTCAATTGTGGATTTCTAATTATTAAGATAATATTTTTTTTAAAAAAAAAGAGACAATATATTTCAAATTCAAATAATTAATCTTTCAATTCAAAAATTTTCTTACATACTTTTAATTTGTCTTAAAATATCACTTAAACTTATTCTTGTGCTGCCGCGTGGCTTCTTGTCTTGATTTTAGTTTTACTTATATATATATACTAGTATGCATACCTGCACGATGCGCGGATAATATTAAAATATTATTTTTAATCACTTCATACTAAAATGTTTCGTTTGACCATGTTAAATCATATTACTTTTTTTAAAAAAATCAACTATCATATTATTTTTTAATAAATATGGGAAAAAAATTCCACCCAACCCACTCCAATCCCCCCACCTTTAACTAAATATATTTTAAAAAAAAAACAATCATGTAATTATAAAAAAAATATTTTATATTTTCTTTATTATGTTATCACAACTAAAAAATATTAGCTTGTTAATATTCTACCCCTTTTTCACCTCTAACTAAATCTATATGAGTAAAAACAATCGTGTAATTGCCAAAAGAAAAAAATTTATTTTATATTTTTTTATTATATTATTTACAATTTAATACATTTCAAATTGTCAAAAATAATTTAGTTTTTTATTCTACTGCATGTCTATCTCTACCTTTTAAAATTTATAAATAATAATATGTTCATTATTTAATTACTTCATTATATTCTCAGAATTAGTTTGGATTCCCCCCTTCCTCCCCCCGGGCCAAAAATTATCCTCGATGCACAATTTTTTTACTGTATTTTAATTTGGTTACTTTTATCTAATTTGACCTTGACTTAACTACATATATTGCTACACTAAAAAGAATAATAATAATAATATCAAACATATATTTTAAAAGATTTAAGCATGTCATCTTTTGATATTCGTTGTTACCTATTCTTCTCTTCTCTTCGTTTAACTTTATCTCTTTGTAAGTCAACAATAACAACAAAATCATCACTAAAAAGTAAAAATAACTCTCAAGAAAACTTCTCATAAATTAAACAATAGAAAAAATATTAATTTGAAGCCGATTTATCTAAAATTTTTACTTATCGTAGCAGTAGCTTCAACTATTATCTGTTCACTTTTTTACTTATTTATTTAAAGGGTGTTACCATCTGTAATGAGAAACGAAGAACTAAGAAAAATGAATAGAGATAACCTCAAAGACTTGAATTTATATTTCATAAATTGCAATTATATATAAATATCACACACACACATAAATATATTTTAACAAATGGATAAGGTCATTAATTGTTATACATTATTTCCTCCTTTTCAAAGTAATCGACAAATTTATTTTGACTGATATATTCATTATTAATTAGAAATGTGATTTAACTGATATATTTCTTATTAATTCTTTAATCTTCATTAATTTAAGAATAATTAATGATAAGGTAGAGTCGGGAAGTAAATGGTTAATTTTTCTTTTGATCTTTTAAATTGACAACTATTTTGAGAGAAATAACTTTAGAAAATGTGTCAACTATTTTTTTGATAACCGTGATGTTCGGACTTGCTTTTACGCATAAATATGCTAGCTATTTTGAGACAGAGAAAATAGAATCAATTTTGAATGATATGTAACTAATATATATTAATATTTAACTCTTAATTAGCTTGTCTACTACTTTTCTTTAATATATCATAAATTTTTATTCCTTATATATGTCCTTTTTATTATTTTTTCACAATTCTTAAAATGTCTAAATTTGTTAATAATATTTTGAATATCATTTATTTACTCTATTCTTAAATTAAACTCTAATATGTTTGTTATTTTTAATTAATATCTTACTAACTTATCCCTTGCTTAATTTTTAAATATATTTTTTTTTGTCAAAAAATGAAATCTTGATTAAATATTATTAAACAATCCATTAAATTTCACAATTACCTCATCACTATATGAAGTCTCAACGGTTTAATTGTTTTTTGTAAAAATTCATATTCAATATGTGTGTATTTAGTAGTGTGAAACGGTAAATTTGCACGTACATGTTACATCATATATATAATTAATCTATACAAGCACATTCAAACAATTTTAGATAGAATTCAAACACACATACAAAAATTATAATATGTCACAAAAATTATAATATGTTAATAAAAATAGTTTTATCTTGATAAATGAATAAGTTATATGTCAATTACTAAATAATTCGATCTTAATTTTTGAATATATATCGAACATTGCTATGATTATAAGGAAAGACAAAACAAATCAAATCAATTAAATAGATTATTTTCAGTTTGCATATTTTTCCTATCATAATTTTAAAATGCTTATTTCAAAATCAAATACTTATATTTTCCAAATATATTCTCTTTTTGTATAAACTAAATAAATTAAATAATAATTTTTAAAAAAGTATAACTTTTTACATTCCTAGTATTACTAAGAAGTATCACTATTATTCTTTTTGTTATTTTGGATAAAAGGGGCTATTATTCATTTCGTTTGACATCAAACTGTACTCTGAAATTACAACATCGAAGGTTGCAGCACAATACACCAAAAGTGCAGCTAAAGAGGGGAAAGAAGCATATGTAAATACACTGGCATATATATTCAATTTGACATCCAGCAAGTACCAACTGGAATGCTAGAAACTTTGAAAGGCAATTTGGAATCGGAAGTTAGATTGATTTTGAATAAAAATTTTCCTCCTCCGTCGGTGGACACCATTTTTGTATGAGAACGCAACATCACTATTATTCTTGGTGCTAGTGTTACTGCAAAAAATATCAATGAAAAAACTTTAAAATTTAAATTTATGAGTAAAATAATAAATTTCTTGAGAAAAATCAGCATCAAGAACAAATATATCACATCAGAGTCATAAGAAAAATCTCACCACCAACAATTAAAATTAGAGAAAAATTGATAGGATAATTAATACAACTTATTTTTTTGTATTTATTTTTATCAAAAATTAAATGGACAAAATCATAATAGAGAATACTACTTACTTGAATTCAAGCTAGATAAACAGATTAGAGTGTAATATCACCATCATTCATCTTGATATAAAAAGTGAAATTGTTAAAAAAAAAAATCTAAAAATTATAGAATATGAAGAATGCACTAAATAAACTAATGATCAATAATAAATAATAAAATAAAACCAAAAAAAAAAAAAAAAACTTAGCATTATAAATAATTTTAGAAGTATATATAGGAGAAGTTAAGTAGTAGAACTTCATTCTAATTCGAATTTCATTTGAATTTAAATTCAAATGACTATCTCATTAGGATATTACTTTGGATAAATATAGATTTTAAATGATAAAGAAGCAAAAACCCAAAGAGAATTTTCTGCCGTAAAAATATGCTATAAAAAGGATTTACAACCACACAACTGATTTTTAATTTAAAATTAATAATAATCTTTATCAATGGAGTAATTGGTGGTATTTTCAGTTTATATTTAAATTTAACCACTACTGCTTCTACTATGTAAGGAGTAGTTATTGTTTATTTATTTATTTATTTTTAATTATTATTACTACTATGTATTGTCACTATTATTATTATTATTATTATTATTATTATTATTATTATTATTATTATTATTATTATTATTTATTTATTTATTTAATTGTTATTATTATTGTTACATATACTACACGCTATTGCTACTACTTTTACTGCGATTAGTTATTATTGGTATTATTATTATATTTTTATACTATTTGTTTGAATTTTTAAAGAGATAAGTACATGAAAAAGTAAAGGTCCATTTAAAACTTTTTAACCATGAGTTTCTATTTTTAAGTTAATGAAAATCTTTTTTTCTAATAGAGCATAATATATTTTCAAATTCAAATATTTATATCTTTTAACTCATTATTATTACGATATTATTAAGAATTGTCATAAAAACTGTCACGTAACTCTTTAATAGCTTGTTTATTAAAAGAGAATCCTAAATTGCTTATTAATTTTAATTTTTAGTTTGAAAATTTAATGTAAATCATCTGCAATTTATTTTTGCTACAAAGAAGGAGCAGTAAGAAAAGTTAATTTAAATATTTAATTTAAACTAAGTGATAACTCTTCAAATAAAATTAAAATATATTGATTGTTATTATTATTATTTTTGATACAAATAAGTTTATGAGATATGAGAGTTCATTCAGAACTCTTCCATTGCAGGTTTCTATTTTTAAGTTAATTAAATTTTTTTTAAAAAGGTTAATAATTTATTTTTAAATTTAAATATTTAATATTCTTTAATTTTAAATTATTATTACAACACTTCTTAGTTTTGTCCTAAAAGTTGTCACGTGGCTTAATAATAGCTTGCCACGTGTCTTCTTCTTGTGCTTCGTCATTTGCTTTATAATATATATAGATAGTTATGCCTTTTACATTTTATCCGAAGTCAAACAACAGATGAAATATTATTTCAAATGAGATGGACGTGTCAAAATAAAATGCTATCAGATTTTATATACAACCTTGTTCGTATTTGTCTAAATAAAATTATAAATTAGATTTATTTGAAAAATCGAACATTGAATTTGAAAAGGGAAACGTATGATTGCTGACATTGAATATTGCAGCATATAGTCCATCAAATTTAAAGATTTTTTGTTAAGCTTAGAATCCACTCGTTGATTCGATCAAAATTTTGAGAAAGAAATTAAAGCCTAATCAAATTAATAACTAACAAATTGCATAAAAAGTCAGGAATTGTAATTAGTAGATGAAATGTTGGCAGAAATCATTATGTTATAATATCAGATAATTGATAGAATTTTATATGTTTTTTATTGAGTAGGATAAGTGAATATACACACAATTGTTTACAATAAATTACAAAAGAATAAAGAGATAGTATAGCTAACATATAATACTTAGTGACGTATCTTAAAATATAGCTAACTGAACTTACCTATCCTAATTTATCTCTAATATCCCCCTTCAAGTTAAGAGGGTTTGCCCAAGATTCTTAGCTTGTCTTTAATGAATTAAAACCGACAACCGATCGACACGGGCGATATATCTGTCAATTGATCGATAGAGGATATGAATTGCATTGATATATGACCAACCTTGACTTGTTCTCTGACGAAGTGAAAATCAACTTCAACATGCTTCGTTCGAGCCTTAAAACATGAATTAATTGTTAGATATGAAGCTCCGGTGTTGTCACACCAGATGATCGTGGGAGTGATTGATTGATTGTTTAAACTCTTGAAAAAAAGAACGAAGTCAAATTATTTCTGTTGTGGTATTAGCGACAGATCGATATTCAGCCTCAATTGATGATCGAGCAACTGTTAGTTGTTTCTTGGCTGACCAAGGTATTAAGTTTCATCCCATATACACAGCAAAACCTCCCATGGACCTTTTCTCATCTTGGTTGCCTGCCCAATCAACATCACAAAAGCCTTGAAGTTGGGAGCTGATTGAGTGAGTAATAAACAATCCTTGATGTAAAGTGACTTTGATATACCGAAGAACATATTTGTAGGTTGTTCAGTTGATGATTGTTGGTGCAAATCAAAATTGGTATAATTTGTTCACAGCAAATGCCAAGTCAGGACGAGTTATACAGACATATTGTAATGCGCCTATGGATCTCCTGTAAATCTTGGGATTAATCAGCGATTCGACTTCATGAAATTGCAGATTATATGTGCTAGCCATCGGAGACTTGACAGATGTGACATGTGTTTATATGAGTAATGGTGAGAAGATCCTACAGATATTTTTATTGAGAAAGAATAATACCACTGCTGAGATATATAACTTTGATTTTCAAATAGTGAAGTTTTTCGAGATCTCGTAACTTGAATTCTTTGACAATTGAATTATCCAGGTGTCAACTGCATTGGAGTTACTCTCTGTGATGATAATATTATCGATATAGACGAGGATGTAAATAACCATGTATATATTTAGTCATCCCACTCAATAAAAGATGTATAGAATTCTCTCAATTATCTGATTTTGTCCCATAGTACCAGAGCCTACCAACTTCTTCTCAACTTTCAGATTCTACCTCTACAACAACAACGACATTAACCACTCCAACTCTTTTTGCTACTTTACCTCATGTTCAACTTTCTTTTTCCATAAACTCAAACCAACAAACTACCTGACTTGGAAAACTCAATTTATTCCTATCATCAAATGTCACAATCTATTCAATCATATTGATGGTACATCAACACCTATATATGTCGTCATCAATACCATAACAAATCACTCAGGACCAAATTTGATTATCTAAAGTGGTTACAAGAAGACCTAACTCTTACTAAGTTGGATTTTATCATCTTTAACTGGGGAAATATTTTCTTATGTGACTAGTTTAGATGCTGTCTTTGAAGCTTGAAGCGCTCTTTCAAATGCATTTAGCACAAGCTAAAGCTAAAATTTTTCGCGAAGCTAAAGCTATCACTGATGAGCTTGTCGTGGCTGGTACAATTGTATCTTCTTATGAATTCAATGCCACTATTTTTGCTTACTTTCCTCTGATTATCATTCCGTCACTGCAGCGTTATCTGCAGAAAAGTCACAGGTATCATTTTCTGATCTTTTTGATAGACTTACGGCTCATGAGATCCTCCTACAGAATGCTCGCAAACCAATCTCTATTGTTGTCAATGTTGCTCGATAACACACTTCATACGCACGTCCATCTAATCAGAGCTCTCCAAAAAAATAATAGTTACAGAAATAATGGTGCATCCTCAATTGGAAATAAGAAATGGGTTTCTAATCCTTGTTAGATTTGTAGACTCAACAATCATCAAGCTAAGTGGTGCCACAAACGTTAATGCTTCTTTCAATGATTGATTTCATGACACTGTTGTTTCTCATCACATGATTCCTGATTCATCTGT
Organism: Capsicum annuum; assembly: GCF_002878395.1. Taxonomy (NCBI): domain Eukaryota; kingdom Viridiplantae; phylum Streptophyta; class Magnoliopsida; order Solanales; family Solanaceae; genus Capsicum; species Capsicum annuum. Next base: position 22,410,309 of record NC_061111.1, read on the forward strand.
ACTTGAAATTTCCGAGGAGTGACATAGTCAACATAGGTAATAGACGTGACTTACACATTGAAAATACTGGTCACACTACACTATCTTCTAGTAATAATCAGTTTCATTTAAAAAATATTTTATATGTGCCTGTCCTACAACAATAATTGTTATCTGTTATTAAATTTGTCAAAGACAATCAATGCTCTGATACCATATTACAAGATCAAATAATTAAGAGAATTTTATATGTTTTCTATCGAGTAGGATAACTAAATCTATACACATTTGTTTACAACAAACTACAAAAGAATGGGGAGATAGTATAGTTAACGTATAACACTGAGCCATGTATCATAAAATATAGCTAACTGCACTTATCTATCTTAATTTATTTCTAACAATTATCCTTCATCTTAACTTAATTGAATTATGAAAGTATCATAGTGCAGTTACTTTAGTTAATCATTAATTAAACTTTAGTTAGCTTAGTGCTTTCATAACTAATTTCACGGAGATTAAACTGAACTTATGTTAATCACTATTAATAACAATTGTTCCAATTCACGATGTAACATACTCGTATTCTTTATATATTATTTTTCCGCAATTAAACATAATTGCATGTGGTTGAAAAATAGTATTTTAAAAGGTGTTTTTAATGGAGCCTTGAAGTAAAGTGTACTAAAAACGCATTAAGATGTATTAATGAGGTGTAAGTATCGTGAGACATAAGTCTCAACTGATAACAGACATGAAAGTTCAATATCATTAAAAGATAGAGAATATCAATTCATTTTAATGAGATGCTTTTAAATATTAAAATTTTTCTTGTGATAGAAGAAAAGTTTCGGTCCAATGAAGATATTTTGTCCAAATCTTACATCTATTTGGAGGTCAAAACTAAAATCCAAGATAAGGTGGAATTGAGTCGAAATTTGTCCCCCCAAAAGTAGAAATGTAGCGGCTCATAACTAGTTTCTAGAACCTACATTTAATAGTTGATTAATTTTATGTAGACTTCTTAGGATTTTGTGCTATGTCATTAAGGGGCCGTTTGGTAGAGTATATAAAAATAATGCAAAATATAGTGGATCAGTAATGTTTGTGTTAGTTACACTTGCATTAGATATGCTTGTATTTTTTTATGCAGTGTTTGATCTGATGTATTAAAAATAACATGAATTACATAATTTCTTTAAAAAAAATACAAAAATATCCTTTCTATATATGTTGGAAAGAATGCGAATTTTTTTAAGGGCTAATTGCATCTTTAATCATGTTAATGCATGCATTAGATCCATTATATTACTAATACCATGAATTTTGAGATATTAGTAATACATACCTCAATATGCAATAGAGTGTATTGGCTAAAAATGTACCAAACAAGGCACTAATAATGCACAAAATTTAAGCATGCGTTATTTTTTTTTTATACACTTTACCAAACAATCCCTAATGATTGTTTTGTTCAATATTAACTTCATAGGATAATGTGTGTGACGGTGCTAGATGAAGTATCATTTTTAGTTATTGCGATCTTTGACCAACCCCTTCTTTATTACAATATGAAGGAATGTTATATTTTATTGTATATCAGATTTTGAAGATTAATATATTGAAAGTTCTTTTTAAATCTTTGAGGTAAATTACCTTGAGATTTATCTTTCAACTTAATTAGTTCATCTGTAAGGTTGTAAAATAATTTTTTTTCTTTGATATTCTTGATTTCTTCTTTATATTCTTTGAAGGAGATCAGTACTCATACTAACTGTTGTCTAATATTACTCGCGAAACGGTCAAGATTTGTTTTCAAATTTGATTAGTTTCTCAAGTAACGACGTTTGATTCATCTATAACCAATTCATTGTTACTTGAATCTTATCAAATTTCTATTTTTTTTTTTAATTTTGTTTGATCTTTTCAATTCTACTTCCACATTTCTATTTAATTAGTTTCTCAATTTTGCTTCTGCATTTCTCTTGAGTTCCTACTCTAATTTCAAGAATTCCGTCCTTCGTATTATCATCAACATTCAAGGTGTTTTCTCATTATATTAAACATTCATTTTGTAGGTTTTAAGTAATAGCTTTAATATTTTTTTTCAAAATATGAAGAATTAGAGTATCATTTTTACAATATTACCGTTATGTTGGAAAATAAATTGTCCCAAAGTTAATTATTTAGACTCCACTTATAATATCAAGTTTCGTATCTTTTTAATGTATACTTTACCATGCATTTTTTTTTCATAATAATACGATTACAAAAAAAAAAAAATCAAGAACAAACATAGTACTAATAGAATACATAAATAGTGTAAATTAACAAGAATAATCACCTAGCAAGCTAAGTCACGTCGCAATTTAAGTCTTCCTCTTTATTATTTTTTTATTGAAAAAGGACCTAAAATGTTCCTTAATTATATAAATTGGCGCAAAAATGCTCTCCATCTATATATTCAGCCTGAAATGCCACTCTCTTTCACCTATTGAGGTTGTTTTACCCTTCTATTTAACAAATTAATTTGATACCACTTAATTTATGACATGCCTTCTTTTATTGATCAATTAATAATTAATTCTAAACTAAAAACCCGCCCCGCCCCAAGATAATAACCCAATCCAACCCACCCACCTAACCAAATAACCCAAATCATACTCAATTTCAATATCAGTTCACGCTCTTTTTCCTTCTTTTCTCTCCGATAGAAAGCAACACTGCCGGAGTTATGATATTGAACATCTTAGACATAAAATCTTACACTTCACGAATAATTTACTCCTTTTCAAGTGAGAAATTCTTTCTTTTTAGTAATATTATGATCAGAAAGGAAGCAAGAGTTCAAGTGCTCAATTTCATTTGAATGTTAAGGCAGAACCTGACCGGAGATTTGTTTTCCCGTTTGACGGTGAGCCAGAGTGTGGTCCTCAGATTTTTCAAATTCAGGGAAATATTCGTCAAACCTGTTTTCACCTGCAAGTTCAGTTTTCGAACCACCGGTGACCGAAATCAAAGGTCCAGGTTGGTTCCGATAGCTTTTTTCACTCTTTTTTACACTTAAATTCTAATACCGACAGGCTTAGCATACACAATTAGTGCATCACTCACGCTACATTTGCCGCATAAAGTTCTGAATTCTCTAGTATTCAAGTGAAAAGTATATTCAAATTGTTACGAATTCCTAATTAAAGCTTAAAAAGAAGCTTCCAATATCAGTAATTAGTTGGAAAAAAATCTACGACAAACACATAGTTCATATTATGAACCAATTGTCCCACATTGGAAAAATAGAGAAATGCTAAGGGTTTATAGGTCAAATGGGTTCTCCCACCTATTACTCTAGTTTTTTGGGTTGGGCTCTCCCGTTTGGTTTATAACAGTTCATGGTATTAACAAATGCATCGGTGACAGATCAAGAAGGATCAGAGATTGACTCAAGTGAAGCGATGAGATAATGACAAGCTGTTAAAAGTTGAAGATGCAAATTGCTTGTAGCAATACCTATTAGTGATACTTAAAAGTGTCTGTTCAAATATGTATATCCCTGATGAACTCAGATGAAAAATGTATATATGTCGGACATACAGTCCTTTCTTATTTCTGTGGCATATTGAGCACTAATTTGTTAAATGATCAAACATTTGCCTAATCTTGTTGCAGTGGAAAATCCACTCATAATATGTTGGTGGTACGCGTTTATGATCACTATATATATATTGAATGGTCCTGGAGAAAATTGAATAAAATGCTAAAATGCTTCACTTTGTTTTATGGTCCTGGAGATATAGGATAACATTACACACACACACACACACACACACACACACACACACACACACACACACACACATATATATATATATATAGATAAATGTATCTTAACCATTTCAAACAGAAAAGTATTGCACAATAAATATCATAAAATGCAGAATCACGACACTATAGCTCCAGCAGGGTATTACACAGGACATGTGATTTCATCAAGTTCTTAATCACTTAAAGAACATTCTGCAGTTTACACAACACCAAACTGATTCACAGAATTCGTAAATAGACTATCACAATATTCATACATTGTCAGTCACAACATAAAAGAAAATAGTTGAGATAATAAGTACCAAATGTTTTGAAGTGAACCAATAGAGTCACGTTCAAGGCAGATTCACAACACAACATCAAAACGTGAAATTTCATTGTTATGCCATTACAAAAGATCCTCAAAAGCTTAAAACCACTACATAATGCACAATTGTTATTTCTTAGTGTTTGCCCATCTTTGCTTCCAGTTTGCCAATTTTTTTCTCCTTTTCTATTGCCAACTGATTTGATGTAACACAAGCTTTACCTTTCCAAGTCATCTTTTTTGGTGAGTATGGCAAATTAGCAGGCATACTAACACCATTATCATCACTCCTGCAGTTAATCTTCCTAGTACCAGTTGGATTTTGTTCTAACTTCTTTATTTTCAGCCTAGTCTTAGCTTCAGATAAACCCCTGGGCCTAAGCAAAGGCTGCTCATCCTCACCTTCAAGCTCATCTTCAGTTTCATCTTCATCAACAAGTGCTCTTAAAGGTGCAACAGGCTTTTGAACAAGTTCTCTTCAAGGTGCAGTAGCTTCAACCATTGGTTGGCTTATCTGTTGACTGTAAGATGCAACAAACCCAGGAGTTGACATGAAGACAGATTCTTCATTAGGTTGGGGTGCTGACAGTGGCACATCCTGAAGGACTCCTGCTCTCTTTGAATCTACAGAATTTGACAAAGTGAGTTTACAGTTAAGCAGATAACAATGTGAATAATGACTAAGGAACAATGAACTTACCACAGGACAAGTCCTCAAATTGTGACCAGTTGAACTACAGTAGCCACATGCATTTTCAACCTCTTTCTACTTTTTAACCACATTCCCTCTCTCTTTCTTGCCTTATTTTTCTCCCTCTCTCTCTTAACTTTTGGTCTACCAACCATTTTATGTATTTCTGGTGGCTCCATGGCATGTGAAGGATGAACTTTCCAAAAATTTTCACCCCTAACTGGTTGTATTTTATGTTGGTACAACAACATATAAGTCTCTTTTGACTACCACTGGTGTATCTCATTCTCTGGTTCTTGTTTAATATGGTGGAAAACTTTAATGACATGAGGACATGGTATTCTTGTCAAATCCCATGTCCTACATATGCATCTCTTACTAGCAATACTCACAACATGCCTATCCATACCCTCAACCACCTCATATCCTAAGTCTCCATTAGCTTGAACAAGACAACCTTGTGCAATGATTTTGAAATCATTCAAAATTTTTCTGTCCACTTTTCACCCTGCTCTTCAAGATCTTTCAATCTACCCATAGCCTATACAGAATATTAACAGTAAGATATGAACATTGATATAACAATAAGACTAAAAATATATAACATAAGACTAAAAATAAAGGCTATACCTTGATTCTGATATCTTCCAACATCTTAATGATTGGTTTTCCCCTTGCAATCAAAATCCATTTGTTGAATGACTTTGTAACGACCTGAAAATTTGATAAAATATGTGAAATTGTGATTTTGTGTGATTTGACTGTTTTACCCCTCCCCGTAGTTGCATTATGATATTTCTGGGGTGTGAGAGTGATTGACATGATTTTCGATGCATTTTGGTATCATTTATGCAATATTATAATTTTTGATGGCTTTGAGAGCCTTATTTTGGACTTATGTGTATATCTTTTTATTCGTGCGATGGATGACCGAATGGACTGCGCCAGCAGCTTCGGAATATCGATTTTAGGCTAGGTGGACCTTTGGTTCTGGTCCCAGTGCACCCGAGCTCATTTCGACCTATTGGTTGGAAAGTTGGAAATATGGGTGTCGGACCCACATTTGATCGAAACAACCTCGGATGGAAAATCCGACTTGGACAGCAAATCTGAAATATCGATTTTAGGGTGTTAGCATATTTGGTATGATTTTACGGATTTTAAATCTCATTTCGATCCTCGGTTTGGAAAATTGTAATTTCAGGTTTCGGGGGTCAACTTTGTGAAAACGATGTTTTTTTGAAAATCTGATATCGCCATCGCGTCTGAACATCGAATTTAGTATGGTTGCATAGTTCGTTTGTGTATATCGGACTCCGAATGAATCTCAGGCACCCCGTCAAAGTCCGTTTCAACTCAAGAAGAAAAAAAACAGCAGTTATATTGCAGATTTTGTGCAATATAAACAGCTTTTTCACCCTTTTTGGCCTATTTTGTTCATTTTTCATCTTACCTCTTAAGAGTTTAACCCTAAATAGTTTGGGAGCTTAAAAGTGAAGCTTGTGAGAGATTGGGAAGCTAGATTAACATCTTTTTCTTGATTTTATTATGAATTTAAGGTAAGAATTCACCCCTCTTCTTAGTAATTTATTGATAAATTTCTCAAAACCTCAAAAATCCTAGAGCATGATTTTAAACCCAAATTTCACTTCTTTCACTTGAATAATATTTTTATCTTATAATTACTAGTTTTTCATCAATTTAATCTTCAAAACAATTCTGATTCTTGATTTTAACCCGGATTTCAAATATTTTACCCGGTAAAGCTCAAAAATGATTTTTCCTCGATTTTAACTCCGTTTTTTACTCGATTTAACTTGGGTTTTTAGCTGTAGGTTCCTAAAAATATGGGAAACATATTTTTGAAGTAAAGTTTCAATTTTGCCCTTCTTTTTCGAAAATTCATTTTGGGGGTCCATTTTGACCCCGAATCAAAAGTAGTCAATATGGGTGTCGTTGGTTTTGTATTGACGCGTAGATTTCATATTTGATATTTTTAGTGGAGTTCGAAATTTTTCGTGAAAAGTACGGTCATGGGTTCAGTATAGCAAACCGGTTTCGATTTTGAGATAGGTTATGACTAAACTCTTCAGACTGGGCTGGGTAGTAAATGATGGTACAAAGTGCATGTTAAGGGTGGGAACTAATTATGAAAAATGGCTATCTATGTGTTGTTCCCGTGTGGGGGCCTATATGTGATGTAATTGTCAAAATTGAGATATTATGTGATATGTTTGATCGTGTGGAGTCCTATGTGATATTGATAGCCTTGAATACATTTGAATAATTGTATTGTGTTGTTTAATGTGGTACCATTGGTGTATTGTGATTATATTCATACTTTATTAGTATATGAGACATGTGGAAATTCATGAATGAAACGAAAATAATAAGTGGATATTGGCTCATGTGGTTGTGGGAATGTATCATTGTGGTTGGTTGCGGAAATATATCATGTGATTGGTTGTGGAAATACTCATTGTGATTGGTTGTGAGCTTTACATCTTCGTATCATATTCATTCATAAAACATTGGTATCACCGTGGCAATATCTGAGAAACACTAGCAATACCCTTTTAAGAAAATATTGTAACACCTTATAAAATCCTTTCCGGGGGATATGTCGGAAAGGAGATATGAGATATGTGGATTGTATATGGGTTGACGAACCCCCCATGGGTCCTACGTTGAAAAGCTTTAGCTCTGTAGGTGTATACGAGGATTGTGCGATAATCCCGGAGGTTGTGCGACAACCTCGTGCATCATCATCATTATCATATACATTGCACTTACTTTATTGCGTTTATGTTGCGTTTATTGACTTGTCATCTATGTATTCGTCTTACCTTCCTTTACTTGCATTTGATGATCTTGTATCTACATGTTCTCTCTTGTTCTATTTATATGTGACATAATGTATACTTGTGTTCAATATCTTGGTGTGATGTTGTAATATATGTGAGATATATTAAAACTATTAGTGCAAGCGGTGTGGGCTACCGTTGTAGGACATTTTCTGATTGCAGGTGATGTGCCCTTAGTATATATTTTGTATGCTTTATTTACTACTTTGCTTGGTCGGCCTATGATACCTACTGAGTACAAGTGGACCGTACTCATGCCTACTACGCCCTTTCGGTGCAGGTCTTAGCTTGAGTGCGCCTCAGCGTGATTGACTCGGGCGATCGTTGGAATTTCCAAGGTAGCGGTTGGACATTCATGCGTCCGAAGTTCACCTCTATCTTTCTATAGTTGTTATGTCTTTATTAGTATTCAGAGACAATTATTATTCCTTTGTGGTTATTTTTCCAATGCATTTGACTCTTGGATTGTATTAGTAGTTCTTACACTATTGACACCTGGTTTTGGGCATGATTGATGTTTTGGATAAGTTCTTTTCGCATTGTTATGATTACTTATATGGTTCGGCTTCATTTTAGAAGCCTTACCATGGAATATTTCTGTCTTTTCTTCTTTTTGTATCAGTTTGGGTGATAGGCTTACTTGTCAAGGTACGCCGCAACAAGTGCTATCATGACCCTCGTTTTTGGGTCGTGACAGACTCAGTGAAATTATTTTCACATGTGAAGTTTTTGCACACTGTGTCAAAATAGGCCCTACACCAGTGTTCTGGAGGGTACCATAATAGATCTTTAACTGCTTGTTCAGACACAGAACTCATGCACTTCAATTGATCTTTAAATTCTTCTGCATATGTACTCCAAGAAGATCACCACATTAACTTTTTCAGCTCTCCACCTCTCCAAATTTTGGCCCAATTAGCTTCTACATGCCTTACACACTATCTGTTGTGTGCTTTTGGAAGCAATTGACCAACATCATCAATCAACCCCTAAAATAATGAAACAATTAACAAGTAGAAGTAATTCAAGTGTATATAGAAAAAAATAAAAAATAATAATGAACGTGACAGAGAATTACCTTTTGCATATCAGACATAAGTGTCAATCCTTCACCATCTGTCAAACCTAATGAATTTCTCAATAATTCAATGAACCACTTCCATATTCTAGTCGTTTCTCTATCAACCACTGCCCAAGCAAGCAGATAAAAATACTTCATTGAATCTTGTCTAAGGGCCACCAGTAAAATTCCTTTAAATTTTTCCTTTAAAATGTTCCATCCAATTTTATGAATGGTCTCAAACCACTTCTTCAACCACTTTTCAAAGCTTCAAAGCACACATACATTCTTAAAAATCTTCTTTTACCTTGTTCCAACGCATCTTTGGATAAGTTTATTACCACATTAGAACCAAGATTGGTATCCCTCAATTCTTGAGCATACGCTTCCAACTTGTTGAAATCATCAATCAAGCCACCCTCTAGTTTCTTTAAGATAATTCTCTTAACCCTCTTCATCTTTGTATAGCTAACGTTAAGCGAAAATATGTCATCCACATTCTTCCTCATATTTGTCACTTTGTAATTAAGGTTATTCTGGATTTTGTTTTTGAAATAGTATGCAAAAGCTTGTTGAGTAGCTCTTCTATTCTTAAAGCATGGTTAACATGTATGTTCTATTGTCAAGGTCTTAACTTCAAATCCTTCACCTTTACCAACTTCGAATATCAAACACACAAAAGGACAACCAATATCACACCTATATCTAACTCTAGTAGGACCACTCTTAGTAACTTTGAGGCCCCTCTTTTTAACAATTGACTAAAAACTCACAAATATTTTTGCTTCATCAAGATCCTTAAATCTCATTCCCGTTTTAAACTGTAAAAAGTTGTCTAGACTCTTATTGACTTCTTTTTTCTTTTCTCTCTCAAGAAATTCTAACTCGTCACTATTGTAGTCATTATCTACAGGCTCATTTTCATTCTCCTCTTCCTTACTTGATTCACCATCAGTTACTGCATCTACTGTTTCAAGGAAAGATCCAATATGTTGACTAATGTGAGGAGCTGGGATAATATTTTCATCTTCCTCAACAACAAACAGTTGAAGTTTAAGCAGATTTGATTGAGTAGATAATGCAGTTTGTAGAGTTCTCATTCCTGCATCACCCTCAACTAGATAATACCCACCAAATGGCCCTATACATAGCAGTTGTTTATATATATATATGGATCATACCTTTCCCATATATGAGCCAATTTTTTTAAGTAGGTAAGTTGAGGAGTAAGGATCCACTTTCCTCCACAGTTAAAGACCGCATCAACCTTTTCAACCATTCTTTGAAGGGGTCACATGAAAAACATAAAAAAAAAAAGTGACTTATCAGAAACCAATAAAGAAAACAAAAGACAGGGAGTCTTTCAATATTTCATGTCAAGACAATGATAAAGAATAAAGAAGTAGGGACCACATCGAAAATGCAACACCAAAAATAAATTAAAAAAGATCACTTTTTTGATAAAAATATCACATACAAAACAATCATAAATATATTAAACCATGACATACTTAACAGTCACCCATGATATTATGAAAGACAAAGAAAACACACGAAATAAATACTGAAAAACAAATTGAACATTATAAAAAACCCTAATTCGAAAAATGTAAATGGAAGCATAAAAATCATGTTTCCTTAAAAAGTCATTACAGCAAACATATGACACATGGAACAACATAAAAATGTCAATATACATTGAATTGCGACAACATTGAAAAATAAAAAGAAAACCCTAACCGAAAACACTAAAAAGAAAGAATTACTAACTTGAAAAGGATTAAAATTACTCCTGAAGTGTAAGATTTTGTCGTCTAAGATATTCAATATTGTAACTCCAGCAGTCGGTGCTTTCTATCGGAGAAGACGAAGAGAGAAAAGAAGGAGAAAGAGTGTGAACTGGTATTGAAATCGGGTAGTTATTTGGTTTGGTGGGTAGTGGGTTGGGTTATTATCTTGGGGCGGGTCGAATTTTTAAATTTAGAATTAACTATTTTAATTAATTATTAACTGACCAATAAAAAAAAGACATGTCATAAATTAAGTGGGGCCAGATTAATCTGTTAAATAGAAGGGCAAAATAACCCCAATAGATGGAAGTAAGGGGCATTTCAGGCCCAACAGGTAGATGGAGGACATTTTTGCACCAATTTATATAGTTGAAGGGCATTTTAGGCCTTTTTTCGTTTTTTTAAATAACTAGTCAAGTGTACGTGCGTTGCACGTGTGCTTCATGTCAAATCATTAATTGATATAAAGATCAAATATAGGCAGTTTTATGCATCTAGACATGCATGACGTATGAGTATCTTGATTGTCTCCTGTGATATGTATTATTACATAATAAATAATAATAATAAAATAGATAATAATAGATAAAAAACTATAACAAAATAATTTGATTAAATCTAACATTTACATAAAAATTCTTCAAAGACCGAACGAACATTCATCTACCACCTGTAAATTATAACAAAATAATATAATATTCGAGATATAAGAAAAATACGATTAAACTTTAACCTTTACAAAAAAAATTCCTCAAAGCCCAACCGAAGAGAACGTTATTATTAAATCTCACCTTAGCACAAAAAATTTCTCAAAGTTCGATCAAACATCATTTACCAATAATATAGACTTGAATAGAACAGAAAGTACAACAAAACAATATGATAATCGAGATATTAGAATAATATGATTAGTTCTAGCCATTTTGCAATTATAAACACACCTCCCGAGCTCATCAAAGAAATAGTTATAAGAATATCTCTGCGATCAAAATTTATGTTGTAGATGTTATTATAAAAACGTGGGTGTTCTTATCCCTAATAGAATAGAATTTGCTGAAAATTGATTTCTAATATAATAGAATTTTACTCTTATTATATCTTTTAAAATTTTATAATAAGTTAAAAAATGGAGGGTTCCTAACAGTGGAGGGTTCTTAGAATTGATAGGAATTAAAAGTGTCCATTAATAATATGCCGTTTGATTTTTTAAATTAATTAAATATCTAAATATGGAAAATAAATTAAATATTTATACTAATGTATTTGAAAACTATAGTTCAATTAGGAGTTGTTACCTTTTATAAACAGGTAAAAAAAATATTAGGATTATAATTTAATAATAATTAATTGAAAAAAATAGCAAAAAGACGATTTTGTCTATTGCACATTCTTTTAATGAAGGACAATATATATAAGTGTCATCAAGCAAGCAGGACACCGTTGTCCTCCCTGCTTCTTCGCCTGCTTCACTCTGTGATTTTACTACATCACCCCCTATTAATTATTATAAATTATTTATATATTAAAAAGTTAATATTATTTAATAAAAAAAAGTAAATAACTATTTTATGACATCTCTGCTTCAGCTGCTTCAATCCGTGATTTTATTATCACCCCTAATTAATTATTATAAATTATTTATATATTAAAAAAATAATATTATTTAATAAAAAAAGTAAATAATTGTTTATGACGTCTTTGCTTCAGTTGCTTCAACCCATAATTTTATAATATCACCCCTAATTAATTGTTATAAATCATACACATTTAAAAATTAATAATATTTAATAAAAAAAATGAATAACCATTTATGACATGTCTACTTAGCTGCTTCAACCCGTGATTTTTTTATATCACCCCTAATTAATTATTATAAGTAATTAACATATTAAAAAATTAATAATATGTAATAAAAAAAGAAAATAAACATTTATGACATGTTTGTTTCAACTGCTTCTATCCGTGATTTTAGTATATCATCCCTAATTAATTATTATAGATTATTTAATTATTAAAAAAATTAATAATATTTGGTACGAAAAATAAAAATAGACATTTATGACATATCTGTTTTAGCTGCTTAAACCATTATTTTACTATATCACCCTAATTAACTATTATAGGTCATTTAAGTATTAAAAAATAATAATATTAAATAAAAGAAATAAAATAGATATAAAATGATAAATTATTTTTTGTTATTTTTATATTAACTTGACGTCTTATATAAAATTCATTTAAGTTTTTTTTCATAAGTGTTTTTTTATAGAAATTTTGTTATATCACTTGTAATTAGTTATTACGAGCCATTTAAGACATGTCTGTTTAGTTACTTTAATCGTAATATTTGATTGACTCTAAAAATTATATCAGTGTCACTTAAATATGAATAGAAGAAAAAGTATTATAAATCAAAATATTTAAAAAGTTAAATTATTTTTAAAATATAGTTGACTATCAACACCAGAAAAGTTTGGACAAGGAGAGAGTATTATAAATTACAATAGCTAATGGCTTAAAATAGTAAATTATAATGCCGAAAAAGTATTATAAATTACAATAGCTAACAACTTAAAATATCTACAAAGATATATTAAAAATATAATTGATTATCTAAATTTTATTTATATCACATAAATAGAGACCAAATGAATACAAAAGAAATACTATAGATCACAATAATTAACAACTTAAAAAATTTAAAAGATATAAAATATTTGACGGACCCTCAAAATTATACCAGTGTCACTTAATTTGGAATAGAAGAAAAAATATTATAAATCACAATAATTAAAAACTTAAATGATTTTAAATATATAATTGCCTATCACCATAAAAGTTTGGATAAGCAGAATAACATATATTAATTGAAAATACATGAAAAGTATTATAAACTATAATAGTTAACAATTTAAAATGTCTAAAAGAATTAGTATGTTATATATCTTAATAAAAATATAAAAGTATTATAAATCACAATAATTAATAACTTAAAATTTAAAAGATGTAATACAAATGTTTGATTGTTGAAATTATATCAGTGCCACTTAAATTTGGAATTAAAAAATATATTATAAATCTCAATAATTAAAAACTTAAATTATTTTTAAAATATAATTGACTATCAATACCACAAAAATTTGGACAAGAAGAGTAACATATATTATTTGAAACTTACATAAAAATTATTATAAATTATAATAGTTAACAACTTAAATGTAAAAAATATATTAAAAATATAATTATTTATCTAAATTCTATCTATGTCACATAAATTGAAACAAAAAAATATTTATTGGGCCCATACTATCACGGGTCATCGACATCTAGTTCTAATATATAGAAATGTGAAGGGAAGCAGGTGGCGGTCGTCATGCCTACTTCCTCCGTGATTTTACTATATCACCTCTAATTAATTATATATACCATTTAAGTATTAAAAAATTAATAATATTTAACAAAAAATATAAAATAGACATTTATGACATGTCTGCTTCAGTTGCTTTAACCGTAATTTACTATTTCATCCCTAGTTAATTACTATGAGTCATGTAAGTATTAAGAAATTAATAATATTTAATAAAAAAGATAAAATAAATAAAAAATGACAAACAAACTATTGATGTTTTAAATTAACTCGACGTCTTATATAAGACTCGTCTAAATTTTTTTCACAACTATTTTAATATTAATTTTGTTAAATTACTTCTATTAAGTTATTTCCTAGTTGATTATTATATGTCATTTACGTATTAAAAAATTAATAATATTTAATAAAAAAATAAAATTGACATTTATGACATGTCTGCTTCAGTTGGTTCAACCGTAATTTTACTTTATCCTCCCCAATTAATTATTATGAGTCATCTAACTATTAAAAAAAGTAATATTTAATAAAAAAATGATAAATTAACTATTGATGTTTCAAATTAACTTGACATCTTATATGAGACCCACTTAAATTTTTTCCACAGTTATTTTTTATAGTAATTTCATTGTATCACTTCTAAGAAGTTATTATGAGTCATTTAAAACATGTTTGCTTCGTGACTTCAATTGTGATATTTGATTCGAATTGAAATAGAAGAAAAAGTATTATAAATTTTCAATAATTAAAAACTTAAACTATTTTAAAAATATAATAGACTATCAATATTACAAAAGTTTGGACAAAGAGAGTACTGTAAATTATAATGGCTAACAACTTAAAATAGTAGATTACAATCTCAAATCACTTTTATAAGAGTCTTCACACTTTTAATATATTATATAAATATATAGATTATAGATATAGATATAAATTATAGATTATAGATTACTGTTATATATAAGTGAGGATGACCAAATTTGGTAGTCCTCCCAATGAATATAATAATATTAAATTTTTTATATTGGTCAAATTGCTATAGGTGGCCTATTCTCATTTACATTATTTTTCTTTTTAATTCTTTTCTAAGTAGACATTTTTAATTGGTGTATCCTATTGATATTTTACATGGTTTTTGTTATATTTTCTTGCTCCTCTACCATTTACATTCATATCCTACTACAATTCTTACTTAGTCCATTTCTTTATAGGTGTTTTTTTCGGTTGTGATTTTGTTCCTAAATAAATACACATTTAAATCTTTAAGAGTAGTTTGATCATAATCTGTTTAATATACCTCTGAGTTTAAATATAATAATCAATGTAAATTTGAAAAGAGACGAAATTTAATTAAGAGTGAGTTAGTAAAGTAATTTTTAATTTTTTAGAAGTGAAAAGCTTATTGCAGGGTGTGTCCAAACCAAAAGGAACACCTGTTTAGGAAAGGTTGGAGTATTTTTCTTTTTTGATTAAAAATGTATTTTAGTGAACTGATTTTATCAATGATGCTTTAAAATCGTAAATTTAATTACGATAACTTATATAGTTATTTAATACTAAGAATAATATGGATAAAAGAAGTACTATAATACTCGCTTAATTTGTTAGAATGGATCAGCAGAATGAAACATCTATTTTTGATACGAAGGAAGATCTACAGAAGTATTTTGTTGAATCAATTCTTTTAATTATTTAAATTAAATTCTATCATTATTTATAAGTTAACTTTATTGATGTTATCCTACAATAATTTGCGGTATTAAATATTTATTATATTACTGTGAATGTAGATTTTTTTTTTTGTAATAAATGAGTTAATTAATATAAGTTTAATTAGAAAAAACTTAATGAAAAAGAATTGAGAAAAGAATGATGAAGTTAATTCAACATAAGATAAAACTCGATTTGGATCATTAAAGACTTTAATTTCCAAAACTCCCACTAAAATAAAAAGAAAAATAGTGTTAATGCATGCATGTGTTTGAAACTAAAACAAAAATCTAAAATAAACTTTGAGAAAAAAAAATTCTTTCAATTTACAATTTTTTTTTTGATTAATACTAGAAATATTGTGAGATCTTCAAACTACCTATAGGAAAAATAAAAATAAAAATTAAAATAAGAATAGCAATAAGATATAAAAAAGTTTGCAAATATAAAATTTAATATTAATTTTGGACCCGGGCTTAGCACAGGCCTAATGCGACTAGTATAGATTATAAATATAAGAGTAAATACATAATTATCTCCTGATATTGTCCGAGATTTTCAAAAAGACACCTAAACTTTGAATTCGACCTATTACCCCACGATTCTTCTTTATTTCATTGAAAACACACCATTTTTCGCTGAATCTCAATCACAACAAAGAGAGTGAACACGCACCAATTAGGTGCTGCCACATGTTAAATACGTTTAATTTCATATTTTTTTAAAATAAATTTCTCCTTTTTATTTAATTTAACACCCCACCACACCATCGCTTTCCCCACCCCCCACCCATCCAGCAACTGCCCTCCCCCCTCCCCCACGTCCAGCAGCTCCCCTCTATCTCCACTCCCATTCAGCACCCTCACCCATCAACATCTCTTCCTAACCCCCACTCCATCAGCATTCCCGTCTCTTGTTTTTTTTTTTTTTTCAAATCACTTCAAAAAATAGTTATATGATTGAATTGAGTTTTAAAGATAGTTAAATTATATGATTTAACTGAAAATGAAGCTTTAATGATATGATTTTTTTTTTTTTTTAAAGTTTCAATGGAGGAACTTTAATGGTGACATTGTATTGAACAACTTTAATGGTGTTGAAGAAGACATTGTATTGAAGAAGAAATGATGGGTAGTTAAATGATATGATTTAATTGTAAAATGGAGCTTTAATGAATGTTATTGTTTTTTTTTTTTTTTTTAAAAGCTTCAATGGGGAGCTTTAATGGTGAATTGAGTTGAAGAAGAAAGGGTGGGTGGATTGAGGGGCAGAGATAATTTTAAAAAATAAATATTATTATTTTTAAAAAAGAATATAAATTATATATTAATTATTTTACGCGTACATCTTTTAATTGGTCAAAAAAATCAAATTCGAGCTCTTTCACGCACCTGTAGCGCGGGTATACATGCAGAGGGTCAAAATAGTGTATTTGCAACAAAATAAAAAAAAGTCGAAGTAAAAATTTAAATGTCTTCTTACAAATCTCGAACAAGATCAAGGATAATTATTTTTTTTCTCTAGATATAATTGCATTAACAAGATAACTATCATACACAATATTTATTATAAAATTAGTATAACAATGTACTTTATCAGAGATATAATAAACTTAGCCATAGTTAATATAAAACTCATAAATCTCGTCGAATCGAGTCTAAACTTACTTCTCATTCTAGACCAATCAAGAACATAAAATGCACAACGTAATACTCCCACGATTTCAGAATAAGTGAATTATTGGGATATTTATTGGTGTTTCAAAATAAGTGAATCATTAAATTTTTTTCAAATTTACCCTTATGATTTGACAATCAATTAACTTTTAAAAAGGTATTATAAGGTCAATTTTTTTTTTTTTTGGTAAAAATAGAAGTTGTGTTAAATTTATATTTTTAATGTTTTTTCTTTAATTTTTGTGCTAAAATCTAATAATTTATTTATTATGAAACGGAGGGAGTAATAAATTTCACACTTAATAATTAAGCTTAATATATATATCCATTTGTTATTTTTTTTAAGTACGTAAGTTTTATTTAATAATTATGAATAAATAAATAAATATAAATGTAATTAGTTATTCCAAAGCAAAACGTAAGTGAAAAATGTGCCAGTGCTGACTGATAGCAAAAATCTCGAAAAATATCTTCTTCCCAAACACCAATTCAACCTTTAAATATTCCGATCACCGGATGAATTCTCCGGTTACCGGAACCCTCCTCAATTTCCCAAACTACCCGTAAATCACACACTAATTTACACAACTGCCATTCAGCTTCGATGGATTTGGCAGAAAATCGAGAGAAGAGAAAGGAGATTCGCGGGTCAGCAAAGTTGCGTAGATTGTTGGGGATTCTTGCCTTTTTCTGTGCCTTATTTACAGTCGCATTTTCGCTGGTTTATTTAGCGGTTATTCTTGGCAACTTGTCGATTTCCAGTCCGATATCTCTCCCTTCTCAATGCAAAATTGTCTCTAGCAGTAAGTTGATTCTTTTTTATTGATGAATTTTTCTGATGGGTTTTGTTTTTTTGAGTGTTTATGACATTTTTTTTTGCTGAATTTTGTTGGTGGGTTTTGTTTTCGGAGAGTTAATTAACTTTTATTGCTGAATTTTGATGGTGGGTTTTGTTTTTGGAGAGTTAATTAACTTTTATTGATGAATTTTGTTGGTGGGTTTTGTTTTTTGAGAGTTAATTAACTTTTATTGCTGAATTTTGTTGGTGGGTTTTGCTTTGGGAGTCTTGGTGGTTGCTAGAAATTGCAATATTTGAGTAAAGTTTATTCCTTTTCCTTGCTGACTTTTGCTGGTGGGGTTGCTTCTTTTGAGTGTTAACTAACTTGTCTTGCTGAATTTTGCTGATGGGTTTTGTTTTTCGAGTCTAAGAAATGGAAGGTATCTGAACAAAGTTAAAGAGTCCGATGAGTATTAGAATCTCAAATTTTTGAGTAACCCTTCTTGTGTGTTTTTAGCATCATATATATCTCAAAAGTTCCCTTTTTAGTTTTGATTGGTGCTGGTTGCTTATAAATTAAGGATCCCTTAAAGACTTAAACATAATTTGGAGCTCAAATGGTTGAGAAGATATTCATTCTGGCATTACTTTCCAGGGGTTTAGAGCATTGCATTTCGAGTTGCATTGGTGGATTTTGCTCTTTTTTTGGTCGCCAGGGAATTTTCATTGAGAAGATTGATCAAAATTTAAAAGCAGGGAGAAAGACTTCTACATGATATTCATTTGATGTAGAGAAAGCATATCATAGACTCATAAAGTCATTTAGTGGGTGGTGGAAAAGAAACAGATTCATATCAATTGTAAAAATGCCAAAAAATATGTTCAACGAAGAGTTATAGGTGTACGAATAGTGTGAGGAGATACGGAAAAAATAATGTTGTGCTTATTGATGAAATTTGCAACGAAATCAGCTAAAATCTCAATCTATAAAAGTAGCATATTCATTCAATGTAAGTTGGTTGAGACTTCAAAGCAATGTTTGTAGGAAAATATATACTGATATAGTCTTTCTGTCTTTGGCTGCTACGACAACTTAAATTACACTGCCTTTTTATGGTTTCTGAATAAGTGCAAAGTTTGATATCATGATTGCGAATCGATTGGTTCAAGAGGGAAAGCTTTTAGATACAAGTTACTTCGTGTATCTCACTCAAAAATTGGCTGACACTCAGTGGGTGGTGTTTTCTATCTTTCCCGGTGGCGGAGGTGATGCACTATGTAGATGCGGTGTAATGACACTGTGAAATGGCTGCCAATGGTACTGTTGCATATTGGAGCGGCTCTGTTACTTTTTAGGGGAAGAAAACACACCATTTTATTGAAACGACAAGGATATCATATGGGTCAGCATGTTTAGTATTAGCCATTACTCATTAGCTTCAACTTTCGTTGATGGAAGAAGTGTTTAAGTTTTGTGTGCTACAACGACAACCATACCCAATGAAATCTCACAAGTGGCTTCCGGGGAGGGTAGAGAGTACGCAGACCTTACTGCTGCCTCGTGGAGGTAGAAAGGCTGTTTCTGGAGATGTGTATGGATAGTGTAAAAGTTATTTAAACAATCGGGTTATTTATAAGGTAATTACTGGTAAATCTACGACAAACAATAATTGTTAAGTTGATAAAATTAATACTAAACTGTCATATTAGGTTATAGTACATTGATGATATTAAAAATCTTTACACAAGGGTATATAACTTATAATCCATAGAAGAATATTGAAACCTGCTTCAAGTACAATCATATACAAGTTCCTTACAGAGGCCAGCACTTCTTCTGGCACCTGTTTCCATATAGAGTTAACATAACAGTTAGATACTCCGTACATGTCCCCTGGAGGGCTAGCAATCCCATGCACTAATCACATATAAGTAGGGATATATCCCTTCTTTTTTGTCCAAATACCAAATGACCCCTTATTACATGTTGCAGCTGCAGTAGTCTAGAAGCTTTTCCGCTGTTTTTCCATGTAAGAGATGAACTCCCTCCTAGTCCAGTGACTTACTTAGTTACTTGGTCGGAACTGCCTAATTTGATTAATACATTATTAGCAGTAATACACCAATGCATCCTTTTTTTTAATGTAATACACGACTGCATTCTCAAAGTTACCAGTTCCCAAAAAACTAAAAAGAACACACTAATGCCATTGTTTTTTTTGTTTCTGTAAAAATTGTTACAACCCTTTCACAAGGAGCAATGACAAAATGTCATGTCCTTTTTAACTCATAGTACGGATTGGTTTAAATGTCAGTTCATTATTGGTTTAAGTTTCAATTTAAAGCAATTATTTTGTCTTATTTGAAGGTGTGGATCTTAGGTCTTCTAAAGTCTGTGAACTGGGCTTGTTGAATTATAAAGCAAAGCATGTTCTTTACCCTTCTGAAAGCAAAAAGTTCCGATGTCATTATGATTACTATTGGGCTTCTGTGTTTAAGGTGAATACCACTATTTATTGTTCCTTTAGATATTATTTTCCATTTATAGTTCTTTTGCACATATTGATAAGTTGCTTGTATCTGATGATCCGTTGATGCGATTAAAGTTCTTGAAAAGGAACATTGTATACTTGGCGTATAGGAGTTCCATCTCCAGGATAAATTTATAACAAAATTATTACTTGTCAATAAAAGAGAATTTCTTATACAATTGACCTGAAATTCTAGTTTGAGTTCCATGGTTTATAGCAGATTCTATTTCACAAAGATTTTGCTAGAGAATGATTTTTGAAGCCGGGTTTGTTGTATGCCGGAGAACTAGTTCAATTGGAGATTGATTATAACTCCTAAATGATAGGGGAGGTAATAATCATGTACAAAGAACAGAGTTTCTTGCGTATCAGAGGAGACAAGTGTTTCTTTAAGCTCTTTGGTATATATCTATTTTGGCTTGGAAAGATATTAGTAATTAAAACTTTCACCTAACCCGATAAGACGACATTTTTCATTGAATGCATTAAATAATACATGGCTCTGTAACTTTTAGTTTTAGCAGGATTGGACTGTGTATTTAGTCACGTGTAATATTCTAAGTGGGCGTTTGACCATGAAAACTAAAATTTTTGAAGTTGAAGTTGGAGTTGTGTTTGTCCATGTATTTAATTGGAGTTGTTTTTGGATTTTTGTGAGGGAAGAAGATGGAAAAAAGTCAAAACAACTTTTTCTTGTTTTTCACTTTTCCAAATACAACTCCCAAGTTGTATTTAGAATTCTCATGGCCAAACATCAACTTGGAGTTGTATTTGGCATAAAGTGAAATTTTTTTCCAAAAAAGTAAAAATTTCTCATGGCCAAACTAGTATCTACAACACCAAAACAGTCCGCAAACAACCCACAATCACAAGCCTTTACCCGCAACAATAAGACTACAACACGATACGAGAAGCAAACATAAATTAAAAAGAGTAAAAGATAGCTAACTTGACACAAAGAGAACCCATTAGGTAGCAACTAAAGAGTGTATCAAAACTCTAAAACCTTTACAAAATAAGTTAACAAGTACCAAGTTCTTACGGTGACCGCCAAGGGAATCAACTCACTTCAAGATCCACCGTTTCCAAGCAAAGAACAATATTGGCTTATCCAAGCCCTACACTAATGGCTTATCCAAGCCCTACACTAAGGGTGTTACACTCTCAAAGAGAGAAGAAGACTTTCATATATTTATCCTTCCAAAACTAAAGAACAAATGACTTAATAGAAGACTATATAGAGGCTAGCTTATTACCTAACAGAAATGACCACAATACCCTTAATGAAAGGGGTGGCCATGAAGTGTCTTTCTAACAAAGTGTGATCCCCAAAACACCCTTAATGAAGGGTTCTTCTTCAGTGCTCCACAACCGTGGGGTCATTCTTCAACACTTGTAGTCTCGGGTTGGCATCAAAGGTAAGCCCCCACCCCATCTTCCACACACGGGTTTGCCTTATGTCATGCTCAAAACGGGTCCTCCATGCATGTTCTTGTGTCCTCGAGGTGACCAAGTCTTGAGTCTTTATGCGTTGGCATCCAATGACGTCTTCAAAAGCATAGATGGCCATTTGGCTCGTATCATCCACTGACGTCTTCAAAAGCATCCAATTTTTTTCCAAAAAAGTAAAAATTTCTCATGGCCAAACGGGCCATAAATTTCACCTATCTTACTATTTTTCACTTTCTTTATATAAGTGGTGATATTCTTAGATTTCAATACAATACTGCCTCTGTCCCAATTTATATGTTTCACTTTCCTTTTTAGTCAGTCCCAAAAAGAATAACATGTTTCGACATTTAGTAACAATTTAACTTTAAAATAGCCATATTACCCTGCAACCAAGGGTGTGGCTTAGTGGTTCAATGAAGTTGGGTTGAGCAACATGAAGTCTCAGGTTCAATTCCCAATAGAGACAAACAAAGTGATTTCTTCCCAATTCCCATCTGTTCTAGCCTTGGTGGACAGAGTTACGTGGTAGCAGTTGCTGGTGGGAGGTGGTAGTATCCCGTGGAATTAGTCGAGAGGCGCGCAAGCTGGCTCGGACATCACAGTTATTAAAAAATACTCATATTACCCTCAATAAAATGAATTATAGCCGCACAAACATCTGACTTATTTTAGACCACAAATTTAAAAAATCTTCTTTTCTTTCTTAAACACAGTGCCAAGTCAAACTACCTCATATAAATTGGGACGGAGGGAGTAACTCTGATCTCTGGATCTTCGCTTCTATGTGCCATTCTATCTCTTTCATTGGCATTCCATCAGCAACAGGACTTGATGCATTTGAAGCTAAACTTACCTAACAAAAAAGAGGTGGACCGTTTTCAGCTTGGTAGCAGTCCATGGATCACTTGGTTCTGACCTTTATATGTGTTCCGTCCTTGGATGAAAACATTTATTACAAAGCATTTCTAATACATTCTTACATGTTTATTTGGGGAACGAACCGAATATGGATTACTTCTAAAAGTTACTGCATTTGTTAATTTTTTTATATTTATTTCATTTTTGTGGATCATTTTGGTATTCAGCTTTGTTTTGGTTGTGTGTGTGGGGGCCGGGCTTTGGTTTCGGTGGCGAAGAGATATTGATTGTTTACGAAACAACGCTCAATTGCTTGCTTATGCATTTCTGAAGAACAAAATACATCCTTACATGCTTATCCTGGAGAATGAGTTGTCCGAACAAAGAATGTGTATCCTGGAGAATGAACCGAATAAGGAATACTTTCGAGAGTTGCTGCAGCTTGTTATTTTTATTCCCTTTTCTTATCTGTTTTGTTTTGTTTTGTTTTTCCCTTTTGCCCGAGTGGGAGATGGATACTTTCTTACTGATTGTGCAGAAACCACTCAATTGCTTGCTTATGCATTTCTGAATAACAGGTCGAATACATGGATCATTCAGGTCAGGCACTACTTGCACTGGCAGAGGCACCTAATGAGGCCCTTCCATCTGATTGTAGACCAAACTTCTCTGGTGCATGGTTGACAAAGGATAAATTCGAGGTAGTTTACTGGACATTGTATTCTCACTTGAGTAAAGAGTCTAAGAGAAACACTGATTTACCTGTAGACAAACTTCCTACCATGAAATTTATTCCAGTTAATTGGTAAACTTCTGTTTATGCCTCGATTACTCTGGGATGGTCCTTGCTCCTAGATAGATGGCATGATTTGTCTATCAAATTTATATCTGGTTTGTACCCTTCTGCAAGTGTTTTCAACACTAGCCGAACGATAACCTTAATTTTCTTTTCACTTTCTAAATGAACTAAATGTTGCATGTCCTATTTTCAAGATAAAGCTGTCAAACAACTGATTTTATAATATGTAAAAGAAATGAATTCTTAAATTAACAGCAGTAACTAGGAATTCAGAAAAGGGGTATTTATCTGAAAAGACCATTGATCAGCATGAGTAATTTTTGTCTGCACTTTGATGTATATGTTTATGTCCGAGTACTACATGAAAAAGTGCCTACTGAGTGATCCTAGATTGCAAGGAGGTTAAGTGTTCAGTTTGCTTATATGTTCTTCCTTCTCTCTGAAATGTTGAAATTGCAAGAATTTGTTAAATTTATGTTATCCCAGTCACTAGATAGATATTTGTCACGTTGTGTGAAGCATACAGTCTCAATTTATGGTCATTTTAGGAAGAATCGGTTCATCCTGTTCATTTTCTTTTAAAATCAAGTATCGTCACCCTGTTGTACACATCCTTTTTCAGGTAAACAAAACTTACGAGTGTTGGTATACATTGGGAATATCTAAAGTGCACATATATCAAGATGGTTTTTTTGATTGCCAAGCAAAAGACCCCTCAACTATTGAGATGTTTATGCGATATTTAATCTTGTGAGTATTATTACTTAAGCAAAATGCTGTTCTTGTTCTATCATCTTTAATGTGTTCATGACATGATAAAAATGTACACCCAAATGTCAATATAAGCAATGAATAGGCTCCCCTGGGCTTAGTTCAAGTGGCAAAGGTTCAGGGACTTGTGACCTAGCCTTGCGCATGGAACTAAGCCTTGTATTTAAGTGGAGAAGAGTATAGGGGCGGGCCCATTATCTTGAGTTTTATCTGTTGCCTCCTGGATCTTCTTTCTTGACGTTGAATCTTTTAATTGTTTTGATATCATTTGACATCAGTTGCTCATTGCTTTTATGATGTTTGCATCACTCCTGTTGCTCCTTTTGAGGATCAATGCCTAATATCAAGTATTGGTTGAGTTTCTTTGATCATCAATTGCGCATCTGTCCATTTTTCTAATGCTCATTGCAAGGTTCCGACTTGGTCTGTTAATAATTGGTCAATATAATGCATTTCCTGTTTCCCAGATATGATCGTTAATATTATCTTCATAATTGCTTTCGCTCTTAGTCATGCTGCATGGTTAGGTTCCGGATACTCTCCTCTATTGCACTTTAGTCTCTCTGGTCAACAAAAGAAAGGTGGAAAATGTTGGCATGTGCCATTTCCTTAATCTTGGTCGTGCTTCCTGGCATTATTCTACCTTTGTGTTTGTTATACACAGATCATTTGTTACATAGGATTGGATCTGATGGGATGTCCCATTGTTCTTGCCATCCACTCCTGTTCAGTGTTCATGTTTAGCACTTGCAGATTTTTGAAGTTGTTCGGCGTATTGAACTATTTTCGATGCAAAGTTAGAAATAATTAGTTTCAATCATTGAATTAATCAGACAAACTTAATACCAACAGTCGTCACGTTTGCCTAATTTGGAATTACACTGCAGTAACAAGATTAAAAAAAGAACTGGAGTATTCACTTGAACAGGGTAAAACGGAAATAAAATGAGCAGAAGGAGAAGGGGAGATCAATGAGAAGGGAAATGATAAAACAGCAAGACTGATACCAAAAGAAGATGGTGATGATGTGGTGTTGCAGCTCAATGGAGAAGGGGAATAAGATGAATTGTAGCACAACAAGAAGAAGGGGAATGGTGGAGTCACAATAGAAGGCATCATGTTTGTGTGACGAGAAGGGGCAGTGGTGTGTGGCCTGCCAACAGGAATAAAGACGACTAGGAACTTCTAGTTCTAGGATCTTTATATTTAGTCTCAGATTGGTCATTTTTGTACTCTTATCAGAATGAGCCATAATCCAGGGAATAATTCCTGCCAAACCACAAGATATGGAGCGCCTACCAAAAGATAAGATACTGAGGGGTTTCAGACAGATAATCCGCAGCTATTCAATCTGCAGACACACCAAACCGTTGGATTTGTCTGGATGAAGTTTATCATGACTTTGGTCCGTCTACCAAAACTGCCTTCTAGGGAATCTCATCCATCGTAAAGCACCTCCCCAAACACCAAGCCATAAAATAGTCTCATTTGCTGCGTCAATTTCTACGTACATTTCATGTCATGTTGCCTTATTCTTGATGCACTGTTCCCTTTTTTTAATGACTGAGAAATTCTTGTTCCAGCTGCGAAACTCGGGGATAATGGGCCCGTCGCTCTATCTTCTCCACTTAAATACCGGACTTGGCACAATCTTCGAAGTCCTTTTTGAGATTAAGCGTACCTTCATTTTGGATTGAGGCATATAATTTCTTGAGTTTGGTAATCATTTTTGTATAACACACTAAGTATGTTGTTGTTGGTAACAATTCTTATATATCAATTCTCAAAGGCAGAACAAAGCGGACAAGAACACATCTTTCTCTACTTCAAAGATTCTAAAATTTCTAGGATAGATTCAGTGTCCGCTAGGAATTCTTCTTTGAACCAAAAATGAAATAACATTAGGGAGTTCATCTTAATCTTCTGTTTTGGACTAGCCTTGCCTTCAAAGTTCAAACATCTCAGATTTCTTTCCCCTCCAAACAGTCCACCCAAAGCAAGCTGGTATCAACTTCCATTTGCTTTTCTGCCTGGGCGAACCCCTGCTCCAGTACCTCAGCAAATCTAAAGAGCTTTTTGGCATTTTCTATCTTGTACCTTTTTTGAGAAAGCAAAAACACAGGTCTTTTGCACCTCCGGGAACATTGTGTATCTAGTACCTCTCCTGCACAAAAAGATGTTCCAGATTTCTGAAGTCACCTTACAATGTAGGAACAGATGGCAATCTGTCTCAGCTTTCTTGCCACAAAGATTGACATCTAGGACACAATCACTTACCTCTCTTCTTTAGATTTACTTCAGTTAAATAGGCCTCTTTGACTACCGACCACATAAAGCATGCCATTTTTTATGAACTTCTAACTTTCCCATGTATGCTTCCATACCCACAACTCTAGCTGACCTGGGTTATTCGTTCAGGATCCCATTTTGATTGAAAGTTAAGTTCACAAGTTTATCACGAAACTGGTTTAGAGGTGATCTCTACACGGGTATTTTAACTGAACATGAATAAGCTTGAAGTATGGAGTTAGCTTAGAAACACCAACTCTGCATCTGGTATTACTTGAAACTAGAATTTAATATGGTAGCTTAGAAATTGGTCTCTGTTAGCTTGTGAATGCTAAGGGGTCGTTTGGTGTGAGGTATAAGTTATAATGATCTCAGGATAAAGTGCAGGGCTATTTTATCCCGCGTTTGGTTGGAGGTATTAGGTAGTCTTAGGATTATTTATCCCACCATTTATACCATAGTGATTTCCATATACATGGTGGGATAACTTATCCCCGGGATAATTAATCCAGGATAACTTGTTCCCAACCAAATGACCCCTAACTATGCAGCTAGCGTTTCTTGAAATTGGCCAGGAATGAAATGTTAACTCATATTTTCTAGTAACCAGCTAACAAGTATGATTCCTTGAGTCCTGGTAGTCATTTGGCTGTAATTTATCTTTTCTGTGTCTTGCTACACCCTTTAGATTTGTCAACGATTAAGTTCAAACGGCTGAATTAAAGGAAACAGCCTCCCTACCCAAAAGGTAAGGGTAAGGTCCGCATACATCCTACCCTCCATAGACCCACTTGTGGAATTACACTGGGAATGTTGTTGTAGTTGACATGAATATCACACTCAAATGTTAATAGTTTGTACTTTTTCATTGCCAGCCTTATTCATTTGTCTTAATTGGATATTATTGTGGCAGGTTCATGAGGATATTAAAGTCTTGGTATGTTAGTGGGGTTTCATACTGGCATTGGAAATGGGAAGCTGTAGCCGGAGTTATTGCTGGTTTCTTAACTTCCATGATATCAATAATCTTTTTTGGACTCCTACGAAGGTTGTTTTCTTGCATCTATCAACTTTCGGTGGCAAGAAGGCTTACTCTGTCGCTCAATAAAGTCTGTTTAAGGAGAGTTTGTTTCCTGCTAGCTTATGTGTCGTTTACTAGTTGGTTGGCCATTCAATATTTCAGACGGATTGGTCTCCCTGAAATTGCAGTTTACTATAGCACATAGCACTCATTTTTGTAGAAGTGCTAGAGCCGGTTGGCACTTTAAGTGGAAATGTGAAATATGTAATATCTTTGTACCAGTATACACACACTTTCTACCATATGTTGTATTCTAGTTTCTTGTGTACAGAACAAACTGCAGGAATAAATACTTGTAAAGAAAATTCCCCGAGCATTTTTCTGTGCCCAAGTGAATGAAGTCTACATTGTCCTGATCATGTGCTTTTTGTTTCTAGTTTTTGCTCTTCAGGACCAATAATATCTGAATCTGTGTGGTAACAGTTAACCAGGAAGCTTGTAGCTTTAACCACTCTGATGCCTTCTCTCCTGTTTTTCAACATGATGTATCATGGGATTTTGAATTAAAAGTGACAAATAAGTTTGTTATTTAAGAGGGGTTTTTTAAGTTTTAAAAATTAGGTAAAAGTGATAATTTTTTTTTCAATTTTTTTAACATTTTTGCTTCAACAACTTTTAAAGTTGTCTCAACAACTATAGAAGTTGTTCCAACAACTATCAAAGTTGTTTGACAATTATGTAAAGTTGTTGGACACATTTGATCATTGTTGGGACAACTAATACAATTGTTGCACTGTCTCTAGATGTTTGAACGACTTTACTTTTTTAACTTAATAATATTGTGGGATCCACTTGTTACTTTTATTTAATTGAAGACTTAAGAGGTACTGTCAAGTATTTTTTCCAAGTTATCAGCATTGCCAGTATCTGTTAGTGGGAGTTTTAAGACTTTGTTGACCTTATCTGACTATTGAAGAAATTTGCAAAAAAAACACTTAAATTTTGCGGGCGATCTATTACACCATATAATTTGTACAAACCCTTGCAAATAGATCATTTTGAATGATTTTGAGCCTATGTGTGTGGTCACCCCTGTAAAGTGCGTGAATGAAGAAAATTGTCAGCAACCAACAATTAAAAAATGCCATGTGTAATTAAATTTGATAATTAGTTTCAAAAATCCTTTTTCTTCTTTTTAAAAATTTGATTTCTCCAAACCTCCATTGTTATATCCTTGGAGCTTAATTTCAAAAGAAAGAGTCACTCTCTTCTCAATCTAATCTCAACAAAATCAACTTTAAAAGATACGATTTTTTTCATTTATGTTCTAAATTTTCTTACTTTTAAGTTTTTGGAGCTTTAATTTCGTCTTAATTTGCTTAAAAGTTTTGAAATCAAGTTTTATTTTTTGATTAAATTTTGAGGGAAAAAATTCAAGTAGTTTTTCCTTTTCTATTTCTCTTTCCTATCTGGTTACTATAGCTGATTTTAGTAATAGAAATTACGAGTTTATAATTATCCGATCAAAATCAAAAAGGACTATTTTCAGATTTTATTTGGTTCTATTGAATCGATTATTTATAGATTTATTTTGAAAAAACAATGTCAATTTCTCATATTTCTTATTTTCTCAAATATAAAATAAAAATAAAAATTATTTCAATGCTTATTTTTCTCCTACAAAAATGGAGATTGAAAGCAGTAAGGTGGTGAAAATATCTCAATTTGAAGGTAAGCCAGAAAAGATGGTGATTTCAATTTCAAGTTTAGTTTGGTGGTAACTTGAGTATTTTGATTTTGATTAATTGATGGTAATTTGAGTATTCACATTTTAATTATTCAATGGGTTTGATTTTCATAAATTAATTAGTGGTGGTTTGATAATTATTTTGTCACCCAGATAGAATTGGTGACTATTTCATTAAAGGTGAAAATAGGTGGCTATGGTGGAGAAGTTGAGGAGAAGAAGAAAGAGAGAAAAAAAAAATCTTTATTAAATAAGGTAAATTTAAATAAATAAATAATAATATATAAATGGAAGTTTATTACACTTGCTGCTTTGAAAGTAAAATTGGTGAAAAAATACATCAAAAGAGGTTATTTGTAATGATTTTAACTAGTTTTGTGGGGTAATAGAATGCCCGCAAACTTTAAGTTTCTTTTTGAAAATTTGGGACAACTTTAGTGGTGTGTTTATGTCTTTTCTGTGGAGGTAGAGTAAGTGTGGCACCGGCAGGATTCGACTTCTCTCCATTTTAACTCTCTCCATTTTTTCAAGTTCCTATCTTGATTGGTGGCATATGACATAGTTCAAATTGAATGAGTAAGATTTAATTATTCTAAAGTAAATTTCTAACTATAGTTTAAATAATAAATACATTATATATTTAGTTTAACAACATATTATCTTGTTCATAAAAATAACAACAAAAGTCTTTTCTTCCTAATTTTTTTTCCTACGCATAGTGCACCTTTTAGTTTCTATTTAAATTAACTTTTTTATTGCATTTTAGGAACTTTTCCTTTAATAATTACTAGCTATTTTATTTTCTTTAAAATAGGCGAAATAAAATAGGAGAGTCGATAATTTTTTCTATTTTATTTCATCTATGATCCCCCTATTTTATTTCACCTATTTTAAGGAAAATAATATAGTCAGTTGTTAAAGAAAAAGTTTATAAAAAAAAGGCAAAAAAAAATCAATTTAGAATACGAGAGCCGAATATTTTTTTTTCATTTTCTTCCTATTTTATTTCACCTATTTTAAAGAAACTAAAATATTTAATTTTTAAGAAAAAGTTTCAAAAAAGGTAATAAAAAATTAATCTAAAATAGAAGAGTTGATTATTTTTCCTACTTTATTTCGCCTATTTTTTTAAAAATAAAATAGATAATTGTTAAAGAAAAATTTTAAAAAAAAATTAATTTACAAAGAAATTAAAAGAGAGAATTTTTGCGTAGGAAAAGAAAGTAGGAAGTGAAAATCTTTTGTTGTTTTATTTTTGTACATGTTGCTAAGGTTATGGGATTACAATTTTTTTTTAAACTAAATATATAATGCATTTATTATCTAAACTATAGTTAGAAATTTACTTTAGAATTACTAAATCTTACTCATTCAATTTGAACTATGCCATATGTCGCCAATCAAGATAGAGACTTAGAGAAAATGGAGAGAGTAAAAATGGAGAGAAGACAAATCCGTTTAACTAATATCCACTATCAGTGGAAACATTTTTACACAAACAGTAACTTTAACAAGTAATACTAATTACCACATTATTTTTTGAAATTTATTCCCTTAATTAAAACCTACCTTCCTCTCTCCACAATCCTTAATCTTACGAACTTTGATTTTCTTGCTAGCCCCGTTTTCTCTTCCCCTAAGTGTTCCATCCAAATCCAAATGTCTTTAACAATTATTCTACAAAGAATTAAAATCATATCAATAATTTAAAAGTTACCCTTTTTTACAATTTATAAACAAGTTGATTTTTTAATTATAATTTCATATATATATAATATTTTAAATTGTTAATTATTGTAACTTATATTATGATAATTTTTTTCTAATTTTTAAATATATAAATTTTATTTTGAAAAACTAAAAATTCAAATCCATTAGTATTGTCAAATTAAAAGTCTTAAATCTCAAAAAGTAAAAAATATTATATAAATTACGAAAAAGAGAGTATTGTATTAAAGAAGAATGCCAGTAATTTGCTTAGGTTTATGTTGTCAATTACTTTGAAGGTTGTGTAGGAAAATTATCTGTTTATTTCCAAATAGTTTGTTGAATAGTCATTATAGAAGTGTATTTGGAAAGTCATGAATTCTATTACTTTACTCGGAAAGGAGGATTATTGAAATTCATGCATATCATTTTCTTGCCACTTGACCTACACGTGTCATACATATATTAAGAGTGGTTCTTATCAGAATAATTAAAAGACAAGTGTTAATACATTTGTTGTAGAAAAAAGCTTGCAGCAACCAACTTTCAAATTTTTGTTAATTTCTTACTCCCTCATTTTCTCTTCTTTCACCCATTCTTTATATTATTATATATTTAATTAAAGGGCTCTAAAAATTATATCTTTTTCTAAATTAACTTGTTGGTATTTATATTAATAATTTTGTTGATTCCTGTATCTGCTAATTAATTAGGAAAGTACTTATTTAATTATGGAAAAATATTTCACACAGCTGAAATAGTTTATTAAGACAGTACCTAACACGACTTAAGTATAATTAATATATCACTTAATAAACTATCATAGTAATATTTATTTAATATTCAGTATCATTAATTAGTTAATACGTGATTATATTATTATATTAATTATAATATTATTAATGTCATATTATTGTTTTGCTAACAATTAACAATATTGTTATTGATATTTTACCACTGTTTTCCAACAATCTAAGAAACTATGACACATAATATTGATCCTAAAACCGTTGATAATACTAATGTTGGTGTTGCTCTGGTTGCTTCCATTCCAGTCAGTTTGTCAGAAGATTATGATATTGCAGAATACAGGTATGAAAATGAACTTGGTTACATGCCTAATGCTAATAATAAAATCTTCATAAAAAATTCATCTGAATGCAAGAAAATATGCGAAAAAATAATAATTCTGTTAAGCCAAAATTAAATTTAACTGAAACTGATGATATAATTGTTGCGGTCATTTCAGAAATGAATATTGAGACTAATGTGAGAAACTGGGTGGTAGACTCTGGTGCAACTAGGCACATTTGTATAAATAAAAATAATTTTTGTATCATACATCCATGTTCAGAAAGAAGAAATTATTTATCTTGGGACCTCGAGAACTATTCAAGTGCTTGAAAAAGGTAAAGTTCTTCTCAAACTCACATCTGATAAAACTTTGGTATTGGGTAATGTGTTGCATGTTCCTAATATCAGAATTAATTTGTTTTCTGTGGCGTTATTAGGAAAAATTGTAATGAAGGTTACTTTTGAAAACAATGAAGTCATATTGACTAAAAATAATATTTTTGTGGAAAATGAATTTTGTAATCATGGATTATTTGTACTTAATACTCATACTGATATTTTTAAAAATATATCTACTTCTATTTATTTGACTAAGTCTATTTCTTTATGGCATACTAGATTAGGACATGTTAATTTCTCTTATATAAAGAATATGCAATCACTTGGTTTAATATCTGGTTTAAACTCAAATAATTATGATAAATGTGAAATATGTGCTGAAGCTAAAATTACTAAAAAGTCATATTTTTCAGTTAACAGAGAAACCGAACGATTATCTTTGATTCACATTGATTTGGGTTATTTAAAGCAAACTATGACTTGAGAAGGTAAAAGATATTATGTGATTTTTATTGATGATTTCTCTAAATTACTAAGTTATATTTGCTTAGAAATAAAGATGATGTATTTGATACGTTTGTGTCTTATAAATCTGAAGTTGAAAATCAACTTAGTAGAAAAGTCAAGAAAATTAGATCTGATAGAGGTGGAGAATATATATCTTTAAATACATTTTATGAAAGAGAAGGTATTGTTTATAAAGTAACTCTGCCTTATTCTTCTGAGTCTAATGGTATATCTGAAAGAAGAAATCAAACTTTGAAAAAAATGATGAACTCTATGTTAATTAGCTCTATTGCACCTGACAATTTGTGGGGTGAAGCTATCTTATCCGCATGTCATTTACAAAATAGAATTCCTTATAAAAAAATTGGCAAAACTCTTTAATGAATTGTGGAAAGGTTATAAACCTAATTTGAAATATTTAAATGTATAGGGTTGCTTTGCTAAAGTTCTCCCTGAACCTAAAAAGAGAAAAATAGGTTCTAAAATCGCTGATTGCATGCTTATTGGATTTGCTGAACATAGTGCTGCATACAGATTTCTTGTTTTGAAAAGTGATGCACTTGATAGTAATACTATAATTGAGACAAAAAAGCTGAATTCTTTGAACATATTTTTCCACTATATGATAAAATATCTCATGCACCGTTGGAAGAGAAAATGAATCTACCTCTAATATTGAGGAACTAAGAATGAGTAAAAAGCCTAGAAAATAATATTTTCTTATGGAAATGATTTTCAAACTTTTCTTGTTGATAATGAACCATCAAATTATTTTAAAGCTTTATCTTCTTCTGATGCTAAATTTTGAAATAAGGTAATAAAAATTGAACTTGATTCAATTATGAAAAATAATACATGGGCTTTAACGGCACAAAATCGATTGGTTGTAAATGAATTTTCAAAAGGAAACTTAATCAGGATGGATCTATAAATAAATATAAAGCTCGGTTAGTAGCTAAGGGATTTTCTCAAAAGCAAAATATTGATTATTTTGATACATTCGCACCAGTAACAAGAATTTCATCTATTCGAATATTAATTGCTTTGACATCAATTCATAGGTTTTTTATCCACCAAATGGATGTAAAAATAGCTTTCTTAATGACGATTTAGAAGAAAAGCTTTATATGGTTCAATCTGAAGGATGTGTAATTTCTGAACAAGAAAATAAAGTTTGTAAATTAATTAAATCTCTTTATGGCCTTAAACAAGCTCCTAAATAGTGGCATGAGAAATTTGATCAAGTCTTAATAAAAGATGGATTTTCTTCTGTTTAGGTGGATAAATGTGTTTATACAAAAGTGGTAGATGATGATTATGTGATAATTTTCTTATATATTGATGACATTCTTATATTTGGTACATGTTTAAATATTGTGGAACGTACCAAATTATTTCTATCTACTAACTTTGATATGAAAGATCTGGCTGAAGTGAATATGATATTGAGAATTAAAGTTGTAAGGAGTGAAGATGGTCTAATGTTGTCACAAGAACATTATGTAGAAAGACTTCTTAAGAAATTTGAATATTGGAAGGTAACTCCTATAGCCACTTTTTATAATGCTAATTCTAAATTAAAAAAAATAATGGTGACCCAGTTGCTCAGTCTAAGTATGCACAGATCATTGGGAGTCTGATGCATTTAATGAATCTTACCAGGTCTGATATAGCCTATGTTGTGAGTAGACTAAGTAGATATACTCATAATCCCAGTAAAAGCATTGATCTGCATTAATGCGACTGATGAAATATTTGAGAGGAACCATGAATTTTGGTATCTTATATGGTGGATTTCCACTACTTTAGAAGAATATTGTGAAGCAAATTGGATCTCCGATTCAGATGAGATAAAATCTAATAGTGGTTATGTGTTTACCTTTGGTGGGGGTGCAGTATCATGGAGATCAGCTAAGCAGACGATCATTGCTAGATCATGGAATCAGAGTTTGTGGCTCTGGAGTTTGCTGGTACTGAGGATGAATGACTAAGAAATTTCTTAGTGAATATCCCTTTTAAAAAGGACGATCTGTTGTCTAATATCCCTTTAAAAATGATGATCTGGTGCCTCATTTGTATATACACTGTGATTGTCAAGCTGCAATTGCTATTGCGAAGAATAAATCTTACAATTGTAAGAGTAGACATATGAAATTGAGGCATGATGTTATTAAGCAATTTCTGAGAGATGGAATAATTTTCATTAATTATGTGAAGTCAGAATTGAATTCGACCGATTCACTGACTGAATCTGTGGAAAAAAAATCAATTCTTCAAACGTTGAAAGAAATGGGGTTAAGACCAACATGATTGTCAATAAAGATGGTAACCCAACCTATGTGATTGGAGATCCCATGAAGTAGGTTCATATGAGTAATAACAAGTCGATATCGACTCTATGCATTTATTGAGAGTGCTTGAACTGCTACTAAAATCAAGGGATGAGTTAATAACTCTTAGTGAATTTATAGTCCTTATGAATGGTGTATTTAAAGTAGTGTACACTTGATGAATTCACCTATATGAGAAGTGAAATGAGGTCGTTCCTATGAGGCTTTTGGTCTTAGTCTCTAGAGCACTTATGAATACCAGACACGCGCATGGGCTATTGGTGCAAAATCACATTGAACAACAAAATTACGGTCAAAATGTGATTGATAAATCTAGTTTACAACAAGAGTCATTTGATTCATAGAAATATTATATTTCACCAATAATTCTGTAAGTTAAGTTTTATTGGTCTAAGTTTGATTCATAGTCCAGAAGACACCAAACCTACTGCATTTTGACCATGCAAATCCAATAAGTTAAAACTCTTTTGAAATAATGTGGAGATTGTAGGAAAATTATCTGTTTATTACAAAATAATTTGTTGAATAGTCATTACAAATATGTATTTGGAAAGTCATGAATTTTATTACTTCATTTGGAAAGGAGGATTATTGAAAATTCATGCATATCATTTTCTCGCCACTTGACCTACACTTATCATACATATATTAAGAGTGTCTCTTATCAAAATAGTTAAAAGACAAGTGTTAATACACTTGTCATAGGGAGAAGCTTTAACTTAAGCCTATAAATAGGCTGTATTCGTAACCAACTTTCAAATTTTCATTAATTTCTCACTCCTCTGTTTTCTCATCTTCTTTCACCCCTTCTTTATATTATTATATATTTAATTAAACGGCTCTATTAGTTATAACTTTTTCTAAATTAAATTGTTGGTATTTGTATTAACTAGTTAAATCGCACGTGTCTCGCACGTGTAACTTTTAATTATTTAGAATTAATTATTTTGTCTATGGAATTTTTTTTTAATAAATTACAAAAAATTTTAATCACTTCTCGAAAATTCTCCATACTATAATATAATAATAATAATGTAAACATAACATATATTTTATTGTAAGCACATATATATTTTATCACCGAAATTTCAAGTCGTTAATGGATCTTCACTTTTGCGTTTGAGATGTGATACCTCTTTCGTTACTAATAGAGACTAAGAAAGACGCATCAATTTGAATCATATTTGTAGTGCGATCATTTATTTTATTTTTTCTATATTTAAAACATTTTCTTTTTTTTGTAAGTTAAATTTTTTAGAAAATCTTTGATTACTTACTTAAAACTTTTAAAAGTTTGGTACTTCTTATATTTTTCTTATTCTCACACTTTTATATTTATTTCTAGATTTTTCAAATCTTCTTAAAATCAAATTTAGTTGATTTAGAAATTTAAACTAATGAAAAAAAGATATTTATTGTCATTAATTCCGATGGCTTCTAATAAGAAAAAAATTTACTATAAATATTTAATTAATTTTCAACTCTTAAATATTAGAAAAATACTGAAAAGACGATTTTGTCTAAAATAGGTACTTTCAATGAAAAACAAAAAGTTCAAATAATATTTCTAAGGCCCTTCACACTTTTAATATAGTATATAGAAGATTTGTCTTACTTTATTTTTATTCCATTTAAAAAAGAATGTACTATTTTCTTCTTTGAAAACTCTTTAATTTAAACGATAGAAATGCATGTTTAAGACCACACGATTAAATACAGTCAGACCTCTCTAAAACGTCACCTCGTTATAACGACACATTACGATAGCGGTTTAATTTTTTTCAAAATTAATTTTTCATGTTATATTTTACTTCTCTACAACGACATTCTATCTCTAACAACAATGATATTTGTTATAGTAGTGGTTCACTCTTTGTAAAAAATATTCTCTGTATAACATCATACTTAAAATATTTTTAAAATACCAAAATATTTATGATAACCATCATTGAATCATAAACATACGTCATACACATACTAACTTTCATGTGCAAATATCTAATTTAAGAAAATTCCATAACTTCATAGGAAAAAGACTACTAATGTTTGCCTTTTTTCTATTCATACTCTTTTTAATTTTGTATAGTATTATTAATAGTTAAATGAGAACTACACTTCAATGTAAGTATATATATATAACAACACCTCTCTATCAATCATGAAATTTTTGGATAAATGCTGCCACTATACAGTGGTTTGACTGTAATACATTCTACGCATCTTTAGTCTAAGACTACAAAAATTAAAAAAGTCATCTTTATTTTTTTTCATACTCCATCTCAAGTTAAAACGAACAAAGAAAAGACTTTGTCAAAATTTATATGGCAAAGTATAATACAGTAAGGTGATGTTATGTAAAACCTAAAAGAAACTTATACTAATGATAGAAAACAACTGACAAACACCCAGATCTAGAAGGCAAGTAATTTTACCTATAATTAGGTGTAATTAAAATACGAAAGTTTGCTATAAAAAGGTCCACCATATATTTAAACTTTGATGAAACTTATTGTAACACCATAATTCAAACTATTGAACTTTTACGGTGAATTCACATATAGGAGGTTTATTTATTTTTTTTTTTTTAAGTTTATATGTCTAAAATTTATGTAAGAAGTACTATAAAATATCAATAATCAATAAATTTAAATATTAAAAATAAATATAAATTATTATGATGAAAGTAAAATTTCATGATTCTAGAAATTTTAATTTTGCTGCGCCCGAAGACAAGGTGGCTCCACCCCAAATGAAAAAGGAATCAAGACAATCAAAACATGCCCAAAGGAGAAGGCCCAAACTGATTCAAGACAACAAATACCAAACTCCAAAGTAGAAACCTCTTCAACTCCGCCTAACGTCTCCGGTGTTCACCTCACCGGCGGTCAGCTTAGAATATCATGGTCCTATTCGGTTGTCTAATATTCAATAAAACTCCTTTTCTAAACAACTTCGCACCAGTTAC
This sequence comes from Capsicum annuum, assembly GCF_002878395.1. Taxonomy (NCBI): domain Eukaryota; kingdom Viridiplantae; phylum Streptophyta; class Magnoliopsida; order Solanales; family Solanaceae; genus Capsicum; species Capsicum annuum. Next base: position 22,448,764 of record NC_061111.1, read on the forward strand.
CTACTGATTAACATCACACAAAAAAGAGGATTATCAATAAAGCGGATCCACCCATAAATTTTCAACAGTGAAGTCGACACTCTCAGAGTAATCAAAAATGACTTCTTGGTTGCGTGCGTAGATTTGAAGAACTTGATACCCCCAATGTGATTCTTCATCAACAGATTATCTATCTTCTGATATTCTCAGGTTGTCACAAATTAAATAAAGAGATTTGATTTATGGGTTTTGTTAATTCACGACTTCTTATGTGCCTTCTTAATTGCGCACGTTACATTTGAGATCTTGATCTCAATAGTTGAATTATTTGAATACCGGCTACCAAAACAGGAAGTAAAGTTGAAGCAGGAACTTTCAATGTGCATATAGATTTCGAGTGTGTATTGGTAGCAACCTCTCTATCTCTCTATCTCTGAGGTAGAGGTAAGGTCTATGTATACTCTACCCTATACAGATCTCCACCCAGTGGGATTACACTGGGTATGTTGTTGTTATTGTTGAAGTACAAGAAACTTCATAATACTGTACTATATTATGCTTTAGTTTTACATTCCTTGTGAAATATTTTGTTCTTGCATTGTGTTTCATATCATCAATTGAGTATCCTGCCAACTCAAAGCCACAAATTTCTTTCTGAGTATGTGTGGCTAGGATCCAGTATCTACGTGATAGAGGAAGACATCCAATTGCATGATGTCTAGCATTAAAGTCTTGTATTTTGGGTAAGTGTTGCTACACATATATTGAGCATTATTGTCATAAACGATGCACTACTTTACCACAGCCAGTTGGTTGAACCTTATTAACGAAAATATTTGAGTTTATAATCTTTATACTTAAAAATCTCCTAATTCCTTTCAATTTTGACTCTTTTATAAGTTATTATGTAATCGGTGTCATCTCCAACCTTTTTGGTCTTTCTGATTGATATTTCTGTCTCAACATCTTCATCTTCTATGTCAATTGCAATAGTTCTTTTAACCTCTTGTATTTTCCATCTTCATCTTCTATGTCAATTGCAATAGTTCTTTTAACCTCTTGTATTTTCTCTGCAATGGAGTCGATCTCCTCAATTTCTCAATTTTTACAAGAAGTATGTATTTTCTTTATTACTCTACTCCAATTTATGATAAAATGTGGATTCTTCTTTCTGTACCCAAGCAAAAGATAATTTATTGAAATCAAAATATGTAAGTTTACCGTGTTCTGAAACATCATAAAGTCGTCAAGATTTTTCTGAATACATTTTATTATTTTGATCTTATTTACTGATATGGATTTTCATTTTTCTGGAGCAGATTTACTGGTTGAACTTTCAATTCACTTTCCTTATCAATTTCTAAAGCTTCTCAAGTTAAAAGACAAGTGGGTTCTAATTTTGTTTGTTACAGTTTCTATGATCTTTTGTGCATATTGGATTCTTTCATTTTGCTTCCATGATTTCTTTGATGAAATTGGTCTTTTAATTTGTTTTTTTTAGAATTTTGTACGTGTACTCAAGGGTTCCACAAGTGACTTCTCTTCTTCAGGTACACTTTTGTTCTATTGTTGGTGAAATCCCATCTTTCGTCGTTGTGTGATCTTTGTATTTTTTATATAATATAACTTGAACTCTTGGTTAATTATTCATTATCTTGCAAAATTTCTGTTTCTACATGTGACTGTATTGTCTTTTTTGTGATTGACTATTTTTGGTTGCTCTTTATCGTGCTACATTAGGGATCTTGGTCAATGTCATATTTTTATATGGTTGTGGCCCAATAACAAGCCTTCTGGATAATATAACTTTTTGCTATTTAGATTGTGTGTTAGTATAGTGACAAGTTGAAAATTTTAATTTACCTTGATAGACAATTTGCTAATATTGGGGACGAAATGAGTGAAATATGTAGATGATCATATGACAACCTTATCTTGTTACTCAAATAAATGGTAAAGCTTAAATGAAAATATAATTTGACCTTTTGCAATATTGATTGTGAATATGTTGTAACGTCATAGACACGCAATTATTTTGTAGCTTCAAATAGTGTAACCCAACAGTGTTCTTTCTTATCGGACACAACTTCAGAGCTTTAATCATAATAATGCATAGGAGGTACGTTTTGAATTTGTGAATACATAGTTAGCCTGAGTAGAAGAGATTTATGAACACAAGACTAGATTCAAGCATGTAAATTACAAATAATACAAATTTTAAGTCACATAACAATAAAATTACACTGAATTAAAGGAGACGCCCCAAGTTAGATTTTTCTAAAAATAAGCGGAAGTTGTCTTAATAAAGGATTGTAGAATTTGAGAAAGGTGTTTTATGGGTGTTGATTAGGAGTGTATACGTAATTATAAAGATAGGCTTGAACATCATGTGTGTATATATGGACGGAGATTAAAGTTTATATTATCGATAAGTTTTGGTGTCTGCTGATTTAACTTGAACAACTTTGGCAATTAGTTTGGTTTTGGCAATTAGTTTGGTTAACTAGGAAAGAGAATATTCAACTAATACAACTTACAGCCAATTTTCTGTTATGAATTGCAATGGTCCAAACAACTGTGTAAAAACTTTTTATTAATTGCAATGGTCCAAAAAACTGTGTAAAAACGAAAGTAAGGTATAAATCGTGTAAGTGCATAACACTAAACTAGAAAAGAAAGAGTAACAAATGCAGAATAGTTTCGACACAGAGAAAATCTAAATTCGTGTTAGTATAATGTTAGCGTGTTTTGATTTGAAAACTGAATGCAGAATTCATAGAAGATAAAAATAGATAGGAGAACCTTAAATTTCATTATTTACATCATGAGTAATACTCCTACTAAACTATAAATCATTGTTATTGTGTACGAATGTTCTAACTAAACCAAATAGTTGATGAACAGAGAAGAAGAAGAACGTTGATGATTTAGTGCTCCTGTAAAATCGTTGAAGAAAAAAACAGGATAACAAAAATTTCATTGACAAAAACTGGATAACAAAAATTTCATTATTAATTGAAGAAGACTTGGAAGCTACAGTTTGAGACAGCCACGACAAAATTGGTGAAAAAAAAGTTTGAAATTGTAATTCTTTTTATAGAAGCATGGGATTCATAAACCAAAAAGGACTCTTATGCGATTTGTATTCAAGATTCCTTTGTGGAGGTGTTATAACCAAAATAGGACAGGAAAACTGAAAGTGTTATAACGAAAAAAGAACAGCCTGCAGGTTTTTGTGTCATAACTAAAAAAGGATAGGAAATTTGGCGGAAGTTATTTTTTTAATTTTTGAACCTTACTGAAAAATAATATTATTCGTATCTATTATAATTTATTGGAGTAAAATAATAAAAAGACGATTTTGTCTAAAGAGAAGTGCTTTAATGAAGGGTAAAAAGTTCAAATAATATTTCTAAGGTCTTCACACTTTTAATATATTATAGATTATAGATATAAATATAGATTATAGATATAGATATAGATATAAATTATAGATAATTTACTAGTAAATTTATCCATGCTTTGCGCGATCGTAATTTGGTTAAAATATAAAAGTAATTTTTTTAAAATTTAATTCAATAGAAGATAGGTTTTTATATATAAGCATACAACAATTAATTTATAAATTGAATAAATCAGTAAAACAATTTTTTTTTGGTGCTTCAACAGCCTTCATACCCCTTATATGTTCAAGAATCGAGACATCAATTTTACTTAATTTTACGTAGCCAAAGTCTATGTGTGCTTTCAATCGGAAAGGAAAACAGTGAACACTAATTTTTCACTTTCATTTTTAAGTACATACAAAGAGGTTTTAATCTTCAAATTTTAATAATCTTGATTAAAATTTTATTATTTTCGTTTCATCATTTAGAATCTATAGACTTAAGCAAATAATGTTATTATATATAAAGATCTTTATGTGTATGCAAATTACATTTCGATGATTCCTTTAATTTCGATCAACAATCCTCTTACCTTCTCAAGTACCCACCCAGTCTTCTATAAATTCAAAGAGAACACCAAATGAAAAAAATTAACTACTCTGTGTCTCACTATGTGTAATGTAGTCTGATTCGTCACGAAATTTAAGAAAGAAAGTCTTTTTTAATTTATGGTCTAAAAAAAGTTATAAATATTTGTTTGACTATGAATCATTCCATTAATGATAAAATGAATATTTTAAAGTCAAATTGTTACTAAATATAGAAATGTGACATTCTTTTTGAGACTGACTAAAAAAACAAGTGTGCCATATAAATTGATACAGATGGTGTAGCAAACTCTATTCTTGAGAAAATGCATTAGAAAACTACCAAATCACATTCATTGACCCATATCTATTTTTCAAATATCTATCTCTTTTTGCATGCAGGGTTGATACAAGCATGCGGAGCACAAAGATTACAAGTTTTAATTGAAGGTCCAAGTTTCAAATTTGCAAAGTGAATTGAAAATCTTTTTCAAAGCCTTGTCCAAGCTCAGGAACTACAAAGACTACAAGGCGCGTTTATGAAAATGAACGCATTTGAGCTTGTTGTGAATGCGCCCAAGGGAGTGTACGCCTTGACATGTGAGGGCTGACCTTAGGTGCTCAAAAATACACCCAAGGCTGCCCCAAATACGCTCCACACCCGCCACCCTCATTAAGGGCAAAGGAGTCCTTTTGCAACACCTTTTGTAATAGATTATTTAAATATTTTTCTTAGTCTTGTTCCTTAGCTAGCTTATTCTTGAAATCACTTGTAATATTAAACATCACTTTCCTCTCAAGAAGAGAGTAGACCACCACTTTGGCATCACAAGAAATGGTTTCTTCTTCTGTTGTGTGTATCGGCTAGAAACGAGAGTGCTTGAGTGAACGGAGTTCCTTTTGTGTTCCGTAAGAACGTGGTGCTTGCTAACTTATTTTATGGAGGTTTTAGAGTATTAATACACTCTTTAGTTGCTGCATTATGAGTTCTCATTGTGTCAAGTTACATATTTTCTTTATCGTTTGAGTTTGTTGTTTCCGTTTAGTGTCGTGTGAGTGTGGACTGTTGTGTGTTTGCGAACTGTTTTCGTGCTCTTTTAAATACCGTTTGGTTTCATTTGGTATCAGAGCCATCATTGATTTCGTTCCCACGAGATCAATCTTGGGATTGTTCACTTGAAAAATAAATAAAAAAAGGTGTTGAAAAGCTGAAAAACTCTAAAAATAGTGATCCGTCCACGTTTTTGTGTTTAGGCTGAAATTTGAAGCCTAGTTTTCTTGTGATTTTTGTGTGTTCTAGTGTTAGATATTTGTTTTCTAACATTAGAAGAGGTGTCCAAGGTCGAAAATCTCACAAAAAGAAGTTATTCTACGGGTGTGGTGTCTTGGCCGAAGTGTTGTTATTGTTTGGCCGAATTTGTGTCTAGATTTAGGTGTTATTTTGCTTGTCTTAGTTGTTTCGTGTGTTATATTGTTGTTTTCCTAGCACACTTGAGTGTAAGGTCCAATATTTGAGCTTTTTTTTAGTATTGTTGAAGGGTTGGACGGTTTGGAATGTTATTGTTGTTCATAAGTATTCTTGTTGTTGTTCATATTGTTCTTGAGATGAATGTTGGGCAGAAGGCTTGTTTGATTTGGAAAAAAGGGAGAGAAAGGCAAGGTCTTGTGTTTTTCTTGGGATTAGTTTCAAAACAACACCAAAGAGACAAATAGACAAAGGGCCTCCCAAAAAGCTTACTTACCAAAAGGGTGTCAAACCTTTTTAAAAAAGAACCAAAAGGGGAAAGGAACAAACCAAAGCCAAAAAAGGTGTTTTGACATTTTGGTGCAAGTTAGTGAAAAGCTTATTGACACCTTGTCCTTTGGAAAAAGAGTTTCAAGTCTTGCCCTTTTCACTCCAAAAACCAAAAAAGCCTCACCAAACAATCAAGATTGAGTCATTCAAGTGGGATAACATCAACTTAAACTAAAACAACAACACCAAATGGCCAAAATAAAAAATTGTGGGCCACATCAACAACAAACTCAAGTCATAGAACCTTCCAAGTTTCTTTCCTTGTCTCTACTAGTTTTCTTTCTATTGACTCCTACACTAGTTGGCAACTAAGTAACAACCTACTAAGTTGTGAACCAATTTTCGAACGTCTTCGTGTCATCGTCCTTTGTGGTGTTTTTCTCGTATACAATTCATAGTTGTTCTTGGTTCAAGCGTGTACAGAACTTCCTTGAGTCTTCAACACCGAAATCCATTCTAACTCAAGAGTAGACTCATTTCTAAGGACTCAAGGATTGATAGCCGATTTACAACACTTAAAGAACCAAGTGAGGAAGCCGAGTATGAAGCATGTGTGAGCATATTTTGAACTAACGTTTGCTTGTTTTGTAGCTACAATTGCAAATGGAACCCAAAAATTCTAATGCTCCAACCGTGGATAATAATGTTATGAATGTCCTCTTAGCTAATCTTGAAACTTTGTCTCGAGGCATAGCTAGGATGAAGGCAAATGTTGAGAAATTGGGTTCGAATGTCGCCTCAACGAGTGAGAGGTTGGAGAGGATGGAAAGCCAAAGGAGTTCTCGACCTTATACCCCTCAAAGCACCTCACTTACTATTACTCCCGAGACCTTGCACCAAAGATTGTATCCACCAAGTACTACAAACCTATCCACCAAGTACTACAAACCAAGTCAATCTTTACTACCAAATCCGAGAACAAGATGGACCTAGCTGTTCTTCACTCTACCAAATTCCACAAGGTGGACTTGGAACCAAAATTTCATCCCTAAACCCGAATCCTCCACTCCAAAATCCTCCAATTCAAAGACCCTACAATCCACTAAATCCAATGTCTCCTTCCCAATCTACACTAACTTGGAAACATCCCATCCAAGTAGAAAAAAAGATAGAGTTAGGATCCAAGGAGAATGAGGCCAAGCCTCAAGATAGAGAGAAATGTAGTGGTGAGATACAAGAAGAATGTGAAGAAAAGAGGGCAAGGAAAAGGGAAACCGCGGGCAGTGAAATAGGAAAGGGAAAGAAAAATGTGCTTATGGGATTTGCCCACAAAGGATCTTTGATACTCACTAACCCATATGCTAGCACTTTGACTAGCATTGATCCTTATTATGTACAGGTTCAAGTTCATATGCTATCAAAGAAGGATAAAAAAAGGGGATCCACATGATAACATGGGAAATGAGCTAGTGACACCCTTGGCCGAGAGCTCCAAATAAGTGGACTGTCGTGGCATACACCGAGGTATAATTACTACACTCTACACTTCCTTAGGCTTGAAATATTGTGATAAGGATTTAGTATCCACTGTGAAGTAGCTTCGGGTTTACATAGTGTAGAAAGGCATGAATCTTTTCTTGGTAGTTCTCTTGTTGCATATGTTGGTCAATTTTCTCTTAAGGATAGTTCACTACTTGATCATTTGAGTGATGTGATTCAAAATCCTAAAGTTAGTGTTCATTCTTGTAATATTGACCATGATATTAGACATATTCCTTTGAGCTTGTGTGATACAAACCGTGCTACTAGTTTTGCTCAAGGTAATCATATGCATGGAAAACTTTTGAATAAAAGTGTGCTTTCTCTTAAGAGAGGACTTCTAGGCCACAAATCTTTAGTCTTGGATGATAGCATAGTAAAAGGATTGGTTAATCTCGGCTTATAACCTTGGTTACACCATCCTTTTGATCCTAGAACACTAGTGGGTTGGAAAATGGGTTGTCTCAGCTTATGCTTATCTTTCCTTGATGATTATCTTATCTCGATCCTTTATAATTTTCAAACTATGTGTTTTATGGTAAAAATAAAGGATTTCTGGTCGAATTTTAAAAGTGTACCCCCTCGGCAAGATATCTTCACACTTGATTCCTTTCTATACTACCTCTTTACCTATGATAATAACCATGTTAATTTCGAATTTGTATTGTGTAGTGGTAGAAAGTTTGATGGATGGTTTTCTTATTTGCATGATGGTGATATGTAGTTGAGGTGGATCTTAAAATCAATAGTGGCACTATATTTGATGAGGTCCTTTGTAGAGGTACTGAAACAAATGTATCTTATGGTTCCTAAGATAAAGGTAGTCTTACCTTTTGGGTATAGTAAAGCCATTAAGACCATTGTAGTTTCCTTTTCTCTTGATATTTGCCAAAGCCACTTCCTTTGAGCCATTCATGCTAAGCTTTTCATGTCACACATAAAGGATCCGTGGGTATATTCCAAACGTGAATAACCTTGGCTTGATGACATATGTGATAGATTCAGATTTCACTCCTCTTTCCTTGATGTTTATCTTAGCCATGTCCTTTGTGATGCTTGTGGTACATGTTTCATGATCATAACAAAAGATTGTTGGTTGTATTCCAAAAGTGTACCCCCTTTGTGGTACTAATGCTAACCCTCCTATCATGAGGATTGTGTGCTTGTTTTTCTTCTCTTCGGTTTTACAAGGTGCGAATTTGAAGACAAATTCCTTTCAAGATGTAGAGGATGATACAAACATGAGGAGCACAAGGATTACAAGTTTTTGTTGAAGGTCCAAGTTTCGAATTTGCAAAGTGAATTGAAGACCTTTTTCAAGCCTTGTCCAAGCTCGGGAACTACAAAGACTACAAGGCGCGTTTATGAAAATGGACACGTTTGAGCTTGTTGTGAATGCACCCAAGGAAGTGTACGCCTTGACATGTGAGGGTTGGACTTAGTTGCTCAAAAATACACCCAAGGCTGCCCCAAATACACTCCACACCCGCCACCCTCATTAAGGGCAAAGGAGTCCTTTTGCAACACCTTTTGTAATAGACTATTTAAACATTTTCCTTAGTCTTATTCCTTAGCTAGCTTATTCTTGAAATCACTTGTAATATTGAATATCACTTTCCTCTCAAGAAGAGAGTAGACCACCACTTTGACATCACAAGAACTGGTTTCTTCTTGTGTTGTGTGTATCGGCTAGAAACGAGAGTGCTTGAGTGAACGGAGTTCCTCTTGTGTTCTGTAAGAACGTGGTGCTTGCTAACTTATTTTGTGGAGGTTTTAGAGTATTAATACACTCTTTAGTTGCTGTATTATGAGTTCTCATTGTGTTAAGTTACATATCTTCTTTATCGTTTAAGTTTGAGTTTGTTGTTTTCGTTTAGTGTCTTGTGCATGTGAACTGTTTGTGTGTTTGCAAACTTTTTTCGTGCTCTTTTAGATACCATTTGGTATCAAAGGTCAATCTCTCAAATAATTTTAATTGACTTTTATTTTTCGTTTAATATGAGTTCTTACTCAATCAAATCGAATCAAATCGTTCCAACATTAGAAAAGTACAAACACTTATCCAATTGTGCTACCTTAATAATGATTTTTTTCTTTTAAATTTGTGATCTTTTTGCAATAGAATTTTCATATAATGATAGTATTACAATGATCTCCTCATATATGTGACTATATCTCTTGAGAATATCATTTATCCCTATGAGAATTTTAAAACCTCTTGTGTGATAATGTAAAAGAGTATTCTCAAAAATAGGATAAGCAACTCGTAATTATTTGGTTAATCTAGTATAAAAATTTCTTTACTACAAGCAAAAGCTATATGAATTGAATATCTTGGTATTTGTAGGTTTGAGTGTGAGCTAATCTTTAATTTTTATACCATGTGAATTTGATACAAAAATAGAATATATACATCACAAATAAAATGCATTGAGTTGGACAAATCTTACTTTTCTCTGAAGCAAAGTACACAACATTTATTAATACAACTCAGCCCAAGCAATCAACAGAAGAAACAATATCGAATTGTCTATAGTAAAAGAGTGAAATCTTGCAAAATTTCAGAATTTTTTCATGTAAATATCACAAAACAATAATTGCCCTCATCACTAATACTCTCTCACCACGTTGATTAGTTTTTTGTCAATGTAATTAGTTACTCAATTATCTATTAATATTTTCATGTATTCCGTAACTGACTCCTCATAACTTAGTAACAATTAGAAAGCATATATAGAAGTAAAAGGATATATGCACACACACAAAAAAGTGAAAGATGTCCTTCATCATTCACTTTTTGTTGCATACCTAACAAAAAATGTTCTAATGATATATAGCTAAATAGGGTAACAGGAGAATTAATTAGAATAATTAGAATACTACAACTAAATAATTCATCCCTTTCATAACGATTCTAATTAACAAAAGGAAAACACAATCTCTAATCGAAAAAATATTATATGTATAAGATACCTTCGTCATCTTTTCTAGTTCTTAATTCATTTTTGTGGATTTAATAAGTAAGTTTTATATCAAAATGAAGATAAAAAACTGAAAATTGAAGAGTAAAGCCAAAAGATGAGAAAAAAAATTCTTGATCAAGGAAAATGTCACATCATTTTGATAGTTTTTTTCTTCAGACTCATTCCCCTAATTTTGAGTTTTAAACATTAATTTAGTAGACTATGTGATTGCTATCCTAGTAATTAGATCAATTTTCATTATCACGTGGCTTTTCAAAAATACCCTAAATAATTAATATTTGGAATGTCAAATGCCTTGGAAGCTGAATTCACACCTTCTTTCTCTATTCTCACCTGCAACATAATAGGGAGTAGAGAAAAAAATGGATAAAATAAAAAGCATGTATAGAAGTAAAAAAATATATCCACAAGAAAAAGAAGTAAAAAAAAGTCATTCATTCATTCATTCAATGTTAGTTGCGTACGTAACAAGAAATGTTCTAATGATATATAACTAAATAGGGATAACAGGAGAATTAATTAGAATAATTGGAATATTACAACTAAATAATTCACTCATTTCATAACAGTTCTAATTAACAAAAGAAAAACACAGTTTCTAATCGAAAATATACTATATGTATAACAAATCTTATATTTAGTTTCGATTAGAACTGAAAAATTAATGTACAAAAATTACCAAAACATGATAATTGGTGAAAATTAAAAGGTCTTTCGTCAAGTGTACATATATACCATGAAACCTTAAAAAAAAATAGAGTTAAAAAAAGATATACCTCTTTTAAATCTGTTAGAAGAGTCACGAGGGACTGTATTATACTATTTATTCTTCTTGTTTTGCACTTTCTCCATTGTTGTTCAATGATGATGATGAACCTCATTACAATACCTCTCATTTATGTGCATTATTTGGATGTCCCTTAATCTTCTGTAAGGTTATTACTTTGCTATTAAATGTTAAAAATGAATGTTAATCAGATAAGAGTATATTTAAGAAAGGTATAAAATAGAATGAATTAAGAGAATATAATTTAATTAAGAGAATGTAAAGCACGACCTTTCGGTAGAATACAGGAGGCGAAGATGAAGAGCATAACCACTATTGTGTTAATGTGTAGTTTAATAAAAAGAATTATATGTGATTATCTTTAATATTTTATAAATATTTAAATGAAATTTCAGCTTTTTAAAATTAAAAAAATGTCAAAAAAAATCACAAAAAAGATAAATCTAAATGCTAGCCTTGGAAATATTCCACATAAGCAACTCCACAATCTTCCTTTATATATATATAGATTGATTCCTGTATCCTCTAATTAATTAGGGAAGTACTAGTTTAATCCCAAAAAAATATTTCACACTGCTGAAATAGTTTCTTAGGACAGTGTCTAGCACGACTCAAATATAATTAATATATTACTTAATAAAATATCATATTAATATTTATTTAATATTCAGTAACATTAATTAGTTAATAAGTGATTATATTATTATATTGATTATAATATTGTTATTGTCATATTATTGTTTTGCTAACAGTTTAATAATATTTTTATTGGTATTTTACCACTGTTTGCCAACATGTTGATGCTTCTAATTGATTTTATTCTTTTATTCTTTTTAAGAAGCTCTCATCTCTTTTGCTTCCTTGGTGATTCAAATTCACAATATTCGGGTTGAAAGTGAGGGATGCTTATCATCTGAGAAACTCCTCTTATCGCCAATTGGTTCAAATTTAATGATATTGAAGTTAAGAACAATAGAGTAAAAATTTACAATCAAATGAACAAGACACGATCGAATAATTCCTAATTTTAACAACAAAATCAGAATACTAAAGAAGATCTGACATAATAAATATAGAGTCCAACTTGCCTTCTACAAATATTTTTCTTCTTTATAATTTAGACATTAAAAATTAAGAATAATTAAAACTTTCCTATAATAGGCTTTAAAGTATTTGCTTTTGTAAAAAAAAATTTCCACCGACGGTGGATACTAGTTAAACTCATATACAAAAAGTGAGAAGTATTATACAAATCTAGTCCATATCTTTTTTCTATTTATCAAAGGTTTCAAGTTGCACTATTCTCTTGAGCCATTAGGATATTCAAATACAGTTATTCTTCAATCTTCTTTGTCATTCAAGCTTAATGGTCAGAGTAAATTTAGAATACTTAAAGAAGAGCAAACATGCAATTAATACATGTATCGCTAGAAACAAAAGAAGTCTAAAATTGATAAGAAATTGAAGATTTTCAGGTAAAGTATCTCCACTATTAGGAGGAAGTTATAATGTTAGAGTTATCTTCACCATGAGTTATTGTAAGACCCTGCAAAATCCTAAGCTTAACTCATTCCGTTGAAGCTTGAAAAGAGGTCCTAGACTTAGAAATTTTAGCTAAGTGTTTATACTTAGAATTATTTTAGCCTTCATAAGTTGGCGATCCTATTTTATGACTCTTATGACCTTAAAACGTTGATCCTTGGATTGAATCATGATTAGGTGGGTCAATAGGTCACTCTGGGTGAGTTTCAGACCTCGTTTGAATCATAATCAGGTGACCAAAATAGTGGGTCGACGCGATCTCGACGCTTCGCGTTGCCCATAGCGTCTCCCATTGTGTCGACAGATAATTTTTTCCTAGTTTTCAATGCAATTTCAGTAACCCAACACGAACTTGATGCAGCGCGTTGGTCATCGCATTGATGCCATTGATGTGGCGCATCGGTATGTGCGTCACTGGACACATTTTCAGTCATTAAAAGCCCGCATTCAGAGGGGTAATTGGGTTATATTCCACCCGTATTCAGCCTCAAAAATATGAGATTAAATCATTCCCAGCGCAAAAACATTCACTTTCTCTCAAATCTCTCTCAAGAACAAATCCTAGGGCTTTTGATTTCAAATTCAAACTTCAAGAACACACCATCAATCTTCACGAATTCAAGTATCAAGGTATGTTAGGTGTTCATCCAAGGGTTTTCTTCCACCTTTGGAGTTCAAGAACCCTTTTCAAATTACAAGTTGATTTCTTTTCACGAATTTTATGTTGAATTTGATTGTATTCATGATTATGATGTTGTTGGATTTATAATCCATGATTAATTGTAATTTTCTTGAGAAACAAATAGCATTTATGTGTTGTTATATGGTTTCATATTAAAAGTCCTTGAATTTGTGAGTTTGGGATTTTGATCATGATGTTTGCATGTTGTAGTATTGTCATGTGTATAAATTATGCTCACCAAACGTTTGATGAATTGCTCATGTGAGTTGAGTAATGAAATCATATCATATTAGCATGTATACAAGTTCATTCCATGCAAGTGTTTGCTAAAATATCTCAATGAATGAATGGTGACAAAGTGGCTAGCTATCATGTCTTCAAGATTGTGCTATGTTTTACAATTTATGCTATCGAGTCCTGGGGATATCTAATACCTGGCAATCTAGCTGTTTACCTAGATTTATAGTAGTTCAGAATAGTCTCAGTAATGTCACATACAGTAGTATTCAATTAGTTACAAAACTCATTGTATTCAATCAGTTAACAAAATTTAGTGTACTCAGACAGTCAATAGAACTCAGTAAAATCAGTTCAATTCATTTAGACAGTACGATCAGTAATAGTTCATTCAAGCCTAGTACAGTGTAGAAATTAGTTCAGTGTCTATTCAGTTGGGAGTAGAAATCAGCATCGAGCTAACCCAGGGGTGGGGACATTCCTATCAATAAAGGGTTTGGCCCTTAGTAGCAATCCCTGAATTACAGAACTACATAGCCAGCGCAGGTTGAGATGTCTTCCTGCTAGTATAGGGTTGATACATCTTGTACTAGTTTTCCTGCCAGCGAGGGTTGACAAAAGAGCTTCCTGCTAGAGAGGGTTAACTCATAGCTATTGTTAGTATCCCTTGGAAAGGTGCAACACCCTTCCAACTGGGGTCACAGGTTGGACCCCAACTCAAGTCATACTCGGGGTATGTCAGTTAGATGAACACTCCCACAGTTTTAGTTTTAGACTCGGTATACAATCTCAGTTTAATTTTAGAATCAACACTGTCAGATACAGTCACCCATCTCAGTATAGAACTCAGTTTAGTTCTACAGAATCAGGACTATCAGAAACAGTTACTCAGTTAACAGTAATACAATATCAGTAAACTCACATATTAGTCATTCAATTTTCAGAACTCATTATCCAGTGTTAATGAAATCTCAGTTACAGTATTCATAGTTATGTGCATAGCATTGCATAATTAGTATGTACAACAGTTTCAGATATACATGTACTCTCATTCAGATGCACGACTCTTGACCATAGCAGCCTAGATTATTAGCAACAAAGTTAGTGGTGAGTTGTCATAGTTTGCAGATAGATTATTATTTTCAGTTATTAGTATTTTAATAGTTAAAGTTAGTTGGGGGCTTGTCCCATCAACTCCACTTTCAGATAGTTCCATAGAGGCTTTTCAGGCTAGAGTATTTCAGACAGATGTTCAGTTTACTGTATTGATTTTCAGTATTCAGTATTTTGATTTCAGTTTTGAACTTTATGGCGATTTTCACCAAATTTCTATACTATACAATATTATTGTTCAGTGATTGCAGCAGGTATCAATCATGGGTTAGCTTGTGGTCCTTCAGAATTATGAGCACCGTGTGGCATTCGGGGTGCATACTCAGGATGTTACAAACTTGGTATTAGAGCCTAAGGTTCAATAGAGTCTTAGGAATTCTAAAAGCCATGTCTATTAGAGTCTTGTGTATGGGTGTGTAGTGCGCCAAACTTATAAACAAGAGGCTATGAGGCATTTTAGGAAAAGTTTCCCTTTTTTCAGTATTCATATCATACGAATGAGAATTAGCTCAAGTTACAGTCTCAATCTAATCCTTTTCGTACTTCTATTTACAGAACATGCCTTTTAAAAAGAACAACGGAAGGAGAATAGGAAATCTGCCAATATCTCTGCCCATTTAGGTAGATTCCCTGGATGAGCATGTATCCCACACAGAATTCAGAGCAGCTTTCACCACTTTAGCTTATTTTGTGGCAGCCCAGAATGAACGCCCAACTGCCGTTCTAGCCAGTCCAGTGGTCAATACTGCTGCAGCTAAAATTTGGGACTTCACCTGAATAAACCCTCTAACCTTTATCGGGTCTAAGTCAGATGAGGACCCACAAGAATTCCTTGATTAGGTATAGAAAGTCACAGATATTATGGGGGTGACATCTAGTGAGAGTACTGAGTTGGCCGCATATCAGTTGCAGGATATTGCTCACTCATGGATTAAGCAGTGAAAGAAAGAGAGGGCCGTAGATACAGGGCTCGTAAAATGGGAGGAGTTTTCCACTGCTTTTTTTGGATAGATTCTTCCCACTGGAGTTAAGAGAAGCGAAGGTTTTGGATTTCATTAATTTGAAGTAGGGCAACATGATAGTGAAAAAGTATTCTCTCAAGTTTACTCAGTTAGCCAGATATGCCCCTCATATGGTAGCAGATAGCAGATCTAAGATGAGTAAGTTTATGTCTGGCATGTCTATCAGTATGACCAAAGAGTGTAGGACCATAATGCTAATTAAAGAGATGGACATATCCAAGCTCATGGTCCATGCTCAACAGATAAAGGAGGCTAAGAATAAGGAGAAGAAGAGGAAGAATAAGAGAGCTAGAACAGGTAGCTTCAACTTTACTCAGCTTAAGTCAGAAGGTGGGAGTTGTTCTTAGTTTCGCTCAAAATCTTTAGTTCTAGCTCCGTCCTCAGCTAGTGACGAAATCTAGAGACAAAAATAAAGATATGGCACCAGGCCATAAACCTTAGGGTAGTGTTAGCAGTGCCCGAGCAAATACCCTTTGCCAGAAGTGTGGCAGAAACCACCAAGGTATTTGCAGGGCTGACAATGATGTTTATTTCAGATGTGGAAAGCCAGGCTATAGGGTCAGAGAGTCTCCTCAGGTGGGTTCGCAGAGTCAGCATAATTGTTCTTCAGTTTAGCCGGTCGCCCAAATCAGCAGGGTGCCACTTCCAGTGCCATCAGTGGGCAACGCCCAAATAGGCTTTATGCACTTCAGTTGCAACAGGATCAGAAAAGTTCTCCTGATGTGGTCACTAGTACGTTACAAGTTTATCATTTTCATGTTTATTCTTTGTTAGATCCAGGAGCTTCTTTGTCCTTTGTAACTCCTTATATAGCTGTTGACTTCAGAGTCAGTCTCAAAATCCTAGTAGAGCCCTTCTTAGTCTCTACCCCAGTGGGTAAATCTATTATAGCCCGACAGGTATACAGGAATTGTCCGGTTATGATATCTCAAAAAGTCACTTCAGCAGACCTAGTAAAATTAGAAATGAGATTTTGATGTCATTCTCAGCATGGATTGGATTCATTCATGCTATGCTTCAGTTGACTGCATTAATATAGTTTTCCATTTTTAGTTTTTGAATGAACCGGTCCTTGAGTGGAGGGGTAGTACTTCAGCACTTAGGGGTCAGGATTGACTCAAAAGAAAGTCAAGTTTTAGTGGTCATATTCTTGTGAGAAAAGTTTTTAGGAGTTAAAGACTTGACTCACTACAGCCCAATTTTGACTTTACCAAACAGCTCAGACGGGTTTGTGGTATATTGTGATACTTCCCGAGTGGGTTTGGGGTGTGTCTTGATACAGAGAGGTAAGGTTATAGCCTATGCCTCTAGACAACTTAAGCCCCATGAAATGAATTACCCCACTCATGATCTTGAGTTAGCAACGGTTATATTTGCCTTGAATATTTAGAGGTATTATTTGTATGAGGTACATATAGATGTGTTCACAGACAATAAAAGACTACAGTATGTATTTTCTTAGAAAGATCTGAACTTACGTCAGAGAAGATGGTTATATTTGTTGAAAGACTACGACATGAGCGTTCGATATCATCCAGGCAAGGCCAATATAGTGGCTGATGCTTTCATTAGGATGTCTTTAGGTAATGTTGTGCATATGGAGGATGGTAAGACGAAGTTAGTTCAGAAAGTTCATCAGCTTTCCCGACTAGGTGTTTGCTTAGTCGATTCAGCAGAAAGTAGTGTGTGGGTGCAGAATAGTTCAGAATCATCTCTGGTTTCCAAAGTGAAGGAAAAGTAGGACAGAGATCCTAGTCTAGTCAAGTTGAAAGAGTCAATCAAAGATCAGAAAGTAGAGGTTTTCTCCCAAGGAGGAGATGGTATGTTGGAGTCTAGTCAAGTTGAAAGAGTCAGTCAAAGATCAGAAAGTAGAGGTTTTCTCCCAAGGGGGAGATGGTGTGTTGCATTGCCAGGGTCGGTTATACGTGCTAGGTGTAGATGACTTGAGGCAATGAAATCTTGAAGAAGAGCATGGTGCGCATTACTCTATTCATCCAAGGGCCACTAAGATGTACCGCAATTTATGGGAGGTCTATTGGTAGAGTGGGATGAAGAGAGATACTGTAGAGTTTGTGGCTAAGGGCTCTACATATCAGCAGGTTAAGATTGAACACCAAATACCTAGTGGTTCCATGCAAGAGTTTAGTATTTCCATGTAGAAGTGGGAGAAAGTGAACATGGACTTTGTGAAGGGTTTGCCTCATACTCATCGTCAGCACGATTCCATTTGAGTCATTGTAGATAGGATGGCCAAATTAGCTCACTTCTTGCCAGTTCATACTTCCTATTCAGTCGAGGACTATGCCAAACTCTATGTTAGAAAGTTGGTCAGGTTACACGGAGTTCCATTATTCATTATTTCAGATAAAGGTACCCAGTTTACCTTTTATTTTTGGAAAGCATTCCAAAAGGGTCTAGGTACCCAAGTTCACCTCAGTACAACCTTCCACCCTCAGATAGATGGACAAGCAGAAAGGACCATTCAGACTTTGAAAGATATGCTAAGGGCGTATTCCATTGACTTTAAGGGTAGTTGGGATGACCACTTGCCTTTGATTGAGTTCATATATAATAACAGTTATCATTCCAGCATTCAGATAGCTCCATTTGAGGTGCGCTATGAGGGGAGATGTAGATCTTCCATTGGTAAGTTTGAAATGGGCGAGGCCGCAAAGGTAGGGCCTGACTTTGTATTGATTCCTTAGAAAAAGTTCAGTTGATCAGGGAAAGACATAAGACAGCTCGAAGCTGATAGAAATAGTATGCATATGTGCGAAGAAAGGATCTCGAGTTTGAGATTGGCGACTATGTGTATTTGAAAGTCTCTTTAATGCCCCGAGTCTGTACCCCAGATGCTACACGGTACCTATGACTCTAAAGGAACATAAGCTAACCCATGACTGACATCTTCTATGAGCACTGAATAATAATACTGTAATAAATGTAGAAAAAAATAGGTTGAAATGCCATAAGGTTCAAAACTTGAAAAAAATACTGAATACTAATAAATGAATACTGAAAACTGAATATATGTCTAAAATACTCTAGTCTGAAAAACCTCTAACTAAACTGTCTGAATGTGGAGTTGATGGGATAAGCCCCCAACTAACTCCAACTACTGGACTACTGATAAATTAATAACTAAAATAAAAGCATGTCCTCGATAGATAAGGACTCACTACTAAATCTGCTGCTGATAGTCCAGGCTGCTAAGTATGGTCAGAAGCCTGTGTGTTTGAACCTATGATATGAGATATCATAGAGCAAAAGAAAAGTATGCATTAGTACTTTGAATGTACTAGTATGCTAAGTGAGTTAGGTTGATATGCATGGGTTCATATGCATGAACAATAACTGGCTGAGCAACATGATCATAACTGAATAAGAGAACATGCATGAATATATAAATTGTAGCTGAGATCATGATAACACTGAATACTAAGTTCTGAATACTGATTAACTGAAATCTGAGTTTAGTGATAACTGTATTACTGATAGTTGGGTGATTATTTTTGACAGTCCTGATTCTGTAGAACTAAACTGAGTTCTATATTGAGACTGAAACTGAAATTGTGGGAGGTAATCATCTAACCAACATGCCCCAAATCTGAACTGATAGGGGTCTAACCTATGACCCCAGGTGGAAGGGTGATAATACCGTGCCACGGGTACTAACGCTGGAAAATTAGGATGCCAAGCTTAACTGATGGGTGACACCTGGACAGAGTCAAGCCTAAACTAATGGGTGACCCCTGGGAGGTAGTCAAGCCTAGTCTAATGGGTGATTCCTCATCCTGCGTTGGCTACGCAGTTCTAGAGTATAGGGACTACTACTAATGACTCTTCCTCTCTAATAAGGAAGTCGTCATCCCTGTACTCGCTTGGTGCTAAATCCTACTCCCAAATGAATAGACACTGAACTAATTTCTAAAATGTACTAGGCTAGATTGAACTGTTACTGATCATATTGTCTAACTGAACTGAACTGAGTTTACTGAGTCCCACTGACTGACGGAACACTATTGAGTTCTGAACTGTATACTGAACTGAGACTGTGACTGATTATTGAGTACTACTGTTTGTGATGCTACTTAGACTATTCTGTAACTATTGTAACTTTAGGTAGGCAACTAGATTTTAGGGTATTGAATACCCCCATTACTCGATATCATGAAAAGTAAAGCATAGCATAAAATTTAAAAGCGTCACAATGTTCACTTGCTCACAACTCATTCATAGAGGCATTATATCAAACACTTGTAAGATATAAGTTTGCACATATACTAGTATGTCATGATTTTTCACATATAATTCTCATGAACAATTTATCAAGCACTTGGGAAACATAATCTAAGCACATGCTACCAAACAACATGTAGGCATCATAATTTCAAATCCCAATTCAAAAATTAAGGGCTTTTAACATGAATTCACATAATACTACACACATGATAAATATTTTCCCATGAAACTTGGAATAAACCATGGATTAGAACACAATTAACATCATAATCATGAATACACTCAAATCCCACATGGAATTCTTGAAATTAATTAACTTGTAGTTTAAAAGAGTTTCTTGAACTCCTAGGGTGGAAGGGAACCCTTGGATGAACACGTCACATACCTTGATGCTTGAATTTGTGAAGATTAATGGTGTGTTCTTGAATTTGAAATTACATCCCCTAGGATTTGTTCTTGAGAGGATTTTAGAGAGGATGAGTGTTTTAGCCCTAAGAATGACTTAATTTTGTATTTTTAGGGATGAATAGACGTGGGATAAAGTCCCATTTACCCCTCTGGAGGCGGAATTAAAAGAGCAAAAGCTATGTCCAGTGATGCGCAAATTGATGCATTACTTCAATGGCATCGACATGATGGCCAATACGCCGTGTCGAGTTCACGTTGGTTTACTAGAATTACACTGAAAGCTGGGGAAAAATCATCTAGTAGACGCTATGGGTGATGCGACGAATTGATATCGCGTGACCCATTGTTTTGGTCACCTGAACATGGTTCAAATGAGGTCTGAAAAATCTGAAACTCTCCCGAAGTGACCTACTGACATTCCTAATCATTAATCAACCTAAAAATTGATATTTTAAGGTCATAAGGGTCGTGAAATAGGATTTCCAACTTACAAAGGCTAAAATACTTCTAAGTATAAACACTTAGCTGAAATTTCTAAGTCTGGAACCTCTTTTCAAGCTTTAGCAAACTGAGTTAAGCTTAGAATTTAATGGGGTCTTACACACCCCTAGTAAGTCCACACATCCACTGCAACATCCTCATTTCTGTAGCCTTCAAATTTTGGATGTGAGAGTTCTTTACTGGCCAACACTCCACTCCATACAACATGGGCGGATGGACTACAACTCTATAGAATTTGCCTTTAAGCTTGGGAGGTACCCTTTTATCACATAAAACTCCTGAGGCAAGCCGCTATTTCATCCATCCTGCCTAATATAGTGAGAGATGTCTTTATCCATCTCTCTATTTTCCCAAATCAAAAGCCAAGATACTTAAAACTATCCCTTTTACAAACCACTTAGAAATCCATCTTCACTACCACCTCATCCTCTTGCCACGAGTCATGAAACTTGCATTCCAAAACCAAAATTTTTGTCCTGCTTAACCTGAACCCTTTAGACTCCTAAGTTTGTCTCCAAACCTCCAAATTTTTAGCCACACCTCCTCGCATCTCATTAATCAAAACTACATCATCAGTAAATAGCATACACCAAGGCGTATTTTTTTGTATAGGTCGCATCAACAGATCCATCACCAAGGAAAAAAATGGGCTAAGAGTTGATCCCTGGTGTAACCCTGTCAAAACAGGGAAATAATATGAATCTCCTCCTACTTTTCTTACCCGAGTCTTCTCCTATAGACATGTCCTTAATCGATTTGATGTACGCCAACGGGTGATCTTGGTGTATTTATACATTCAAGTTCCAATATTTACTCATATTTATACTTGTTCTATGAGATAAAACTAGTAAATTGTATTATGTTTGAGCCTAAAATGTATTCTTGAGCTAATGGATATGATTAGTGTTATAGGGATTGATTTTGGTGTAATTGGACATGCTTTTATTCAATTATAAGGAGATTTTGGATCACGGAAGCATTTGGAGTGACATGCTGGACATGAAGACACTAGAAAAAGATTTGAAAGCATGGTATGAAGTGGTGAAAACTCAGTATCAAACAAAAAATTCCAGTGAGGGTTCGCGATAAGCCCGTGTCGTAGACTCTTATTGATTATTTTAGGATGTCAAATTCCTGTGAGGGTCCGTGATAAGCCAGTGTTGTGAATCCTAGTGTTTGCAATTACCTCTGAGTTGTGGAGGCTGAGTTATTTGGTAAAGTTAAATTCCAGTAGTTGTTTGCGATAAGCCTGCATCACGGACCTTAGCTTCCACATTAGGCTCCGCAATGCAGTAAAGAGGAAATTTTGTGTAGATTTGTCCTACTATAAAAGGAACACTTAAACATAATCTCGGGATACCTTGGCATAGTACAAAAAAGGCAAAAAAAAAAATACAAAACTCTCTTGAACTTTCAACTTTCAACATTAATTTTGGTATGATAAATTATAGTACTTTGATGTTGATCTCAAACATGAGTGGCTAAACACCCTTGTTCTGGAGTTGAGGCTGAGAACATGATTATATTTTGATATTCTTAGAGTGGTTAATGTTGAACTATCATAAAGGTTATTCTTATTCTCTTGTTTCTATTATTTTAATGAATGGCCACCATTAGAATATATCTGTAATCCTTTTGTAAACCTGGAAAGAGAATCATAGGGATAGATCGAAGAGTGTAAGGAGAAAGTTTGTATTCTTATACATAACGAAGGATGTGAAGTAGCAAATAGGATAGGAATATACCTGGGGGCCTTGTTTGATTCAATTGTAGAAAGAAAACTTAAAGCATCTAAATGGATTATTGCATCCCCATTCAACTATGTAGTTGCAATGTCTCTTTAGGTAGAAGGTTAGAGGTTCGAAAGACCATGATCATAATCTAAACCTTGCAAACCAATGACCTGATAATCAACATGACCATGATAAGAATGAAGATCTATATGATTGTTAAAAGTACCCCAACCATGGAATTTTATCTCTTATTTTTTGCAACCTATCTTACGTTGCAATTGTCATACTTTATTATTCATTTAGTTGTTAAATTATAAATTAAATTTTTTAATCGATTTATTTCTCTAAAATACTTGCATATGTTATTATTAACCAATTTTGTTACTCTGAACTACTTGAATACATTATTGTCGAAACTATAATTAAGTGAATTATTAATCAAGTAGTCCTCATTGGTATGATATTTGATTCTTTGGGTCACTATATTACTTATACGATCACGTCACTTGCGTGTGCGATCGGACGCAACAATTTTTTTAGCGCCGTTATTGGAGGCTCAAATAATAAGTAATTTTCTAAATTTTTTCTTTTGATAGTAACTTTGAATGTTAACAACTTTATCTTAGCGCCTGACTTTTACAAAAATTCTAAGTATCAGACTGGCAAGAGCTGAAGAATTGTTTGAGCCTTATTCGATATCGGAACAAGTATTTTATCAAAGGCGAAGATCAACAATACTTCACAATCCAATTCAGCAAGTTCACCTGGGAGATCACAGGGATCCTAATCTTAATGCTCAAATTGCTCTAGCTCTGGTGGTTCCAGCTAATCCTTCTCAAGCAAAGGCTAGACCCATTCGTGAAGTGACAATACCACTTCGAACAATGCTACTAATAGAATTCACAAGCCAGATGTGGGTGGTCGGTTTGAATTGAAGCAGGATATGGTGCAACTCTTGCACTCTTGAGATCAGTGATACCTAAATTCCTGCTAGGGTATTTACTGATTATGTAAGATTGATTCTCTTTTCCTTTTCTCTTCTAGGGGAAGCAAAGAGGTGGTTACATACTGAAACACTGCACTTCATCACTTCCTAGGATAATCTGGCTCAGAAATTCCTTATTTAATTCTTTTCATCTGGGAATAGAACACGTTTGAGAAGTGAGATTCTAAGTTTTGAGCAGAAAGATAGATAGAATCTTTATAAGCTTGGGAAAGATTCAAGGCTATGCTCAGGAATTGAACTCATCACCATTAAACTAATGATGTATTGGTACACACTTTTATTGAGGGTCTTGATCCTAGCAACATGATTCTACTGTATTCAGCAGCTCGTGGACAAGCTCTAGAAAATACGTATGAAGAATTATAGTCACTGCTAAATTAGATTTCATAGGGTAATCTCGAGTGGAATGCTGATATAAAAAGTGCTCTAAAGATGGTTGCAGTTGTGTTGGAGGTTGATCAATTTACAATGGTATCAAACCAAATTGTTTCACCGTAAAATTAGATAACTACATAACTCAGTAACATGAATCTGAGGTTACACGGTTCACACCACCACCAACAAATGTCGTTTATCAGGTTCATTCTTGATGCGAAGTTTATGGAAGAAGTGAACATACAACTGATGCTTGCACAACTCATCTAGAGTCTGTTAACTATGTGGGAAATGCTAATTGGCAAGGACCACAAAACTTTGGTAATACTTAAAATTCTAACTGGTGAAACCATCCTAATTTTTCATGCGGTGGAAATCAGGCATAAAATAGAACTTAATACAGTGGGCCAGTGAATCAAAACCAATAGCAGTATGTTCCAAGAAATCAGGCCACAATACAAACAAGCAATATTAAAGAGATGCTAAAGCATTTTATGGATAGTCAAGCACAGTTGGTTGTAGATATAAAAAACCAACAAATGATTACAAAGAACTTGGAGGTTCAAATAGGTCAGATTGCAGGAGCACAAAATGCTAGACCTTAGGGAGGTCTACCTAGAGATACTGAGCCAAATCCAAAATAGGTGAATGCAGTCATTACTCGGATTGGGCTTCAACTGAAGGAATTAGAACCTACGTAGGTGAATCACAAGGCTACTGATGGTGAAACAAAAAAGAATGAAAATAAAGCTATAGAAGACAAAGTTGAAAGCAAGGGAACCAAGGTTGAAAGTGTGATGCCACCTCCACCTTTCCTATAAAGGCTTTGGAAACTCCAAGATGAGGCTTGTTATAAGAAGTTTATTGATGTATCGAAATAGATGCATATTAACTTGCCTCTCGTTGATATTTTGATGAGTGTTCTGAAGTATGCTTAGTACATAAATGACATTGTGGCTAATAAGAACCGCCTGACTGAATATGCTACTGTGGCACTTACTTAGGAGGGCACATCACAAATCCAGAGCATGTTGCCCACAAAGATGAAAGATCTGGGTACTTTAAATCTGCAGATCATAATTAGGCATTCCATCAGTGCTCGGGGTTTATGAGATCTTGGGGTAAGTATAAATCTCATGCCCACATCCTTTTACAAAAAAATAGGGCTAGGTAGCCTAAGACCCACCACAGTCATTCTGCAGTTGGCTGATCGATCACTTGTGAGACTGATGGAATCATTGAGGATGTATTGGTGCAAGCGGGATCACTTATTTTTCCAGTGGACTTCATTATTTTTGATTTTTGATGCTGATCCGAAAGTCTCATTTATTTTGGGATGTCTTTTTTTAGTAATTAGTCTCTCACAAATTGATGTAGTTGCAGGAAAAATGAATATGAGAGCTTATTACAAGGTTGAGGTGTTCGATGTGTATAAAGAAATAAAGTTGCATACAATATATGAAGAGTTGTCTGCTCTTATAGTCATAGACCTTGAGTTTGAGCTCCACCTCTTACTGTCTAATAACCCACTTGAGCGAGCATTGATGGGATACAATATGTTTAGTAATTTTAAAGCATTTGAAATGGTATAACTTTTGGATGTGACAAGCATTATTACCAGGGAGATCAAATTTGAGCCATTGAATAGAAGGCAGAAATCAATTTGATGGAAAATGTCAGATATCACAGGAATCAATCTTGCCTTTTGTATGCATAAAATATTTATGGGGGAGGGATATAAATCAAATGTGTAACACCAATGAAGACTGAATCCTGTGATAAAAGTATTCAGAAAAAAATTCACTAAGTGGCTTGATGCTGGGATAGTTTATCCCATATTCGATAGTAAATGGGTTAGCCCTGTGTATTGTTTTCCAAAGAAAAGAGGGATGATTGTTGTGATTAATGAGAATAATGATTTGATTCCAACTTGTACAATGACTGAGTGGAGGATCCACATAGATTGTAGGAAATTAAATGATGCCACTCGGAAGGATCACTATCCCATTCCTTTTATTAATCAAATGCTGGATAGGTTGGTGGGACAAGAACATTATTGATTTCTAGATGGGTATTTAGGCTACAATCAGATAACCATAGCACTAAAATATTAGGAGAAGATCACCTTCACTTGTCCTTATAGTATTTATGCATTCAGACGTATGCCCTTTGGTTTTTGGATGAGTAGTTAATGGAACTGGATATAGCAGAGGTTCCTTAGTATGCTGATATAGTAAATTTGCTTGTTAGTGGTATTTATCCCCCAGAAGCCATAAGTCTACAAAAGAAGAAGTTGTTTTGTAAATCCCGCTCATACATATGGGATAAGCCTTATCTGTTTAAACAAATTACTGATAGAATTATTAGAAGATATATTTCAAAAGCTGAATCTAAACAGGTGCTGGAAAGTTGTCATTCATCACCTTATAGAGGTCATCATGGAGGTGAACGAACAACAAGAAAAGTACTGTAGTTTGGTTTTCTTTGGTCAATATTTTTCAGAGATGCTATAGTTTATGTCTGATAATGTGATCAATGTCAGGGAATGGGCACTACTCGAGGCGCCATGAAATGCTACTATATAATATTCTTGAAGCTGAGGTTTTTGATGTGTGTGCGATTGATTTCATGGGCCTATTGAAACATCTTAGTTTCTGGACATTAGAAAATTTCCTGGAATTCTGATCTCTGGACCTAATATGACTTATGTGTATGATCCATATGATGGGGTATGGATGGTATGGTCTGGTCATATGCTGACCAATGTTAGTTAATGGGATGGATTTTGGTTACTGGAATGTATAGGACTTAAGGGTACGAGTCATATTGGTGGTTATGGGTCCTTTGGTTCCTTAACTTAATCTTAGACTTAGTTTCTTAGGTAGGATCTAAGTACAAGTGGCTAACCACGATCCGTAAGCCAGGGTACGAATTATACTAGGGACTCGTATGGTAAACAGTGTTCAATTCCCTAGGTATTTTATTCTGCCAGTGATACAGGTCATGGATACGGATGACTTGGTAGGATGATTCATATACTAGACAGTGTTTGATCCAAGGGATAAGGCTTATATATGAGTGGTGGACACCAATCGTATTGGGAGGGAACGACTCGTAAAGGCCATTCGTATCCTTGTGATGGAATTTTTTGCAACTTAAGTGGGGGGATTCTGGATATTTCCCTACTTATTCTAATAAGACCCCATGACTTATAACCTACTTGGGAGGATATTTACCCTATTATTATATTCATTAACACTTAGAAACTCTTCCTAAACACTTCATAATTCTCTTAAGAGCTGTTGAGCAAGGGGAGCTAGGGTTTCAACTAAGGGATCAATTTGGGGCTAGTCTTGGTGATTTCTTTTCGTCATAACCATAGTTTAAGGCATGTTTCTCTTCCCTCATTGTTATTTTAATTAAAGGCATAGTTTATATGAATGTTTTCTTGGTTTTACTATTGCATGGTTTTGGTTTTCAAATACGTTTTGGGGTTTTTTGATGTAAATTGCTTGGTTATGGTTTCCCATGGTTTTAATTATTCTTTTATATGCATTAATGGTGGTTTTGGATAATTGGATTGAATGGGAGTAGTTTATTGGTAGTTGGAATTGGTTTTGGTTATATTATACCTCTAATGTGTTTGATAAAATGCTTATAAAGATATGTTTATTATGTAGACTTCTTTTAATGGAACTCTTGCATGTTTTAAACTTGGTGAAGGAATTATGCATGGTTTAAACGGTTTGGAAAGGCTAAAGTATAATTGGTTATGCTTATGGGGAACATGGAAATCTCCCAAGTGGTTTAATATTGTAAATGGAAGGACACTTGAAAGTCCTCTAAAATCTATAACTGGTAGGCTATGGATGATACTTGCAAGTAAGGTTGGTGTGATGATACCAATACCAATGGGCTTGGTTAATAAATGGATAATGTTTTGGTTATGTGGACACTTGTTGATGAACTACATGGTTCTATCATATTTTCTAAGGTAGATCTTAGAGCTGGATACCATCAAATTAGGATAAAGGTACAAGATATGTATAAGACTATTTTCAGGACACACGTAGGCCATTATGAGTTTAAGGTAATGCCTTTTGGTCTCACTAATGCTCCTGCTACATTCCAAGCCCTGCTAAAGAAGAAAGCTTTTAGGAAACAATTGGATACATTACTTGCAGTTCAAGCACTTTTTGATCAGGACTAATCACCATAGTTTAACGTACTTGGTGGAGTAGAAGGTTACCTCAACTATACAATAGAAAGGATTGTCTAAATTATTGGAATTGGGTTATGAGATCCACTATAAAAAGGGTACTGAAAGTAGAGTGGCTGATGCCCTCTCTAGACAAATGATAATGGACAATTGATGATGATTAGTGTTACCCTTCTATGTT
The DNA here is from genome assembly GCF_002878395.1 of Capsicum annuum. Lineage (NCBI taxonomy): Eukaryota > Viridiplantae > Streptophyta > Magnoliopsida > Solanales > Solanaceae > Capsicum > Capsicum annuum. The sequence goes on from NC_061111.1 coordinate 22,477,022, forward strand.
GGGCACATGAAGTCATTTCTAGTTACTCAGGTGACACCTAGGCTGCGGAATTGATCACTCAACTCTCAATGGATTTGTAAGGTCCTTATTTATGGCATTTCACTTCTAGAATCCTTATGTAACACCCCGAGTCTACAACCTGGATGTCATACAGTGCTTACGACCTGAAGGATCACAAGATAACCCATGATTGGTACCTACTGTGAGCACTGAATAATAATACTGAAAATATATGCAAAAGTATAACTGAATATGCCATAACGTTCTCAAAATACTAAAATAATAACTAAAATTACTGATAATAACATCTGAAAACTAAATAACTGAATGAGCTAGTCCAAAATACTTTAACTGTCAGACTATGGAGTTGATAGGACAAATCCCCAACTAATTCCAACTGAAATAACTACTGAGCTAACTGAAAGAATGACATAGATAAACTCTGTCCTCGAAATATGAGAACTCACCATTGAATCTGCTGCTGATATCCTGAGTTGCTAAGTACTGTCGAGACCCTAAGCGTCCGAAGCTATGATATGAGACATCATAGCATAAAGAAAGATTATGCATCAGTACATGAAATGTACTGGTTTGCTAAGTGAGGTAGGCTGATATACATGGGTTCATATACATGAGATGATAACTAACTGAATACACATCATAAAGTAACTGGATGAGAGTATATGTAAAATTGTAACTACTGAACATGCTAAATATACAATACTACGCATATAGTGTTTGTCTGAATTAGACTAAAACTGAAGTACTGAGTTTTGATGGCTATGTAACTAATAACTGATAGCCATGGTTTTGTCGAACTATCTGAGTTCTTTAATAAATACTAAGACTAAAACTGTAACTGTAGGGGTTATCATCTAACTGACATACCCCAATTATAAACTGAGTTGGGGTCCAACCTATGACCCCAGTTGGAAGGGTGTTAGCACCTTGCCAATGGATACTAACAAGGCTATGTCAACACTAACTGGAAGGAAGACTCATGAAATAAATATATATATATATATATATATATATATATATATATGATTGTGTCAACCCTAATCTGGAAAAAGAACGACTTACCTTATGCTGGCTATGTAATTCTGTAATGCAGGGATTGCTAATAAGGGTCAAACCATCTACTAGCAGAAATGCCCCCATCCCTAGGTTCGCTCGATGCTGAATCCTACTCCCAACTGAATCAATACTGAACTGATCACTAGACTCTACTAGGCTTGACTGAGCTGACACTAATTGTGTTAACTGACTAAACTGGACTAAGTTCACTGAGTTCTGTTACTGACTGAGTACTACTATTCTTGACCTTTCCTAGGACTGTTCTATAACTACTGCAACTAAGTAAACAACTAGATTTTGGGTAATAAATATCCTAGGAATTGATAGTATCAATAATAAAGCATGATAAATCTTGAAAGCACAACAATAGTCAATTGTTCACAATTCATTCATTGAGACATTTAGTCAAACATTTGGAGGTCATGAACTTGTACATGACTAGGAACATATGCTAGCATGTCATGATTTCACTATTCAATTCACATGGACATTCTATCAAACACTTGGGGAGCATGATTGTGATACATGAAGCTTAACATATAGGGCATCATGACTTCAACATGTAATCTTGAAAATTTAAGAGTTTTATCATGAAAGATTCATAATTCAACACACATGCTAACATAATTTCTTGGAAATTCATAAAAGATTTTATCTTGAAACCCATACAACAACACAAACATGAGCATAATTCAATTCATAGCATTGGAATCATAATTCAAGTTTTGTAAAGGGTTCTTGAACTCCAAGGGTGGAAGGAAACCTAAGGATGAACACCTAACATACCTGAGTGACGGAATTTGTGAATGTTGTTGGGGATTTCTTGGAACTTGATCTTAAGCTTGATGAACTAGGGTTTCTATCTTAAGAGAATTTTATGAATAAAGAATGAATTTTTCCCATTTAGGATATTAAATTTTGTGTTAAGGCTGAATAATATAAGGGAAAAATGACCCATTTGTCTCTACAAACCCGGATACAATTTGCTGGGTAGGGTCCCCATCACATCGTGACCCCTACTTAGGTCAAGCGGCCCTCACGACGCATCCCCTGCTTGGGTCAAGCAGCCCTCGCGGTGCAACCCTGATCTTGGGTTAATTGGCCTTCGCGGTGTGGCCCTGTCACGACCCCTTACTATTTTGGACATGCAAACTCGCCCGTACGCTAGTCCAAAAAATTTGAAACTCACCTGAGATGACCTACAAGTGACCCTGGTCATGAATAAACTTGAAAATTGACATAATAAGGTCGGAAAGATCGAAAATAAGATCATCCAATTTCAAAGGCTAAAAATGATTCTATGTCTTAACACTTAGATGAAATTTTCTAAGTCTGGGACTTTTTTGGCATGCTATATAGGACTAAAATGACTAGGATTTTGTGGGGTCTTACAATATCTCCCCCTTGGGAACATTCATCCTCGAATGAGACTGACTGGACTGAGATTAACTGAGGAACTTACTTACACTGACATGCATAACTTAAGCATGACTGAATTCTGAAGACATGGCACATGACTGAACTATTTCATGAATGCATTAATGATATAAGAATGTTATATGGCTTTAACTAAACATGGAATAGAGTAAATATAAGGAAGACTGTTACTTTAGGCTAAATCTGAGTTTGTGGAGAAGAAGTGAGGATACTTGGTTTGCATGTCTGCTTCTGCTTCCCAAGTAGCTCCCTCAACAAACTGATTCTACCAAAGAACTTTGACCAAAGGAACTTCTTTGTTCCTTAGTCTGTGAATCTGATGATCAAGGATTTTGATTGGGATTTCCTCATAAGAGAGACTGCTCTGAACACCTACACTCTCTATAGGGACTACAACTGATGGGTCACTTATGCACTTCTTTAGCAAGGAGACGTGAAACACTGGGTGCACTGATGCTAAGTCAATAGGTAACTCAAGCTTATAAGATACCTTACCATAATGACTAAGAATTCTATAAGGACCAACGTATCAGGGACTAAGCTTTCCCTTCTTGCCAAATCTCTTACTCCCTTCATGGGAGAGAGATTTTCTAATACAAAAAGTCTTCAATCTCAAACTCAAGATATTTTCTTCTCACATCTGCGTATGATTTATGTCAGCTTTGAGCTGTCTTAAACCTCTTTCTGATTAACTGAACTTTCTCTAAGGCATCAAATACCAAGTCAGGCCCTATTAATATGGCCTCACCTACTTCAAACCAACCAATGGAAGATCTACATATCCTCCCATAAAGTACCTCAAACGGGGCCATCTGAATACTAGAATGATAGCTGTTATTATACGCAAACTCAATCAAAGGTAAGTGGTCATCCCAACTGCCCTTAAAGTCAACAACACACGCTCTGAACATATTTTCTAAAGTCTGAATGGTCCTTTCTGCTTGACCATCTGTTTGAGGGTGAAAGGCAGTACTGAGGTTAACTTGGGTACCAAGACCCTTTTGGAAGGCTTTCCAAAAATAAGAGGTAAACTGTGTACCTCTATCTAAAATGATGGATAGTGGGACACCGTGTAATCTGACCAAATCTTAAACATAGAGCTTGGCATAATCCTCGGCTGAATACGAGGTATGAACTAGTAAAAAATGGGTTGACTTGGTCATCCTATCTACAATGACCCAAATTGAATTGTGTTGACGACGAGTACGAGGCAAATCCATCACGAAGTCCATGTTCACTTCTTTCCACTTCCATGTAGGAATACTAAACTCCTGCATGGAACCACTAGACTTTTGATGCTCAATCTTAACCTGCTAACACGTGGAGCACTTAGTCACAAACTTTGCAATGTTTCTCTTTATCCCACTCTACCAATAGACTTCCCATAAGTCACGATACATCTTTGTGGACCCTAGATGAATCGAGTAACATACCCCATGCTCTTCTGCAAGAATTCGCTGTCTCATGACATTTACACATGGCACACATAATCTACCCTGGCAACGTAACACACCATCTCCCCTTTGGGAGAAAACCTCTACCTTCTGGTCTCTGACTAACTCTTTCAGCTTAACTAAACTGGGATCTCTCTACTATTTTTCTTTTACTTCGAAAACCAAAGATAATTTTGAACTATTCTGCACCCAAACACTACCCTCAGCTGAATCAACCAACTAGACACCTAGTCTGGCAAGCTAATGAACTTCCTAAACTAACTTCTTCTTACCATCCTCAACATGAGCAACACTACCCATGGACAACCTACTGAGGGTATCTGTCACTACATTGGCCTTGCCTGGATGATACAGAACACTCATGTCATAGTCTTTCAATAACTCTAACCAGCTTATCTGACACAAGTTTAATTCTTTCTGAGAAAACACATATTGCAAGCTTTTGTGGTCTGTAAACACATCAACATGCACCCCATACAAATAGTGCCGCCAAATTTTTAAGGAAAACATAACAACTGCTAACTCAAGATTATGGGTGGGGTAATTATTTTCGTGGGGCTTAAGCTGTCTAGAGGCATAGGCCACAACCTTACCCTTCTACATCAAAACACACCCTAAACTAACTCTAGAAGCATCACAATACACAACAAACCCATCCAAATCATCAGATAAAGTCAAAACTAGGGCTGTAATGAGTCAAGTCTTCAACTCTTGAAAACTCTTCTTATAAGAATCTGACCACTGGAACTTGACTTTCTTATGAGTCAATCTAGACATAGGGGATGCAACAAATGAAAATACTTCAACAAACTATCGGTAATAGCCAGCCAAACCCAAGAAACTCCTAATGTCTGATGGAGAGATGAGTCTAGGCCAGATTTTCACTGCTTTGGTCTTTTGAGGATCAACTCTAATGCCATCACCAGAAACTATATGACCAAGGAAAGATAAGAATCTTAGCCAAAATTTGCACTTACTAAATTTAGCAAACAACTGATGGGCTCTGAAAGTCTATAATACTATTCTGAGATGGTCTGCATGATCATTTTCACTGCGGGAGTAGACAAAAATGTCATCTATAAAGACTATGATGAACATGTACAAGTACTTCTTGAACATGCGGTTCATTAAGTCCATAAATCTACTGGGGCATTGGTAAGATCAAATGACATGACTAGAAATTTGAAGTGACCATACCAAGTTCTGAAAGCTATTTTCGGAATGTCACATTCTTTGACTCTAAGCTGATGATAGCCTAATTTGAGGTCTATCTTAGAAAAGTAACTGGCACCCAGAAGTTGGTCAAACAAGTCATCGATTCTAGGAAGCGGATACTTATTCTTAACTATGACGTTGTTCAACTAACAGTAGTCAATACACATTCTGAGAGAACCATTTTCTTACGCACAAATAGAACTAGTGTGACCCACGGGGAGACACTGGGCTTCATAAATCCATTATCTAGGAGGTCTTTCAACTACTCTTTTAATTCTTTATGTTCAGCTGGAGCCATTCTGCATGGTTGAATAGAGATGGGCTGAGTGTTTGGAAGAAGGTTTATTTCGAAGTCAATTTTCCTTTCAAAAGTAACTCCGGAAAACACATCTAGAAATTCACTTGTTACTGGAACTAACTCAAGATTAGGAGTCTCAAAACTAGGATCTTTAACTTGAATGAGATGATAGACACACCCCTTGGATATCATTTTTCTTGCTCTAAGGTATGAAACAAGCTGACCCTAAGTGCTGAAGTACTACCCCTCCACTCTAGGATAGGTTTATTCATGAATTGGAAATAGAAAACTTAATTTCTACAATCAACTGAGACATAGCATGAATAGATCCAATCTATGCCGAGAATAATGTCAAAATCTGTCATCTCTAACTCTACTAAGTCTGCTGAAGTAATTTTCTGAGACACTATAATCAGAAAGTTCTTGTATACCCATCGGGCTATGATAGACTTACCCACTAGGGTAGATACTGAGAAGGGCTCTGCTAGGATTTCGGGACTGACTTTGAAGTCAACATTTATATAAGGAGTTACAAAGGACAAAGAAGCTTCTGGGTCTAGCAAAGCATAAACATGTAAATGGTAAAATTATAAAATACTAGGGACCATATTAGGATAATTTTCCTGATCCCATCGGGACTGAAGTGCATAAAGCCTATTTGGGCAATGTCCACTCATGGCACTGGAAGTGGTACCCTGCTGAGATGGGTGATCGAACTGAGCTGGGGGACGATTATGCTGACTCTTTGAACCCACCTAACGACACTCTCTGATTCTATGACCTAGTTTACCATACTAAACATACATCACTACCATTCCTGTAGATACCTTGATGGTTTCTTCCATATTTCTGACAAAAAAAATTTGTTCGGGCACTGCTAACACTACCTTGAGATTTAGAGCCTGGCGCCCTATCCTTATTACCATTTATGAATTTAGGCACCGGAGCACTAGCTGAGGATGGAGATAAAACCAAATATTTTAGGTGGAACTAAGGACGATTACCACTCTCTAACTTAGGCTAAGTAAAGTTGAAGCTACCTGTTCTAGCCCTCTTGTTCCCTCTCTTTCTTCTTAGTTTTCTGCTCCTCTATCTATTGAGCATGGACCATTAACCTAGTAAAGCCCATCTTCTTAATTAATATTGTGGTCCTACACTTCTTGACTATACTGTCAGACACACCAGATATGAACTTACTCATCTTAGATCTGCTATCAGCTACTACATGAGGGGCATATCTGGCTAACTGAGTAAACTTGAGAGAATACTCCTTCACTATCATACTACGCTGCTTCAGGTTAATAAACTCTAAAACCTTGGCTTCCCTCAACTCCAATGAAAAGAACCTATCTAGAAAGGCAGTAGCAAACTCTTCCCATTCTTTAGGCCCTATATCTGTAGCCTTATCTACCTTCCACTGCTAAAACCATGTATGAGCCATATCCTGTAGATGATAGGCAGCTAACATAGAACTCTCACTAGTGGTTACTCCTATAATGTCTGTTACCTTCTGCACCATGTCAAGAAATTCCTGTGGATCCTCTTCAGACTTAGACCTTAAAAATGAAGAAGGGTTCATTCGGGTGAAGTCTCAAATTCTAGCTGCAATGGTATTGACCACTGGGTTAGCTTCAATGAAAGCTGGGCATTTATTAGGTTGCTACAGAATGAGCTATAATGGTGAAAATGACTCAAATTCTATGTGAGAAACCTGCTCATTTAGGGGATCTTCCTGAATAGGCAGAGGTGCTGGCTGGTTCCCAGTTCTTCTTTTGTTGGTCTTTTTGGGAGGCATGTTCTGTAAATAGAAGGGAAAATTGGATTAGACAGAGAGTTTAACTTGAGCTCATGCTCACTCATACGACATGAATACTGAAAGAAGGGAAACTCTTTCTAAAAAAGCCTCATAGCCCCTTGTCCATAAGTGTGGCGCACTACACACCTATGCACAAATCTCTACTTGATGTGGCTTTCAGAATCCCTAGGACTCTTTAGAACCTTAGGCTCTGATACCAATTTTATAACGCCCTGAGTCTACAACCTGGATGTCACACGGTGCTTACGACCTCAAAGGATCATAAGTTAACCCATGACTGGTACCTGCTGTGAGCACTAAATAATAATGCTAAAAATATATGCAGAAGTATATTTGAATATGCCATGAGGTTCTCAAAATACTAAAATAATAATTGAATGTACTAATAATAACATATGAAGACTTAATAACTGACTGAGCTAGTCCGAAAGCGTCTAACTGTCTAAATATGGAGTTAATGGGACAAACCTCCAACTAACTCCGACTGAAATAACTACTGAGCTAACTGAAAGACTGATATAGATAAACTCTGTCCTCGAAATATGAAGACTCTCCACTGAATCTGCTGCTGATAGCCTGAGCTGCTAAGTACGATTGGGACCCTGAGCGTCCAAACCTATGATATGAGACATTATAGCATAAAGAAAGAGTATGCATCAGTAAATGGAATGTACTGGTATGCTAAGTGAGGTAGACTGATATACATGGATTCACATGCATGAGATAATAACTAACTGAATGAACATCATAAAGTAACTAGATGAGAGTACATGCAAAATTGTAACTACTGAACATGCTGAATATGTAATACTCCGCATATAATATCTGTCTGAATTAGACTGAAACTGAAGTACTGAGTACTGATGGCTATGTAACTGAACTAATAGCCCTGGTTCTATCAAACTGTCTGAGTTCTTTACTGAATACTGAGACTGAAATTGTAACTATAGAAGTTATCATCTAACCGACATACCCCAATTATAAATTGAGTTGGGGTCCAACATATGACCCCAGTTGGAAGGGTGTTAGCACCTTCCCAAGGGATACTAACAAGGCTGTGTCAACCCTAATCTGGCTGGAAGACTCATGATATATATATATAGATCTGATTGCATCAACCCTAATCTGGAGGACGACTTACCCTACGCTGTTTACGTAGTTTTGTAATACAGGAACTGCTACTAAAGGTCAAATCCTCTACTGGTAGGAATTCCCCCATCCCTGGGTTAGCTCGGTGGTGAATCCTACTTCCAACTGCATCGACACTAAATTGATCACTAAACTTTACTAGGCTTGACTGAGCTGACACTAATTATGTTAACTGACTGAACTGAACTGAGTTTATTGAGTTCTGTTACTGACTCAGTACTATTGTTCTTGACTTTTACTGAGACTATTCTATAACTACTGCAATTAAGTAAACAACTAGATTTTGGGTAATAAATATCCCAGGACTCGATAGCATCAATAATAAAGCATGACAAATCTTGAAAACATAACAATAGTTAATTATTCACAATTCATTCATTAAGGCATTTAGTCAAACATTTACAGGTCATGAACTTGTACATGATTGGGAACATATGCTAATGTGTCATGATTTCACTATTCAGTTCACATGGACATTCTATCAAACACTTGGGGAGCATGATTGTGATACATGAAGAATAACATATAGGGCATCATGACTTCAACATGCACTCTTGCAAATTCAAGGGTTCTATCATGAGAGATTCATAATTCAACACACATACTAACATAATTTCATGGAAACTCATAAAATATCTTAACTTGAAATCCATACAACAACACAAACATGAGCATAATTTAATTTATTGCATGGGAATCATAATTAAAGTTTTGAAAAGGGTTCTTGAACTTCAAGGGTGGAAGGAAACCCAAGGATGAACACCGAACATACCTGAGTGACGGAATTCGTGAAGGTTGTTGGGGATTTCTTGGAACTTGATCTTGAGCTTGATGAACTAGTATTTCTTTATTGAGAGGATTTTGTGAATAAAGAATGGATTTTGCCCCTTTAGGATATTAAATTTCGTGTTAAGGCTGAATAATGTAAGGGTAAAATGACCCATTTTCCCCCACAAACTTGGATAAAATTTTCTAGACCGGGTCCCCATCATGACACGACCCTTTCTTAGGTCAATCGGCCCTCGCAATGCGACCCCTACTCGGGTCAACTGATATTGGGTGAATTTATGCATTCTAGCGCTACTATTCTAGCTTATTTAGCCTTGTTTTGAGGATGATTATTATTCTATATGTGTTAATAGTGAAATAAATGATAAATTATATGTCCAAGTATGTTTTCACAATGTTTAATGGTGTTTCCACACAAGTTTTAATTCAATTCTACCATTTAGAGTTCAACCAAAAAAACTAGTGTGACTAGCTTGGGCTAGGTGTTGTCTAGTCTCTTGTGTTGGATTCTAATGTGTATTAATGAGTTACCAAGGTTGTTATTGTGTATTTATATGTGAAACAACTTCTTTATAATGTTAAAGGGTCAATTGTATCAAACCAAGGGTCAAAACAATGAGTTAAAGCTTAATGAGAAATTAGCCTATGCTTAGCTCGTGTTTCTAGTTCATCGTTGAGGATGTTATGTTGTTTTGAGCTCTAAATTATTGTGTTTAATGCTATAGGATTCTTGGTGAATAGACTATTATGATATATGAAGAATATAAAAGCTTCAAATCAAGTGGAAACAACTCAAGAAGGCTTGGAATGCTCAACAAAAGCACAAGACGCAAGTTGGATGCAATTTGGACCCCTGAAAAGTATTGGGAAAGTGTAGACTATAAAGGTGGACAATGGAGGACTTCAAAACATAACTGGATTCAGAATAATCCCAAGCTTTTGAAAATATGGCGCGTGTAGCTTAATTTGGAGTTTAAGGAGGCCCCACAATGCGTTGAAATCGGAAACAGCTATTGGAATTTGACAGATTTTTTGACAATTGTGAATTTGAACGTCTCCGCGTCGTGCCTATGCCCAAAATAAGGATAATTCTTCCCATCTGAAGTAAAATAGCATGGAAACCCAATCCAAGTCGGTTTATAAGTTTTATACTATAAATATAACGTCCCAAACTCCGTTTCAATCATCTTGGGACCTCTTGGAAACCCTAGATCAACTTAGAACATCATTGGAGGATACCACAACTTCTTTTTAGGTTTTATCATTCTTTAATTTTTTTTGTATCATCATTCCAAGAGATTGGATGATGAATATTTTCATTAAAGGGATTGAATGATAAATATTTTCATTAAAGGCTAAAACCCTCTTTCCGGGGTTGAGGCCAAGAACATGAATACTTTTTAATATTCTTTATTGTAGTTTAATTTTGGATTATCATTTGGGTTGTTCTTAATTTCTTGAGCCTACTATTTTAATGATTAGCTACCATTAGAATAAATCTATATTTTTATGTGAATCGGGAAGGAGAATCATAATATAGAATGAAGAAATTAGGGAACAAGGATCTTGTTCTTTTATGAAATAAGGAATTTGAATTAGCCTCTAGGATAGGGATATACCTAGAAGCTTTGTTTGATTTAATTGCAAGAATATAACTTGATAGATTTAGATGAATTTTTATATCTCTGTGGGAGTTGTAGGTACAATGTTCACTAGATAGAAGATTTGAGGTAGGGAGACTAAAATCGTAACATAAACCTTGTGAATCAACAATCCAATAACCAACTAAAAGTCACGACCCGATTTCTCAAGTCATGATGGCGCCTACTTTAAGCCACCAGTAGGAAACCCAAGCCATAGTCCGGAATGATAAGTAACGAACTAACAGGCAGAGACCAAGTAAAGGATTATGTCTAATAATAATATTAAGTTAAAACTAAGAAAGAAGCATATATATTATATCAAAACGAGATGAGGAAAAAGGACCAACTTATAATGAATCCCTCCCAAGACCTGATAAGGTTAGTACTAGAGCCATTACTAAAAGGTACCTAGAGTACTAGATAAAAATTTAAAATGTACACAATATACACAAGCAGTCTCGAGAACAAAAGACTAACTGGAATAGATAGAAGAGGATCAGCCTCAGACGACAGCAAGCTCACCCTGCTCTGAATCAATGATGGAAGGTAGGAGCCATGTTAACTTCGACTGCTATTACCTTGATCTGCATTAGAAAAAGATGCAAAAGTGTAGTATGAGTACCAAAAATCATGGGTACTCAGTAGGCATCATCGGTCGACTGAGCTTAATACAGAAAAGGTATCACTATAATGCGAGGGCATAATCTGAGTCATTAGTAGATAGGGATGGAAAGGTAAATAACTACCAAGCTATGCAATGGCTGTAAAGGAATAAACTTATGCGATACCAAAAAATAAATAATGCAGTAATAATAGATAAATCAAACATAACCTAAATGGGCCCCCATAAGCCCACTAGGCACACAAAATAACTTAACTGAGCCCCCATAAGCCCGCTAGGAACACTGAAGAAGACAATTAACCCAACCGTACCCCTATAAACCGGTGGGACACCCAAGTAACAAAAATAAACATAATAATCTAAAACTGCGGTGATCCCAATAAATCATTATAGTCATCCAGATATGCACCGGACTTGAACCGGCATTCATAATACCCATAGTAATCAAATGCCGGACTCGAACTGGAACTCATAGTAACTATAATAGTCAATTGTCAGACTCGAATCGGAACTCATAGTAATCATAATAATCATTTGCCGGACTCGAACCAGAACTCATAGTAACCATAATAATCATTTGCTGGACTCAAACCGGAACTCATAGTAACCATAATAATCATTTGCCAGACTCGAACCGAAACTCATAGTGACCATAATAATCATTTGTCGAACTCGAACCGGAACTCATAGTAACCATAATAATCATTTGTCGGACTCGAACCAGAACTCATAGTAACCATAATCACCGGAAATAATAAAATTCATACCATATTATAATATTGTCAATGTCTAAATAATCATCCATTAATCTTAATTAAGAAGGAATAAATTCAAGGTTATATGTCTATATTATCTCTGGTACTCATACTACACTTCTGTACCTTTTTGGTGCAATCCCAGGTTCTAGTTGCCTCCGTTGAGCTAGTTCGTACGAGTTGACCATTCGGAGACAGGGTGAGTTCTTGGGGATCGATTTGCAATCTATCCCTTCTATCCTTATTTGTCTTTTGCTTTCGAGACAAATGGATGAGACTGTTTAAGGAATTTTAGATTCTGAGATTGTAAAGTCATCTTGTTATGATTAGAAGCTCCTGTATTAATACTACCAGGTCGTGGGATTTGTGTTTGAATATTGATTGTCCTTAGTTGTGAAATGTTGTTGTTATATGTTGTGTTCACATATAGGGTCCAAGTTGGACGTTCTTACCAAGGTAACCCATTGCAATAGCTCCGGGTTATGGTATCAACTTACCTACTGGTGGGATGTGATAGGTTCCATCATGATTCGAAAATCGGGTTATGACACTAAACTGTGATAGGAATAGAGATTTTTATGATTGTTCGAAATGCCTCAACCCTGGGCTTTACTCCATTGATTGTCTAAGATTTTATTTTATGATTAGTTTAGATTAGTTTTAACTTTCAAAATTACAACTTTATTTGCTACTCTCCTCAATTAGTTAAACTAGAATAGGATAGACGGCGAATGCAAGTCCCTGAGAGATCGATACTTGGGCTTCCTTAAAGTCACTATATTACTTGATAAGACCACGTACACTTTCGTGTGTGCTTGGGCGCTGTCAAGTTTTTGGCGCCGTTGCCGGGGACTTGTAACTAGGCAACTATCTTATTTTTAGTTTAGCTATATTGAGTTGTAAATAATTTTTGTTTAGTTTCTTTTTATTTTCTTTTATTTTCCTTTTTATCACACTTCTTGACATGGCAGTTTGGGATAGATGGTTTTAAGTGATGACGATTCTTGTTATTTTTGTGGAGGACCACATCATGAAGCTTATTGTTCAGATTTTGATGGAAGTGCGTGGACGGGACCTTCACAATATAATTCAGAAAATTCGAGAAAGTCTGAGTACTCAAAAACTGATATTATGGAAATTATGATGGAGCCATTGCCACCATGTCTACAGTGGCTAAGCAAGGAAATATATTAGGAGGGTATTAGCCAATATGTGGAGCAAACACAAGAATCACAACCAGTCGATTATCATCCTGATCTTGAGACTAAAATTGAGAAGGTGAATAAAAGTGAGTGTGTAGAGGATAGTGTAAATTATGAAGTAGGATTTGTTGGTCCGCACTCCAAGAACTTTTCTAAATTATGTTTAGATGATATCTTGTCTGTGAAATCATTTAAAATAGTAGAAGAGTGTGAAGATAAGGAACACGAATCGTATATTCTTGATTTTACATCTGATAAGAAATATAAAAACACACCTCACTTCAAGGCCGAGTGGTTTATTATGCATCATCCATTGCTCGATTCATTAATCTCTGTACCACCTTCATATGATCGAGGCAAAAAAATAGATGCAATGTTGGGGGTGAAATTCATATCCTCAAGGTGGAGGATAAAGTTGATTGGGCCATGCCGCGACACTAAATTTGGCGCTTCTTGGGAGGCAACCCAAGATAAGTAGGTTTTATTTTTAGTTTTTATTTTTTATTTCACATAGTTTTTTGTTTTTGGTTGAGTCACAAGTTGATGGGAAGTGTGAGTACCGTGAGCTTGAGTTTGAAGCATGGCAAAGATTATATGTGGGGTTCCATGGATCTCATTCATGTGAAGATTCTACTAGCTAGGCCTAGAGGCCTCAGGGAGTTTTTCTATCTATTACCTTTAAATTCACTTTGGGGACAAAATAGAGTTTTAAGTGTGGGGTGGGGAAATTCCAAAAATTTGACTCAATTTAGAAAAAAATTTAGGTTAGGAATAAGTGAGATATTCTTGTTGGTTCTATTTTTGATTACATGATACAAGTGGGTTTGTTGAAAAAAGCATGTTGATTGAGTGAATTACTATTTTTAAGACTCTTAGGATCATGTTTTGTGACTCTAGTAGTTTTGGCTTAATTTTGAATTCATGCCATTGTTTGGTTGGGAGTCTATGATGATCCTATTGAGTTGAGCATGTGCCATGTGCGTGTAAGATTTTTTGTATATTCCTTGTTGCATGTGATGTATAGAACTTGCCATGTGTGTGTGTGGAGAAAAATAAAGAATGTGGGTTTAGGAGATGATATAGACATTTTTTTGATAGCCTTATTTTATACCGTATGTTTTACCTACCTTTGTGCATTATCCTAGTTAAACCCCATTGAGCTTTTAGCTTTTTATTTGGTAACCTCATATGTAGCATAATCCCTTCTTTGATAGACCATAATTTGATCCAAAAAGCTCCTAAGTACTTTAATTGACAAAAAATTAAATTTGAAAAAGGAGTTTGAGAAATTGAAGATGAAAAAGGTGAAATTGATGCCCCAAGGTAATAGTTATTGGTGTATAATTGATGTGTGAAGGATGGTTGTGATATAATTTATGCTAAAAATATTTCCATGGTTGTGATGTAGTTATTGGGTTTGTTGAAAAAAGCATGTTGATTGAGTGAATTACTATTTTTGAGACTCTTAGGCTCATGTTTTGTGACTCTAGTATTTGTTGGCTTAATTTTGAATTCATGCTATTGTTTGGTTGGGAGTCTATGATGATCCTATTGAGTTGAGCATGTGCCATGTGCGTGTAAGATTTTTTGTATATTCCTTGTTGCATGTGATGTCTAGAACTTACCCCGTGTGTGTGTGAAGCGAAATAAATAATGTGGATTTAGGAGATGATATAGGCATTTCTTTGATAGCCTTATTTTATACCGTATGTTTTACCTATCCTTGTGTATTATCCTAGTTAAACCCCATTGATCCTTTAGCTTTTTCTTTGGTAACCTCATATGTAGTGTAATCCCTTCTTTAATAGACCATAATTTGATCCAAAAAGCTCTTAAGTGCTTTAATTAAAAAAAAATTGAATTTGAGAAAGGAGTTTGAGAAATTAAAGAAGAAAAAGGTGAAATTGATGCCCCAAGGTAATAATTATTGGTGTATAATTTATGTGTGGTGGATGGTTGTGATATAATTTATGCTAAAAATATTTCCATGGTTGTGATATAGTTATTGGGTTTGTTGAAAAAAGCATGTTGATTGAGTGAATTACTATTTTTGAAACTCTTAGGTTCATGTTTTGTGACTCTAGTATTTGTTGGCTTAATTTTGAATTCATACTATTGTTTGGTTGGGAGTCTATGATGATCCTATTGAGTTGATGTGCCATGTGCGTGTAAGGTTTTTTGTATATTCCTTGTTACATGTGATGTCTAGAACTTGCCCCGTGTGTGTGTGAAGCAAAATAAAGAATGTGGGTTTAGGAGATGATATAGGCATTTCTTTAATAGCCTTATTTTATACCGTATGTTTTACCTACCCTTGTGCACTATTCTAGTTAAACCCCATTGAGCCTTTAGCTTTTTCTTTGGTAATCTCATATGTAGCGTAATCCCTTCTTTGATAGACCATAATTTGATCCAAAAAGCTCCTAAGTGCTTTAATTGAAAAAAAAATTAAATTTGAGAAAGGAGTTTGGAAAATTGAAGAAGAAAAAGGTGAAATTGATGCCCCAAGGTAATAGTTATTGGTGTATAATTTATGTGTGGTGGATGGTTGTGATATAATTTATGCTTAAAATATTGTCATGATTGTAAAAAAAGAGAAAAATTGATTCTTGTGGTAGTAAACTATGTGTCCACCAAGTATTGGTGAAAATGCTTAAAAAAGATGGGGAAAAAATAAAAGAAATGGGTAGACAAAAGTGGTGTAATTTGGTTGTTGGAGATTGGTTTTAAATGTATAATGTAGTGTATTAAAGCGCTTAGAGAGGTTAGTCACTATTCTTGGCCAAAATAGTTCCTACCCGTCCCTTAGCCTACATTTCAACCCGAAAAAGTCCTAAATGATCCTAAGTTCATCATTCCGATATTAGTGGAGAATTACACTAACGGAAAGACTATGGTTCATTATGTGTAACTTGTGAATTCTTTGTGAGAGTGAGCGTAATTTGATTCTTGTACCCATTACGTTATAAATTGCATTATTGTGAGAGATTATGGGTAACTCTCTTGTTGTGAGGGGTACATATTTGATGAATGTGGGTGATTTGTATGATGTCCTTGATTGAGCAATAAGCATGAGTTTTCCAACTAGGTGAGCCAATTTTTGAGTCTAGGATGTTTTGGAATAGTGTTCATGAGCTTTCAATTGTGTATAACATGCTTAGTGTTTTAAACTTGCATTCGTGTAGTCATTGTAGTGATAGCTTAAGTGTCTTGGATGTAGTATAAGTGTGGAGTCTCTTCAGCTTATGGTGTTTATAGTTAATATTTGTTCGAGGACGAAGAAGGCTTTAAGTGTGGGGTGGTGATGTTGGGTGAATTTATGCATTCTAGCGCTACTATTCTAGCTTATTTAGCCTTATTTTCAGGATTATTATTATGATATATGTGTTAATAATGATATAAATGAGCAATTATGTGTCCAAGTATGTGTTCACAATGTTTAATGGTGTTTCCACACAAGTTTTGATTCAATTCGACCATTAAGACTTTAACCAAGAAAACTAGTGTGACTAGCTTGAGCTAGTTGTTGTCTAGTCTCTTGTGTTGGGTTCTAATGTGTATTAATGAGTTACCAAGGTTGTTATTATGTATTTATATGTGAAACAACTTATTTATAATGTTCAAGGGTCAATTGGATCAAACCAATGGTCAAAACAATGAGTTAAAGCTTAATGAAAAATTAGCCTATGCTTAGCTTGTGTTTCTAGTTCATCATTGAGGATGTTGTGTTGTTTTGAGCTCTAAATTATTGTGTTTAATTCTATAGGATGCTTGGTGAATGGAATATGATGATATATGAAATATATAAAAGCTTCAAATCAAGTGGAAACAACTCAAGAAGGCTCGAAATGCTTAACAAAAGCACAAGACGCAAATTGGATGCAATTTGGAGGACTTCAAAACATAACTGGATTCAGAAGAAGCCCAAGTTTTTGAAAATATGGCGCGTGTAGCTTAATTTTGAGTTCAAGGAGGCCCCGCGACGTGTTGAAATCGCAAACAGCTACTGAAATTTGACAGATTTTTTGACAATTGTGAATTTGCATGTCTCTGCGTCGCGCCTATGCCCAAAATCGGGATAATTCTGCCCATCTGAAGTAAAATAGCGTGGAAACTCAATCCAAGTCAGTTTATGACTTGTATACTATAAATATAAGGTCTCAAACTCCATTTTAATCATCTTGGGACCTCTTGAAAACCCTAGATCAACTTGGAACATCATTGGAGGATACCACAACTTCTTTTTAGGTTTTATCATTCTTTAATTTAATATTTTTTTGGTTTGTATCATCATTCCAAGGGATCAGATGATGAATATTTTCATTAAAGGCTAAAACCCTCTTTCCGGGGTTGAGGCCAAGAACATGAATACTTTTTAATATTATTTATTGTAGTTTAATTTTGGATTATCATTTGGGTTGTTCTTAATTTTTTGAGCCTACTATTTTAATGATTAGCTACCATTAGAATAAATCTATATTTTTATGTAAATTCGGGAGGAGAATCATAAGATAGAATGAAGAAATTAGGGAACAAGGTTCTTGTTCTTTTATGAAATAAGGAATTTGAATTAGCCTCTAGGATAGGGATATAACTAGAAGCCTTGTTTGATTCAATTGCAAGAAGATAACTTCATAGATTTGGATGAATTTTTGTATCTCTGAGGGAGTTGTAGGTACAATTTTCACTAGATAGAAGATTTGAGGTCGGGAGACTAAAATCGTAGCATAAAACTTGCGAATCAACAATTCGATAACCAACTAAACTGTGATAGGAATAGAGATTTGTATGATTGTTCGACATGTCTCAACCCTAGGATTTACTCCATTGATTGTCTAAGATTTTATTTTATGCATTAGTTTAGATTAGTTTTAACTTTCAAAATTACAACTTTATTTGCTATTCTCCTCAATTAGTTAAACTAGAATAAGATAGACGGTGAACGCAAGTCCCTGAGAGATCGATACTTGGGTTTCTTTGAAGCCACTATATTACTTGATAAGACCACATACACTTTTGTATGTGCTTGGGCGCTGTCATCAAGTAGCCTTCGCGGAGCGACCTTGAGCCTGGGTTAACTAGCCCTCGCGGCACGGCCCTATCACGACCCCTTTCTGTTTTGGACATCCAAACTCACCCCTATGCTAGTTTGAAAAATCTGAAACTCGCCTGAGATGACCTACAAGTGACCCTGATCATGAATCAACTTGAAAATCAACATACTAAGGTCGGAAAGATAAAAAATAAGATCATCCAATTTCAAATGCTAAAAATGATTCTAAGTCTTAACACTTAGCTGAAATTTTCTAAGTTTGGGACCTTTTTTGGCATGCTATATAAGACTGAAATGACTAGGATTTTGTGGGGTCTTACACCTTAAGAGGAAGGGCAGGGTCTATATTGGAGGTGCTGGTGACCTCAGGCAACAATTGCTCTCCACATTCCATGATTTTTCTATAGGTGGTCACTCAAGCTAATTAGGCACCTATAAAATATTATCACAAGCCTTTTACTATTTGAACATGAAATAGATGGTAGTGGATTATCTTACCAGTTCTGATATATGTCTTAGAAGCAAAGATGATAATGCAGCCTACCCTAGTCTTCTACAACCCTTTCCTATTCCTAACAAAGCCTGGAGTCATAACAACATGGTTTTCATTGAAGGATTCCTAAGTCTAAAGATAAAGAGGCAATTTTAGTAATTATGTACAGAATGACAAAGTATGCACACTTTATTATACTTTCACATCCTTATACTATTGTTGATATTGCTGAGATATTCCTAAAAAGAATTCATAGCCTCAATGGAACTCCTGAATCTATAGTCACTAGCAGGGATAAGTTTTTCCTCATAACTTTTGGCAGACATTGTTTAAACTTTTGGGCACACAACTATATTATAGCACTGGATACCACCCCTAAAGTAATGGGCAAATTGAGAGAGTGAATAAATGTGTGGAGAATTTTCTCAGATGTATGATATCTAATAGACCTCTTAATTGAGAACACTGGCTATCTGCTGCAGAATGGTGGTACAACACTAACTTCCACAATAACCTACAATCACATCCTTTAAAGCCTTATATAGTTACTCACCCTCTCACTTGTCTATGAGGACACTATTGGAAATAATGCCCCAGTTGTTAAGGAATCAGTATTAAAAAGGCAACAAATATACTATCTCTTAAAGGATAACTTGACTAAAGATCAAGAGAGAATGAAGTATTATGATGATAAGAAAAGATCTGAAAGAGAGTTCCAGGTAGGTGATCTTGTGTACTTAAAATTGCAACTTTATCGGAAATCCTTAATTGCTTTGAGAAAAAAATTGAAGTAATCTTCCAAATATTATGGTCTCTTTAAGTTTATTGCCAAAGTTGGCATGGTGGATTATAAACTAGAATTGTCTGCAGCATCTAGAGTACAACCTATTTTCATGTTTCTTTGTTGAAAAAAAAGGTTGGTGATCATGTGGTGGTGCAATCTGCTTTACCTAAAACTAATGAAGATGGCTAGTTTTTAGTGAAACTAGTCGCTATACTTCAAAGGAAGATAGTCAACCAGAATATACAACTGTGGTTAACGTGTTGGTGCAATGGTTTAACCCCCATCCTGAAGATGAGACCTGAGAGGACTACCAGTTCCTCAAATGTCAATGTCCCAACTTTAATTCTTATCCTCGAGGACAAATATGGTTTTGAGAGGTAGGGTATGTAAGGAACCTATTAGTCTTAAATAGTTAACAGAAATAAAAGGATAGGAGACAACTCAGGTTTGAAATTGAATTGCGGAGAAAAAGAGTAATAAAGTCATTTTAAATCAAATAATTGAGATTCAAACTTTCTTAACAAGCTTAGACAATCAGGATGTTGCCACATCAGCTGATTTGGTAATATAACCAACTTAGGAGAGAGAAAATACCAACAAAAATCTAGTATTTCCTAACCTTCCTTGCATTTCTCTTCTCTCTTATTCCTCTTCTTCTAAATCTTTAGTTTTATCTTCTCTTCTACTGTAGATTCAAGGATGACCATGGAAGACATTCTTGATAAAGAGGGGGGGGGGGGTGCTAAGGACTCGAGGGCATGTGTATGCGCCTTGTGTGGGAAACTTGATTCCTACCATTCTTGTTGAGGCCCACAATTTGAAGTACTCTATACATCCAGGTGCAACCAAAATGTATAAATACTTGAGGCAACATTATTGGTGGACCAGAATAAAGCGGGACATTGTGGATTTTATAACCAAGTTTCAAAATGGTTAACAGGTCAAATATTTGCATAAAAAACTTGGTGATACTTTACAGAGGATGCCCACTCCAGAGTGGAAGTAGGAAATAATATTTATAGATTTTGTTGTTGGTAAGATCCTAAGAAAATGTGACTCCATATGGGTGATTGTAGATCATTTGACCAAGTCTACACACTTTATTTCGGTAAAAGTTAACTATAATGCGACCAAGTTGGCCAAGATTTATGTGAAGGAGATTGTAAGATTTCATGAAGTACCTATATCTATAGTGTCGAATAGAGGTACTTAATTTACCTCCAACTTTTGGGAGAAGTTTTAGTCTGAATTGGGTACTTGGTTGGACCTAAGTACAACTTTTCATCCACAAACCGTTAGGCAGTCATGTAAGCATAACTTTTCTTCCCTAGATCGATGAGCAGTTAAAATAGATAGTCTAGGTACTTAACCATATGCGTCAAGATTGTGTCATGGACTTTGGAGGTCAGTGAGACTAATATCTACATTTATTTAAATTTGCTTATAGTAGTACCTACCAATCCAACATTGATATGGTTCATTTTGAAGCTTTGTATGAAAGGAGATGTAGATCGTTGATTGGGTGGTTTGATAATTTTAAGGTGAGATCTTAGGCACCAATATGCTAAAAATATAAATATAAAAAGTAAGGTTCATCCAAGAGAAGTTGGTAGTAACTCAGAGTTAATAGAAAATATATGCAGACAACAAGGTAAGAGATGTGCAATTTGAGAAAGGTGAGAAAGTTTTGTTAAAAGTGTCACCCATGAAGGGTGTAATGCAATTTAGAAAAAAAGAAGTTGAGTTCGAGGTATATTGGACCCTTTTATGTTTTGAATGAAGTACGACTACTTGTGTATAGGTTATCTTTGACTCTTAGCTTGTTAGGGATTCATATGTATTTCATGTGTCAAAGCTCAAGAAGTACTACGGAGATGGAGACTATACCATTCGTTAGGATTTAGAAATGTTTGACAAGGGCCTCTCTTACAGAGAGGATCCAATTAGTATCTTGAATAGGGATGTGACATAGCGGAGAACTAAAGTCATTCCATCTATAAAAGTTTAGTGGAGAAATCGTTCAATAGAGAAAACCACATGGGAGATGGAAACAGATATGCACAACCACTATCCATACTTGTTATTTGACTCAGGTATTTTTTTGCTCATTTATTGCATATTTTCAGGCTAGTTGTCATTCGGGGATGAACGAAGGGTAACATAGTATTTAATAAATGATCCAGATCATTGTTACGCTGAAATAAAGAGTAAAACCTTTGTATAGTTTCCTCTTAGATCAAAATTTGAAAATCATATTGGCCTAGTCTTAGACGTATTTTGAGAGTGTGATGGTCAAGAAAAATTTGGTAGTTAATAGAGTGTTGGTTTGTGTGTTTGACTTTATTTTGTGTTAGAGGACGAGGAATTTGTAGAAAATTTCGTCACGTAAAATGTGTTCCAGAATTTCAGTTATATTGATTATTGTGAAAAGATTAGTTTGTAATAGCAAATTTCAAGAAGTGTATTGTGAAATGTCAGAATTAGGACCAAGTTCCGAGTTACTGGTTTGGGCTCAATATAGTGACCGAAGTTCAAGAGAAATTCACCACCCCCTACTTGCACTTTCAGTACTGTTATACATAGTTCAAAAACACTGATTACTAAAATGGCCTAACAATATGCCTTTTTTTGGATCGACACATTGCTAGAATGCTTTATAAATCTATCTCATGTTTATGAATATTCATAATTTAGCCAAAATAATCTCATTTGAAAAAATAATTTCGTATAGATAAAACATACTTACATGTTCAAAGTGAAAAGATCTATATAATAGAGCTAACTTTGGCAACATATTGATTCAATCAACTCACTTTTAAATAAGAAACAAAACAACAAGAGAGTAGCAAGTGCTGGCTTGGGGCTCAGAGCTCCTTAAGCTTGGGTTCGCTTTCGCCTCTCTCTAAAAATTGCAGTCATGGTAAAATCTTGGTTTATTGTTTCATCAGGGACTCCCAAGCACACGAGTTTTCTATAAATCAAAATAGAAGGCTTGTTATTCAACAGTATAACATCACTTATGGCACAAAAATATAAAATACAATTGATAGCTAGAAAACATAGCAGCAAAATCTACTAACAATGGAAGTGAAAAAACTATAAGTTTTTGCTATTTAAACAAACACATGCGCAGAATTGCAGTTGAAGTCTGACAGAAAAATAAGAAATTGATCTTGTTTGAGTGATTATTTGTTGTAGACTCTTTTGATTATATGTGAAGTCCGTGATGACATGGAGGTATCAGATCGAGATATTCTGATTTTTCCTGAAATGACAAATGCAGTTTGTTATTTATTTATTTATTTATTATTTCTGAAAGTTTCTACTCCCTCCGTTAAAAAAAAAAATGACCTACTTTGGTTTGAACAAAGTTTAAGAAAATAAAGAAGACTTTTGAATCTTGTGGTCTTAAATTAAAGTAGTGTCAAATGTACAAAAATGTCCTTTAATCTTATGGTCTTAAATATGTCATGTGGAAAATTAAAATAAAAGTATTGCCTAAAAAAGAAAGGAATTATTCTTTTTGAAATAAACTAAAAAAAATAGGTCATTCCATTTTAAACGGAGGGAGTATTAAAGTTTTGCATAGAGCTGCAAAAGCTGATATTTCTTTCATATTCAAT
Source organism: Capsicum annuum (assembly GCF_002878395.1). Lineage (NCBI taxonomy): Eukaryota > Viridiplantae > Streptophyta > Magnoliopsida > Solanales > Solanaceae > Capsicum > Capsicum annuum. The sequence continues at coordinate 22,500,432 of NC_061111.1, forward strand.
GTATTGTGGGATGAATGACAACAATACTCTTTTATGAAAATAATATAAGCCACATGAGCTCTTTATTATAGAAAAACAAATAGTCCAGATGGGCTTGATCCAACCTAGGCCTAAAAAATGAACAAAACAAAAACCAAATAAAATCTATCTATAAATTCAAGACAGAGAAATATCTAGAATCCTAAAAGGGGAAAAAGTTAATTCTCCGTCTTCATCTACCATTTCGAAGCTCAAATCGATCGTCTCTTATTTTCTAATGATGGAACTAAGATGGAGAAGGCCAAAATACATTCTCTATATCGAGGCTTTAATCCCAAATCTACACTTTATCAAGTTTGAGGTATTTTCACATAATACATTCAAAATTCTCACAAATATCATGTAAACCAACTCAATAGACTTTTTTGACTCAATAGAGGTAGATGTGATGAGCTCAAGGGTACATTATGAAGTTTCTATTTCTTTTTTATCTATTTTTGTAAGGATTTAAACTCTCTTCCATATTTCTTTATGTGAGCAGCTTAGTTGCAGACCAAAGCGTATAGATAAATTTCTTGATGTATCTATATTGTCATTCCAATGAATTGATATTTAGTTTTCCTATTTTTTGTTGTTTCCCAGCAGAATGAGCATACTAGGAAGCTGATACCATCGCTTGAGATTCAACAAATATAGATATTTTTTTTTCTATCAATCATTTTCCTTTTATGTCTAATCTTTTTTGCTGCTCTTGTACCTCTTATACTGATTTGTCCTTCTTTGTTGTTTTCAGGATGATATTTTCCTACATTCATTATCTTCCAGTAGATTGAGCTTAATCAAAAGCTTATACAACTACTTGATATTCAGGAAAAATAAGTACTTTATCATATCAGTGATTTTACCTCCTAATGTTGCCTCTACTATTGTTCTTGTTATTGCACCTGCTTTGATGATTTGGTGTGTTTTTGTCACTACCAAAAACGAGAGTCATGATGACATTTGTGGTGACGTACTTTGACAAGTAAGCCTATCACCCGAATTGATACAAAAAGAAGAAAAAGACAAAAATATTTTAAGGTAAGGCTTCTTGAACGAAGCTGAACCATATAAATAATCATAACAATGCAGAAATAACTTATTCAAAATATCAATCATATCCAAAATCAGGTATCAATAGTGTAAGAACTACTAATACAATTCAAGAGTCAAATATATTGAAAAAATAATCACAAAAGAATAATATCTGTCTCCAAATACTAATAAAGACATAATTACTATAGAAAGATAGAGGTTAACTTTGAACGTTCCAATCGCTACCTTGGAAATTTCAACAATCGCCCAAGTCAAGCAAGTTGAGACGCACTCGAACTAGGATCTGCACCAAAAGGGCGCAGTAGGCATGGATATGGTCTACTTGTACTCAGTAGGTATCATAAGCCGATCAAGAAAAGTGGTAAATAAAACATGCAAAATATACACGAAGGACACGTCACCTGCAATCAGAAAACGTCCCACAATGGTAGCCAATACCGCTTGCACTAACAGTTCTAATATATCACATACACACCAAGATAGAACAAGAGTATGCGTTATATCACATATAAGTAGAATAAGGGGAAACATGCATATACAAGATCATCAAATATAAGTAAAAGAAGATAAGACAATTACATAGATGGCTAGTCAATACGGCAATACAACACAATATAAACACAATAAAGTAAGTGCAATGTATATGATGATGATGATGCACGAGGTCATCGCACAACCTCCGAGATCGTCGCACAATCCCCGTATACATCTACGGGGCTAAAGTTTCATGATGTAGGACTCATGGGGGTTCGTCAACCTGTATACAATTCACATATCTCATATCTCCTTTCTAGTACATTCCTTGAAAAAGGTTTTATAAGTTATTACAATTTCTCCTCCCCGGTACATCCCTCCAGGAGGGTTTTTAAAAAGGTGTTGCCAATATTACTCAGGTGTTGCCACGGTAGTACCAATGTTTCATGAATGATTATGCTATGAGGATGTAATGCTCCAACCAATCACAATGAGTATTTCCACAACCAACCACATGATATATATCCACAACCAACCACAATGATATATTTTCACAACCATATGAGCTAATATCCACTCATTATTTTCGTTCATCCATGAATTTCCACATGTCTCATATGCCAATAAAGTATGAAAGAGTTAAGCCATAACCTACCTCAAAAGTCGAAATTGGTCTGCTACACTTCGAACCTGCGACTTTACTTTTCATGAACAATCTTGAACTCCACTAAAAATATCAAATATGGAATCTATGCGTCAAAATAAAACCAACGACACTCATATTGGCTACTTTTAGTTTGGGGTCAAAATGGACCCCTGAAATAGGTTTCCGAAAAAAGGACAAAATCAAAACTTTACTTCAAAATCATGTTTCCCATTTTTTTAGGAATCTACAACTGTAAACCCAAATCAAATTGAGTAAAAACGAGGTTCAAATTGAAGAAAAACAATTTTTAAGCTTTACCGGGTAAAAATCTTTGAAATTCGGGTTAAAATCAAGAATCATAGTTGTTTTAAGTGTTAAATTGATGAATAACTTGAAATTATTAGATAAAAATATTATTCAGGTGAAAAGAAGTAATTGTGGTTTAAAATCAAGCCCTAAGATTTTAGAGTTTTGAGAAATTAATTAAGAAATTTTAAAAAAATAGTGAATTCTTACCTTAAATCCGTAATAAAACAAAGAAATAGGTGTTAATCTAGCTTTCTAACCTTTCACAAACTTTAATTTTAAGCTCCCACACTATTTTAGGGTTTAACTCCCAAGACGCAAGATGAAAATGAGCAAAATGGACCAAAAAGAGGTGAAAAATCTGCTATTTATAGCAGATTATTCTGCAATATCAGTTTTTTTGTCGATCGGACTTCGACGGGATGCCCGAAATTCGTTCAAAGTCCGATACATGCAAACAAACTATGTAACCATACTAAATTTGACGTTTTAGACGCGGTGACGATATCAGATTATCAAAAAAAATCGTTTTCACAAAGTTAATCCCCAAAATTCGAAATCATAATTTTCCAAATCAAGGGTCGAAATAAGATTTAAAAGCCGTAAAATCATACCAAACATGCTAACACCCTAAAATCGTCATTCTGGATTTGTTGACGAAGTCGAATTTTTCATCCGAGGTTGTTTTAATCAAATGTGGGTCCCACACCCATATTTTAAAAACTTTCAACTTTTTGATCAATAGGTCGAAATGAGCTCGGGTGCACTTGACCCGAACCAAAGGTCTATCTAACCTAAAATTGATATTTTGGAGCTGTTAACACAATTTGTTCGTCCATCCATCGCACGGATCAAAAGATATCCCCATAAGTCTAAAATAAGACTCTTGGTGCCATAAAAAACCACAATATCTCATAAATGGTACTAAAATGCATCGGAAATAATGCCAATCACCCCCACATCCCAAAAATACCATAATGTAACTACGGGAAGGGGTAAAATAGTTAAATCACATAAAATCACAAATTTCACATATTTTATCAAATTTTTAGGTCTTTACATCATCATCCACTAAAAATCTAGTTCGTCCTCGAACTAAGGCAAAGAAATACCTGAATCAATGAAGAGCTGGGGATAGGAACTACGCATATCACACACAACCTTCCAAGTAGTCTCATCTACAGTTCGATATCGTCACCGAACCTTAACCCCAGAGACAACTCTAGAGTGCAACCGCCTAACATCCCTAGCCAAAATGGAAACCGACTCCTCAATAAAGGACAACCGCTCATCTAACTGAACCGACTCCCAACGAATGACATGAGACTCATCAGGAATATAACGGCGAAGCATAGAAACATGAAAAATGAGATAAACAGCTGATAGATCAGGGGGCAATGCCAACTCATAAGCCACATCACCAACAATCCGGAGAATCTCAAATGGACCAATATACCTGGGGCTAAGCTTTCCCCTCTTCCCAAACCTCATCACACTCTTCATGGGAGAAACTCAAAGGAAAATACGATCACCAACACCAAATCTCAAGGCATGAAGTCTACGATCAGCATAATACTTCTGCCAACTCTAACCTGCTCGAAGTCTATCCTGAATTGTCTGGACTCTGATCAAAGACTCACGAAGCAAGTCTGTACCTCGAGGTCTCACCTATGAAATATCAAACCAACCTACTGGCAAGCGACAATGCCTACCATAAAATGCCTCGAAAGGAGCCATATCAATACTTGAATGGTAGTTATTATTATATGCAGACTCTGCTAAAGCCAAATATTGCTCCCACTGGCCACTAAAGTCTATCACACAAGCGCGGAGCATATCCTCTAAAACCCAAATAGTCCTCTAGGACTGACCGTTAGTCTGGGGTGAAACATCGTGCTAAGATCAACCCAAATACCCAACTCATCCTAAAAAGTCTTCCCAAAAGTGACATGTGAACACAGAACCTTGATCTGAAATAATAGACACCGGCACACCATGCAGATGAACAATCTCACTAATATAGATATGAGCCAACCTCTCAATACTGAACGAGACCTGAACCAAAATAAAATAGGCTGATGTGGTCAATCGATCCGCGATGAACCAAACACTATCAGGACCATGAGGTGTACGAGGCAAACCAGTCATAAAATCCATGGTGATGCGTTCCCACTTTCGCCTGGGAATGGGCAATTTCTGAAGAAATCCACCAGGTCTCATATGCTCAGCCTTCACATGCTGGCAACATAGGCAACGAGCCATAGAATCTGCTATATCTTGCCTCATACCACCCCACCAGTAGTGCTACCTCAAATCACAATATATCTTAGTCACGCTTTGATGGATAGAATATCTGACTCAATGGGCCTCCTTCAAGATCAACCTAATCCAATCACCCATTCTCGGAACACAAACTCGGCCCCCAATCCTAAAAAATCCATCTGAATCAAGTGAGTCTTCCTTAGCCTCCCCACTCAACACCTTATCTCAAATTAACCTCAATCCAATATCGTCAAACTGATAAGCTTAAATCTGCACCATCAAAGAGGATCTAGACTCCACAAATGACAAAACACGCCCAGGTGTCAAAATATCAAGTCTAACCACCTAGTGAGCTATAGCTTGAATCTGTAAGGCCAAGGGCCTCTCTTGGGTCAAAAGATACAGAAAGCTACCCATGCTAGTTGAATTTCGACTCAAGGCATCCGCAACCACATTAGCCTTGCCCGGATGATAGAGAATAGTCAAGTCATAATCCTTAAGAAACTTAACCCAACGACACTGCCTCATATTAGATCTCGCTAGGTGAAGTATTGAAGGCTACGATGATCTGAGAAGATCTCCTAATGGACTCCATAAAAGTAGTACCTAAACAACTTCAAGGTAAACACAACTGTACACAACTCTAAATCATGGGTAGGATAATTTCTCTCACGAGGCTTCAACTAACGAGACGTATAAGAAATCACCTTGCCCTCTTGCATCAATATATCACTTAACCCAACACCTAAAGCATCGTAAAAGATGGTAAAGCCCACACCTTTCCTAGGTAAACTCAAGATAGGAGATGAAGTCAACAAATCCTTGAGCTTTTGAAAGCTTGCCTCACAAGCATTGGACCACCACCACCACCACCACCAACAAACCCAGTATATTCCCACATAGTGGGGTCTAGGAAGGGTAGAATGTACGCAGTCCATACCACTACCTCCGAAGAAGTAGAGAGGTTGTTTTCGATAGACCCCCGGCTCAAGACAAAGGACAATAGACAAAAACATCAAAAACATGAAACATGATAAAAATAACAAAGGTACAACATCAATAAAAATATTGTACATTACCACACAAAGGACACCCCTTCCCCCCAACCCTAAAACTAACAGCCGTACTAAAGCCTTCCTAGCTACTGACTAAGACTCACAAGCATTGGACCACTGAAAATAAATCTTCTTCTGGCTCAACTTGGTCAATGGAGCTGTAATAGAAGAGAAACCCTCAATAAAACACCGATAATAACCTGCCAAGCCAATAAAACTTTGAATCTCGATGGCCAAAATAGGTCTAGCCCAATCACGAAGTGCTGTAACCTTGGCTGGATCAACCAAAATACCTTTCTTAGTCACCATATGACCCAAGAAAGAAATAGGCAGAAATAGGCTCCAACCAAAACTCACACTTAGAGAACTTAATATACAACTTCTCATCCCTCAATCTGTGAAGCACATTCCGCAAATACTCCTTATGCTCAACCTCACTCTTGGAATAAACTAAGATATCATCTATAAATACAATAACAAAGAAGTCAAGATACGATTGAAACACCTAGTTCGTCAACTCTATGAATGCGGCAGGGGCATTGGTCAACCCAAAAGACATGACCAAGAACTCATAATGACCATATGGAGTTCGAAAAGCTGTCTTTGGAATATCCAAAGCTTAAATCCTCAGATGGTGATAATCGAACCTCAAATTTATCTTAAAAAATACTGTAGCATACTGAAGCTGATCAAATAAATCATCAATGCGGGGAAGAGGATACTTATTCTTAACTGTTACCTTATTCAACCACTGATAATCAATACACATCTGCATAGACCCATTCCTTTTCTTCATAAACAAGACAGGATCACCTCAAGGCAAAATACTAGGTCGGATAAATCCTTTATCCTACAACTCCTACAATTGATCCATTAATTCCTTCAACTCTGTTGGGGACATCCTATAAGGAGGAACAAAGATAGGCTTGGTTCCTGGCTCAACATAAATAGAGAAATCAATATCTCGATCTAGAGGCATACTAGCCAAGTCTATAGGGAACACGTCCATAAACTCATGGACAATACAAACAGAATCCAAAGAAGAAGGCAAAACAACACTAGTGTCACGAATATGAGCCAAGTAAGTTCAACATCCACTCTTAATCAATTTATGAGCTTGAACATAAGATATAATCCTCTTAGGACCCAAATGAAGTGTACCCTTCCAAGCTATCCTTGACACACTCGACAAAGCTAAAGTCACAGTCTTAACAAAACAATCTAAGACAACATGATAAGGAGCCAACCAGTACATGCCCAAAAAAATATCAAAATCGACCATGTCTAACACAATCAAGTCTACCAAAGTCTCACGCCCAAAAAAATTCACAACACAAGATTGGTGCACACGATCCACCACTAAAGAATTACCTATCGGGGTAGATACATGAATAGGCATGGGAAGAGGCTCACTAACAAAATCAAACCCGAAGCAAAATACACATACATATAGGAGAAAGTTGATCCAGGATCAAATAATACAGATGCAGGTCTAAAAAAATGGGGATGATACCGATAATCACAGCATTAGAAGCCTCGGCATTAGGTCTGGCTGGTATAGCATAACACTGATCACGACCACCAATTGCCTGGGTGGCCCTAAAACCACCACCACAGGCTCTACCATCTTTACCTCTCGCACCTATGGTAGAGCCCCTACCTCTCACAGCTGAAATAGAAGTAACCCGATCACCCAATGGGGACAGTCCCTGAGTACATGGCTAATCTTATCACACATACAACAACCTCTACGACTAGCCTCAACTGGGACCAAATGACCACCCTAAACTGCTGAACTAGAAGATTCATCACTTGAACTCTGTAAAGCCACCACTGGCCTATGATGGTATCCATGAGAACCTTTAAAATCTCCGCCTCGAGAGGTATGACTCCTGAACTCACCAAAACATTGCGCCTTTCTATTTCCTTCCTGAGATGCACTAAGAATACTCTATATCATCTTAGCATAATCCACTATACTCTGGAAAGAAACCCCAAACACAACCATTAGAGATGTAGCCAACTTAAAGGAGACATCCAAACCATTCACAAACTTTTGAATCTTTTCAGACTCGGTAAATGTTATCGTAGGAATATCTAGATAGGATATAAAAGCGTGTCTCATAATTAGCAACTGTCATGGAGCCTTGCTCCAAACGATCAAACTCATCCCGTATTCGATCACTCAGACTGTAAGGCATGAATCTCTCCAGAAAGGCATCAACAAACTGATCCCATGACAACTTGAGAGCATCAACAGGCCTACAATCGACAAATAATCTCCACTAATCTCTCGCAGCATCTCTCAACTGATAGTAGTATAAGCCATACCATTCGCACAGAAAGAGTGAAACACAACTCAGAACACAAGGTATGAAAGAACTTCTCACAATAAAGAATAAAATGAGAAAAGTTTCCTAAATACGTCTTATAGCTTCTCAAAGATAGATACGAACATCTACGTACCGATCTGCGAGACTCTATTAGACATCCTGTTCTTACACTGCTGAGACCAATGAAGCCTGGTTTCTCTGATACCATTTTATCACGATCCAAAAATGAGGGTCATAATTGCACTTGTCGCGGCGCACCTTGACAAGTAAGCCTATCACTCAAACTGATACAAAAAGAGGAGAAGACAGAAATATCTTAAGGTAAGACTTCTAGAAAGAAGCCAAATCATATAAGTAATCATAACAATGCAGAAAGAACTTATTCAAAATACCAATCATGCCGAAAATTAGGTGTCAATAGTGTAAGAACTACTAATACAATTCAAGAGTCAAATACATCGAAAAAATAACTACAAAGGAATAATATCTATTTTTGAATACTAAAAAAGACAACTACTATAGAAAGATAGAGGTGAACTTCGTACGCATGAATGCCCAACAGCTACCTTGGAAGCTCCAACAATCGCTCGAATCAAGCAAGTCGAGGCATACTCGAGCTTGGACCTACACCGAAAGGGCGCAGTAGGCATGAGTATAGTCCACTTGTACTTAGTAAGTATCATGGCCGACCAAGCAAAGTAGTAAATAAAGTATACAAAATATACACTAAGGCATGTCACCTGAAATCAGAAAATATCCCATAATGGTAGCCCACACTGCTTGCACTAACAGTTCTAATATATCACATACACACCAAGATAGAATAAGAGTATGCATTATATACCATATAAGTAGAATAAGGGGGAACATGTATATACAAGATCATCAAATATAAGTAAAAGAAGATAAGACAATTATATAGATGGAAAGTCAATACGGCAATACAACATAATATAAACACAATAAAGTAAGTGCAATGGTAATGGTGATGATGATGCAATGGTAATGGTGATGATGATGCACGAGGTCGTTGCACAACCTCCAGGATCGTTGCACGATTCCCGTATACACCTACGGAGCTAAAGCTTGCCGACGTAGGACCCATGGAGGGTTCGTCAACCTGTATACAATCCATATATCTCATATCTCCTTTCTGACACATCCCTTGAAAAGAGTTTTATAAGGTCTTATAATATCTCCTTATTGGCACATCCCTCGGGGAGGGTTTTTAAAAAGGTGTTGCCAAATTACTCAGGTGTTGTATTGGTGGTACCAATGTTTCATGAATGAGTATGATATGAGGATGTAATACTCACAACCAATCACAATGAGTATTTTCATAACCAACCACAATGATACATTTTCACAACCATGTGAGCCAATATCTACTCATTATTTTTGTTCATCCATGAATTTCCACATGTCTCATATGCTAATAAAGTGTGAATATAATCACAATACACCAATGGTACCACATTAAGCATTTTAACAATAAAATACAATTATTCACATGTATTCAAGGCTATCAATATCACATAGGACCTACACGGTCACATATATCATATAATATCTCAATTTCGACGATTACATCACATATAGGCCTCCACACAGGAACAACACATAGATAACTATTTTTCATGATTATTTCCCACCTTTAACATGGATTTTGTACCATCATTTACTACCCAACCTAGTCTGAAAGAGTTAAGTCATAACCTACCTCAAAAGCCAAAATTGATCCGCTACACTTCGAACCAACGACCTTACTTTTCACGAATAATCCCGAACTCCACTAAAAATATCAAATATGAAATCTATGTGTCAAAACAAAACCAATGACACTCATATTGACTACTTTTGGTTCGGGGTCAAAACGGACCCCCGAAATGGGTTTCCGAAAAAAAGGGCAAAATCAGAACTTTATTTAAAAATCATGTTTTCCATATTTTTAGGAATCTATAGCTGAAAACCCAACTCAAATTGATTCAAAAATGAGGTTCAAATTAAAAGAAAAATTATTTTTATGCTCTACAGGGTAAAAATCTTTAAAATTCAGGTCAAAATCAAGAATCAGAGTTGTTTTAAGGGTTAAATTGATGAAAAACTTGTAATTATAAGATAAAAATATTATTCAAGTGAAAAGAAGTAAAATTGAGGTTTAAAATCAAGCCCTAAGATTTTTGAGGTTTTGAGAAATTAATCAAGAAATTACTAAGAAAAGGATGAATTCTTACCTTAAATCCGTAATAAAACCAAGAAATTGGTGTTAATCTAGCTTATTAAGCTCTCACAAACTTTACTTTTAAGCTTCCATACTATTTTAGGGTTTAACTCCAGGAGTCAAGATAAAAATGAGAAAATGGGCCAAAAAGGAGGTGAAAAATCTGCTATTTATAGCAGATTTTTCTGCAATATCTGTTTTTTTTGATCGATTGGAATTTGACGGGGTGCCCGAAATTCGTTTGAAGTAAGATACATGCAAACGAACTATGAAACCATACTAAATTTGATGTTTCGGACGCGATGGAGACATCAGAATTTCAAAAAGATACCATTTTCACAAAGTTGACCCCCAAAATTCGAAATTATAATTTTCTAAATCAAGGGTCGAATGAGATTTAAAAGACATAAAATCATACTAAATATGCTAACACCCTAAAATCAATATTTTAGATTTTCTGGTAAAGTCAAATTTCACATCCAAGGTCGTTTCGATCAAATGTGGGTCCCACACTCATATTTTTAATTTTTCAACTTTCCAATTAATAGCTCGAAATGAGCTCGGGTGCACCGAGACCCGAACAAAAGGTCTACCTAGCCTAAAATTGATATTTTGGAGCAGCTGGTGTATTCTATTTAGCCATCCGTCGTACGGATCAAAAGATATCCCCATAAGTCTAAAATAAGGCTCTCGAAGCCATTATAAACCATAATATCGCATAAATGGTACTAAAATGCATAAAAAATAATGTCAATCACCCCCACACCCCAGAAATACCATAATGCGACTATGGAGAGGGGTAAAACAGTGAAATCACACAAAATCACAAATTTCATCAATTTTTTAGATCGTTATACTTTTGTGTTGTTGTTTTTTGCCTGTTGCTTCTCTATTTATAAATGCACCAAGGAACCTCCCAAATCTCATCAAGAATCTTCTTTAGGCTAAGAGAATCAACCTTCAGTGCCAATAGAAGTATATTATGAACAATGCATTACTCCAGACCTAGTCTTAGGGCCACTACCTCAATTAGTAGGTCAGTCCCTTCATCCAATCTCCTAGATTCTGGATAGATTAAGCTACCAACTCCAATTTTTATACAAAAATCCCCAGGTCTTTCTCCATTTGAATTGCATTTAAAAGCACCCAAATTGGGAAGATTCCATACAACTATTCTGCAGCCTAAGGTGGGGGTTATAATCCTCCAAAAAAAAATTTCAAAACAATCCAAGTTATCGGAATATTTTGTAGAGAAAATGGCCAAAAAACCCCCCAACCTTTACCCCAAATTCCAACTACACACTTATACTTTGCGGGGGTCCTATGACCCCCCTGAACTATTTTAAAATGATATTATTACCTTCCTAAATGCTTACATGGCATAAAGAGTGTATCTCACTCTCCTTGAGAGAGTGAGCACCGAAAATAAAAATAAAAATTTTATTTTCACATTTCTTATATATATATATATATATATATATATATATATATACATTTTTTATATTTTTCTTTATTTGCTTTATTCCTTATCCTCTCATTCTCTCCATTTTCATATTTCTTCACCATCTTCATCTTCGTCTTCCTCTTTCGCATCTCCATCTTCATTTTTTTATCTCCATTTTCATTTATACCGCAAATTCAATACTTTTCTCACTATTCATTTTTTAGCTAACATTTTTAGACCCACTATTTTTTTTTGTGAAGAAGGATAAATAATCCCAAGTGTTTCCGTCGGAATGGCTTCACAGCCGCAGGTGAAGCTTTTTCGGCTACCGAATCAGTTCCAAAATGAACGTACCAGTGATATTCACCAACCCCATAAACAATTATGCACATATTCATCTCACAATTCTCTGAAATTTGAAAAGATTAAAGTGGTCCTTGAAGTAATTTCTGATGAAAAGTGAAAATTAGTTCAAAAGTTTACGTCTCATGAGGATTTCGGATCAAGTGAAACAATTCCAAACCATGAAATCAATATTATATCTCAAAATCAATATTCATATTTAAGCTTTTTTTGCACTATTTCAACATTAAGATTGATTTTTGAGTTGTGGGTTTCTTGATTTTGTCTATTTTAACATCAAGATTGAATTTTGAGTTGTGGCATCTTTTGGATTTATCAACAATGATGAGATAAATGTTGGAGAATTATCGAAGGAAATGGAAGAGGGTGATTTTGTGAGGGATAGTGAGTTGTTTGGGTGAAATTTTATTGAGGGTTAATTGAAGGTAGATGAAGTCATCATCTTCTTCTGAATTTTCGTGTAAGAGTGAATTGAAGTACATGCTGCAAATGTCCTTTTGGATCTTTATGCTAAATGTGGGAATGTGATAGAGGCAAGCAATTTTTTGATGAGTTGGATGATGATAGTGTAGTGTCTTGGACATCTTTAATTGTACGTTTGGCTGGCAATGGTTTTGATTCCATGGATTGAAGTAGGATAAAAGTTAAAAATGGTTTTGATTCCACGGATTGAAATAGGATAAAAATTAAAAAATGATAAGAATGATTAAAGAATAAGAAAAATGTAGGATAACAATGATTTTTTATATAAAAAAATCACAATATACGTGGCATAAGCTGATAGGCGTGTGCAGCTCACTCACTTGTACAGATCTGGGCATGAGTTTTTAGACGGGCATATATTCCATTTTTTAAATAGTTCAGGAGGGTATAAGTGTGTAGTTGAGATTTAGGGTAAAGGTTGGGGGGCTTTTGACCATTTTCTCTTTTTTTTTATCTCCATCCCCATATAATATATTTTACCTTTATTATTAATTATATTTTTCCTCTGTCAGATTTGTCAAATTATGAACATTGAAACAACATTGCATAGTAATTTGAGTTGGGGAGCTCTTTTCTCTTCATCACTTAAACATTGTATCCCTGCGTTGCAGGAATGGTCCATTAACTCCAAATACAACTGCAAACCTACACCAAATTCTATTAGTTATATAACACTTAATAAATAAATCTTTTATTCATGTTCATTCTCCTCACTACATTTGCATATTACCTGTTATGAACCAAGTCAACTTTGTAAGGGGCTATGGGTTAGAAGTGGAGAATTGGGCCTGAATCCCAAATAAAACACTCCAACATCTCAATTGGTCCAACAGTCTCAGCTGGATCAGCCCAATTCTCCACTTCTAACCCTTAGCACCTTACAAAGTTACCAAGAGGAAGATATTATAATGCCCGTGCTTTTTCTTAGCTTGAAAATCCTCTCAAGGATGTTAGCACTTGATTTGAAATTAGAATTCATTATTATACACATGGTATTTCCATTGTTTTCACTTTCTATCACGCAGGAAATTGAATAAGCTTTCCATCGATAAATAATTTGCCCAAATCCGACACCCAGGCTAAGAGTTAGGTCTTTTTTGTGAGATAGTGTTTGACCTGAGCCTTCAACGCGTCATAGAGATAGCTTAAATGGAAATTGTCAATTTTCAGTGTTGCTCCGTGATACTGGTGCATCGCACCAAACCTCCAGGTCGTAGACAAGGTGGAAACATGATAGCTCCGCGTCGCGCCACCGTAATTTCCAGTGACTTGGCATGATGGTGGCACGTCGCACCAAGGGTCCAATTCAGGAAATTTTACTGAAAATTAAATTACGTGTCTAGGGTAAAAAGGGTCAATTTCCCCCCTATATAGGCTTCCAAATATGAGATTTAGCCCTTATTCATAAAAAATATTGATGTTTTTCTCAAATACTCTCAAGAACTCAAGCTAGGGTTTTCATAGAAGGTCCAATTTCAAGAAGGTTTCACTATCAATCTTCACAAAATCATGAACTAAGGTATGCATAGTGTTCATTCATGGACTCCTTTCGTCCATGAAGTCCAAGAATCCCCTTTCTAAACTCAAGTTATGGATTTTGTATATGTTTTCATGTTTTGGCTGCTCATGTTCATCTTTGATAGATGTGAAATTGGATTATACACCATGATTGTTGATAGTTTCTATGTGGGTTTAATTACTATAGCCATAGATTCATGCAACCCTAAGATTTAAACCCTTGAATAATGAAATTAGAATTGAATAATGATGTTTACATGTACCATACCTATCATATATTTGATTAAATGCCTAGATGAAGGAATATTGTCTAACTAGCATGATATCATGAAATCCCCATGTATGTGCAAGTTCATTCCTATTACATGTTTGATGAAACGCTCCTATGAATGTAGTATGTATTATGATGTTAGTCAAGTTTTCAAGTAAATCATGCTATGTCAGTTTCCTTCTGTCGAGTCCTGGGGGTACTTGTACCCAAAACATTAGCTGTGTGCCTAGAGCTATGTCATGTTTTCACGGTACTCTCTATCAAGCTATGAACTCTTAGACTTATGATAGTCTCATGACTCAGGAAAAATCCCCATGATCTCATGACTCAGTCAGTTTTCAGATATCAGTAGTATTCTGTTAGCCACAGAAATTTAGTAACTCAGTCCATGCTCAGTTCAGTTCAGTAAATCATGTTTAGCGTCTATTCAGATGGAAGTAGGAATTAGCACCGAGTGAACCCAAGGATGGGGACTCACCTGTTATATGAGAGTGTGATTCATAGAAGAAATCCTTGTATTCCAGAACTATGTAGCCAGCATAGGTTGAGACATCATAGTCTACTATATGAGGGTAGATGAGGTGGCTTAACCCGTTATGTGAGGGTTCCCACCATTCTCTCTAGAGCTACCTATTATATGAGGGTTACTAATATTTTGTCCTTACCAGTGGTTCGGTATTATTAGGGCATAGATTGGACCCCAACTCTGCTATTATAGAAGATTTGGGGCATGTCGGTTAGATACTACTTCCTATAGTTTCATTTTATAGAACCCGGACTGTCAGATACAGTCAATCAGTCTCAGTAATAAAACTCAGATAGTTCTTCAGATTTTAGGACTGTCAGATACAGTCAACTTAGATACAGTTTGGAACTCAGATAGTTCCATCAGATTCAAGACTGTCAGCTACAGTCACCCATATTATCAGTATTATTCAGATATAGTCCTTCGTGTTATCAGTCATATCAGTTACTAGCATATCACATTATCAATACACAGACTCAAAAATTATGAAATCATGTTGTCAGTTACAGTTACGTATTTATGCATGTATTCTCACGTTTATGTTAGACAGTCAGTTGGCATTATTCATGCATGTGAACCATTGCATATAGCCTACCTCACATGTATACTCATACATTCTATTATTCTGACGTATTTGTGCTATGGTGCTTTCTTTTTATGTTACACTATAGGTTCAGAGACACGATTTCTAAATCAGTAGTAGATCCAGATTCAGCAGTCAGATTAGAAGTGAGTTCTCGTCCTTCGAGGACATAATGATTTTTTAGTATCTCATTGATTAGCTTATTAGTTGGAGTTAGTTGGGAACATGTCCCATCAACTCCTTATTCAAATTTTTTAGATAGTAAAGGCTTTCAGACTAGATGCAGACTAGATACAGACTAGACGCAGATTAGATACAGACTATCATGTATTAGACTTTAGTTTTGTTTTGGGTATTCTATTAATCCACACAGATGTTACGTTATTCAGTTATGTTTATGATCGAACCTTATGGACTTTCAGTGCATGTTTCTGCATTATTTTGTTATCTTATGCAGTATACAGGTACAACTATCGGTCATGGGTTAGCTTGTGGTCCTTCGGGATCATGAGCACCGTGTATCATTCCGGTTCAGTGAATCGGCTCGTTACAATCATACTTTGAAGTCTTGGGCAAAAAAGGTACGAAAGGGGTAATCTTTTGTGCCTTGCTTGGCCCATCGCAGATCTCTCTTCTTTTTGGCACCAAGTTCCGCGTATATGTCCACCTTCTTGAATAACCCCTGAACTTCAATAGCTTTTGGAGAGGGAGGAGTTGTAATTTTTTGGATTTTTGATTGGAGAGTACTTGGCTAATTGCTCTTTTCTTTCTCCCAACCGCCACTGTAGGAGCATATGGCTCCCTCACCTTATTGGATGGTATGACACCTGATACAATGCTAAGTGTATATCAAGAGATTCCAACCAATAGAAGAACAACAAGATGAACAACAAAGCGCTAGTGAATCAAAAATGGCCACACACGGCTTCACTAGGCTTTCAACACTTGTTTGAACTAGAAAAGTGAGTTTAACAATAAGAACAATAAAGACAATATTGCTAGTGAATCGAAAGAGCCCCACACGACTTCACTAGACTTTTATATTCAACAACACAATGTTAACAAGATTTACAAAGAAAGAGATAGAAACTTGACACACAATATTCATTAATCTAAGAACCCTAAAAAGAGAAAGAACCCCAAGACTAATAAATATCAATACCAAGTTCTTACTTGGATCAAGAGGAACTCAAAGAACCCCAAGAACCTAGTTTCTAGCCAACATACAACACTAGTATCACTCTACTAGTGATTTGGTTTTGATCTCTCCAAATGAGAAAGAGAAGTCAAAAAAATTAGAAGTCTTTTGTTTCTTGAATAATAGGAATCAACTAAAGCAAGACTAGCCCTATTACATGGTTTATGAAGTCACTTAGAAAAGGACGGACAAAGACCAAAATACCCTTGGCATTTAAATGGGTGGTTTGGGGTGTCTTGGTGGGCCTCTTCACATTTTATTAAAGATATGTCCTTAGATGGGCTCACAAGGGCCTCACACATGGCCAAGGATATGAATAAGGCTTGGAGTCGTTGCAACTTACGTGCTTGGCTTCATGTGAAAGGTATCGATCTAGGAATTCCCATATCATCCTCTCCATCTTGAAGGGAATGTTTCCTCAAATTTGGATCATTGTCATCCTCTACTGTTTCGACCCGAGAGAGATCACACACGTTGAAAGTGTTGTGCACTTGATATTTCGGGGGTAGATCAATCTTGTAGGCATTGTCATTGATTCTTTCTAAAACTTGGAACGGTCCATCACCCTGTGGCATCAACTTAGAATTTCTTTGAGACGGGAATCTATCATTCCTTAGGTGCACCCGCACCCAATCTCTCGTTCAAGAATGAGCTTTCTTCTTCCTTTTTCTTCTCCAACCGCAACCTCAACTTCTCATGTAGCTTCTTCATCGCCTCGGCCCATTTGCTTCTATCTAAGCTTATCACAATATCACTTGGAAAAGGGGTTAAATCCAAAGGGGTGAGGGAGTTGATGTCGTATACACACTCAAAGGGTGTCATCCCCGTGCTTGAGTATATAACCCGATTATAAGAAAACTCTATCAATGGTAAGTGCTCATCCAAAGAAGTCATTTTTTCTTTAACCATGGACTGTAGCATAGACCCTAAGGTCCTATTTACTACTTCCATTTGGCCATCGGTTTGTGGGTGACATGAAGTTGAAAACAGCAACTTAGTACTGAGTCTACCCCACATGGACTTCCAAAAGTGGCTTAAGAATTTAGAATCCCTATCACTCACTATGGTCCTCGGAACACCATGAAGTTTTACAGTATTATCAACAAACAAAGAGGCTACACTAGGTGCATCATCACATTTAGAACATGGAATAAAGTGAGCCATCTTAGAAAACTGATCCACCACGACAAAAATACTATCCCGCCCCCTTCTAGTCCTCGTCAATCCCAACACGAAGTCCATTTATATATCAAGCCAAGGATGCAAAGGGGTGGACAATAGGGTGTACAACCTGTGAGGTTGGAGCCGTGACTTGGCTCCTTTACACTCAACACATTTACCGCAAATTCGGGCCACATCCTTGTGCATTCTAAGCTAATAAAATTGTTCTTCCAAAATTTCAAGGGTCTTCTCAACCCCAAAATGGCCCATTAGACCGCCATTGTGTGCTTCCCTCACAAATAATTCTCTCCATAAACTTGAGGGAACACACAATCATCTACCCTTAAATAAGTATCCATCAAATTTGGTATAGGGATGGGAACCCCTATCTGTAACCCACCTATCCCTATCCAACTCTTTACTTTCCCTATAGATAGGAGCGAAGTGAGGGTCCTCGGGATATAAATACTTGAGGATTTCAAACCCCATCAACTTAGACGAAAAAATAGATACAAGCACATGTTTTTGGGATAAAGCATTGACAACCTTCTTGTATTGAATAACATAAGGGATAGTTTCAAGAAATTCAATCCATTTGGCATGCCGCCGGTTAAGCTTGTCTTGTCCCCGTAGATGCTTTAAGGATTCATGATACGTTCAGATCACAAATTCTTTAGGCCACAAATAATGTTTCCAAGTGGCCAAGGATCTAATCAAGGCATACAACTCTAAATCGTACATAGAGTAGTTTAGAGTTGCTCCTTTGAGCTTTTGATAAAGTAGGCAATAGGCTTCAATTTTTGCATTAAAACAGCGCCTATGCCGACTTTGCTAGCAACATATTCAACCTCAAAAGTCTTGTCAAAATTCAGCAATTATAGCAAAGGGGCCGAGATGAGCATAGCTTTCAAGTCCTCGAAGGCCTTAGCTTGTTTATCTCCCCACTTGAAAGTCCGATTCTTTTTAATCACTTCGGTCAAGGGAGCGACAATGGTGCTAAATCCTTTGACAAAACATCTATAAAAACTAATCAACCCATGGAAGCTTGTCACTTTACCTACGGTTTTGGGAGTTGGCAAATTTTTAATGGCATCAATCTTAGATTCATCCACTTCGACCCCTCTTGATCTCACCACAAACCCAAGAAATATAACCTCATGGACACCGAAAGAACACTTTTCTAGATTAGCATATAACTTCTCCTTTTGGAGAACATCAAATACACATGGTAAATGCTTTACATGCTAATCTATGGATTTACTATACACCAACACATCATCAAAGTAAACAACCTCAAACTTTTCGATAAATGGCTTCATCACATGATTCATTAGCCTCATGAAAGTACTTAGAACTTTTGCTAGGACGAATGGCATAACCACTATTCATAGAGACCGAATTTGGTCTTGAAGGCAGTTTTCCATTCATCACCTAGTTGCATACAAATTTGGTGATAGCCACTCCTCAAATCAATTTTAGAAAACAAACACGAACCACTCAGTTCATCAAGCATATCATCTAACCTAGGAATAGGGTGATGATATTTTACCATTATCTTGTTAATGACTCGGTAATCAACGCACATACGCTAAGTCCCATCTTTCTTGGGAACTAGTAGCACCAAGACCACACAAGGGATCATACTCTTCCTGATATACCCCTTGTTGAGGAGTTCCTCAACTTGGCATTGTAATTTCTTGGTATTTGTCGGGTTGCTCCTATAAGCCAATTTGTTGGGCAATTGTGAACCCGGTACAAACTCTATTCGGTGGTCAATTCCCTGAAGTAGGGGCAATCCTTGAGGTAGTTCTTTTGGGAAGACATCCTCATAATCCTGCAAAACATGAGAATAGGAGGAGAAATAGAAATGTTAGTGGCGTTAGTATTAAAATAATAAGCCAAGAGGAGTATTGGAGTGTCCTTGTCATGACCCAAAAATAATTCTTTCCTCCTATCTATCATCACTACACTTCTTTGCCCTTTAGAAATTAGGAGCCCCTCGGTTTCCCCTACTACCTCACTCTCGGGTTCCCTTCTTTTCCCCTCACTCTTGGCCTTCTTTCCCTTTTCCCTCAATTTTTGCATCTTATGGTGTAATTTATTCACTTGGGAAGGCAATAATGGATGAAGAGCGACCTTGCGGCCATCCTTCTCAAGTGTATACTGATTGGACCTTCCATCATGTTTGTTCGACCTATCATATTGCCAAGGCCTTCCTAACAACAAGTGACAAGCTTTCATTGGTATCACATCACAAAGCACCTCGTCATGGTAGTTGGAAACCTTAAAACGTATCACACATTGCCTTGTGACCTTTAACTCGCCCCATTCATTCAACCATTGTAACTTATAAGGACTAGTGTGAGGTGTAGTCGGTAATTTCAAGAAGTTTACCATTGCAACACTAACCACATTCACACAACTTCCACTATTTATCACCATAGTGCACACACTTCCCTTCACAAGATATTTAGTATGGAATAAATTCTCCTATTGGATAGGATCATCTATCGCCTTACTAATCTTGGTACGCCTTACTATAAAGTTTGGAACCACGCACTCCCCTTCTTGCGGATAAGCATCCTCACAATCATCATCATTATCATGTGGCTCCTTCTCGATCGTCTCTCCATCTTGAGGCTCAGCCTCACTCTCATCACCCTCAATATCCACTTTTTCTCCAAGGAAATACAATCTACCTTCTCTTAGGATTACATTGCCTCGGTTAGGGAATTCATTGGCTTTATGCCCCGACCTTGGCACATAAAGCATTGGAACCTTTTAGGATTAGGATACTTGTGAATTTCTTGCCTAGGAGGGATTTTGTGGTCTATTTTGGGCTCGGGCAGCCTAGTAGTGACGGGTTGGTCCTTGTTTTTGGGATAACCCGAAGAGGATTGAACCATATCCTTGCCCTTCGGCCAACCCGACGTTGATTGTCCCTTTTCTTTGAACGAGGATCTCTCCTTAAGTTCTCTTTCAATCTCAAGATCCTCTTGGAAAATACCTTCGATGGTATCAAACTTGTGAAGTGTCAAATGAGTGGAGATATCCTTGTTCAACCCATACTTGAACCAAATGATGTCATGACTAATGTGTTCTCCACGACGATCAAGCTTTAACATAAGTTGTTAAAACTCATCATAATATTCCATGACACTTCGATTCCCTTGCCTCAAGTTGTACAATCTAGCAAGAAACTTATGTCAATAACTCTCAGGAAGGTATCTTTGTCTCATTAGGTACCTCAACCGAAACCAAGGTGGTGGTTGCCCATCAATCAACTCATTGCCAAACTGTTTGACATATTCCCACCATGTGTTAGCATAGCCTTCAAAGTGTGCTATGGCGTAACACCTCTTCTTCTCCTCCGAGATATCATTCACTTGGAACACTTTATCGCACGCTGACTCCAGAGCAAGATACACCTCGGGGTCAATTTCACCCTTAAATATAGGTAGACTCAATTTGATGGTATTGATGCCTATGTCTTTATCTTGGTGTTAATTTCCCCTTTCTCCATACCCTCGGTATCTCCTTGGATCCACACGTCTTCCTCTTATTTCCTCTTCCCTCATGTAAGCATCATCAAAGGCTCCATACCATTCATAATCCTATCTACCATATTTCTCAAAGTGGACGAGATGGTTTTGGACATTTGGAACTTGATTTGGAGGAATTGGATTTTGTGGAGGTTGTGGTCTTCGGTTTAGTGAAGCTTGTAAGGAAGGGTTTGGATTTAGTGGAGGTATTGGGAATCTAATTCCCTCTTGCAGAACTTGATGATTTTAGAAATGGGTTGGTCTATTGGAGTTTTGGGTTAGGGGGTTATGGATGGTTTGGCTTGCAGCATTTAGTGGAGCTAGGGAAGGATTTGGTAATTGAGGCCATGTTTCGGGAGTAATGGTAGCGGAGGAATTTCTATCATGTCCACTTGATGAAACATGTCTAGGAGTAGAAGGGTGAGAGTTTCTTTGACTCTCCACTTGTTCTAACCTCCCACTAATAGTTATTACTTCCCCCCTTATGGCTCCCACCTCCATACTCAACCTTTCAAGAGTTTGGGTCATAGCCTCAAGAGTAACCCTCATATTCTCCATTTCATTAGAATCCATAGTTTGAGATGTGGTTTCCTCCATTTTCAAGGTATCACCTACAAAAGAAACAAATAAGTTAGTTAAAATCCCTCTCCTCACTCATACTCTTTCGATTTACTCACACTCGAGCTCTACAAGTGTTGTAGATTGGCTAGTAACCCATGAATCCTTAAGGTACGAGTATGATCTTGTTCGAAGTGGATTCTTGTTTGAAACTCAAAGAATTCTCATCGGACTAGAGCCAAGAGTTACAACATATTCAAACGACAAAAGCACACAAACAAACGTTGACACGAACAGAAGGCTTCAAGGGACTAATTGACAAGCTAGTAGGAATGTACTAGTTTGTTAATTAGTTCTCAAGTTAATTAGAGGAAACTAGGAATAAGTAATTAGAAACTAGAACATTCAAATTTGAGCTTAATTATCACGTGAATAGTAACTAGGTTGACATGGCATCTTGTCATTGGTTGCTGGTCCACATAAGTAGTTCATCAACTTGAAGTCTTAGTCCCCCTTAGATCTTTTGTAATGGATGACTTGTTATTGGGAGGGAAAATATAAGGTCTTGTAAACTTTTTCAACTTTTTTTTTTGCAAACTCAAAAGGTGATGTTTGACCTCACTAGTCCCATAAGACAAGGTTCCTTGTTTGAAGGAAAAGTGGTTGTCAAGTCTTGAAAATGTGATGTTGGCAAGTCTTCTCATAAATAATTTTTTTTTAATTTTGTCTTACAGTATTTTTTTTGGATATATTTCTCTTTATAGAAGTTAAGACATAAGATGAGGACAATTTTAGGAAAACACAACATCAACACCTTCAAGAACATAACAACAATACACCACAATGGTCACTTCCAACGCCCCAACACAAGTCAAAACTCACGGCCACTACAAGTTTTCACAACTACAATTCTCTTCCAATTAAGCTCAACTTTAGATTTAGACACTTTTTGTCTTGATGGGGAAGAAATAAACACAAGAAACAAGCTAAACAAGTAAAATCTTTTGTAGATCTACAACCAATTTTTTGACCAAAATGTTCAAGAACACACTTTTTGGTAAGAGCTTCCCAAGATTGGTTTTGGTAAGAACAAAACCTAGCCTTGAGCTTTGATACCAAATGATACAATGCTAAGTGTGTATCAAGATATTCCAACCAACACAAGAACAACAAAATGAACAACAAAGTGCTAGTGAATCGAAAATGGCCACACACGGCTTCACTAGGCTTGAAACACTTGTTTGAACTAGAAAAGTGAGTTTAACAACAAGAACAACAAAGACAATATTGCTAGTGAATTGAAAGAGCCCCGGCTTCACTAGACTTTTATATTCAACAACACAATGGTAACAAGATTTACAAAGAAAGAGATAGAAACTTAACACACAATATTCATTAATCTAAGAACCATAACAAGAGAAAGAACCCAAAGACTAATAAATATCAATACCAAGTTCTTACTTGGACCCAGAGGAACTCAAAGAACCCCAAGAACCTATTTTCTAGCCAACATACAACAGTAGTATCACTCTACTAGTGAGAATTTACTTTTGGCCTCTCCAAATGAGAAAGAGAAGTCAAAAAAATTAGAAGTCTTTTGTTTCTTGAATAATAGGAATCAACTAAAGAAAGACTAGCCCTATTACATGGCTTATAAAGTCACTTAGAAAAGGAGGGACAAAGACCAAAATACCCTTGGCATTTAAGTGGGTGGGTTTGGTGTTTGTTGGTGGGCCTCTTCACATTTTATTGAATATAGGCCCTTAGATGGGCTTACAAGGGCCTCACACATGGTCAACGATGTGAACAAGGCTTGGAGTCGTTGTAACTCACGTGCTTGGCTTCGTGTGAAAGGTCTCAAGCTAGGAATTCCTGTATCAACACCCCTCTTGGATTTTAATTCCTTGACAACTTTAACTATACACTCTACTTTTTAAAAGAGTTTATCCTGGCTGTCCTTGCACTCTTCATATTTGTAATGAGGGAGAGGGACCGATGTAAGGGTGAGAGGGACCTGTGAAAGGTATGTTTTCAAAAATATTTATTTTTTCTTGAGCTCAACATGCTCTACATCACGACTGGCAGTAGCATTAGCATACCTGCCACCAATATCAAATTCATCAAGAACACCTCCAGAAGAAGTACCTAGATCTTTTGCAGTAGTTTGGTCATGAAGAGCCTAAATACTAGGCTGACCTTGCCTAACTGCTCTTTTTATGGATATTGCTCCAGCTAATTCCTTCTTTATTAACTCCACCATTGGGTCTGCTATTATATCAATAAGACCTAGAGTAATAAAAGAAGTCAGTCCCAACTCCTGCTCAGTAGGCACGATCCACGGATGCACAACCTATAAAATATAGATACATTTAAATCATATAATAATTTACAATCAGTTGGGTTACATTTTAACACAGATAACTTATGTAATAGATGATCTATTCGTCACAACAGCTGATCTGTATATCATAATAGATTAATAATATATTGCATCAGATTACCCATCTGTTGTATAATTTACAGTAGATGGGTAATCTGTTGAGTCAGGTTTAGAGAACCAGAGCAATAAATGGTTAATATATTGCAAAATATGGATTGTTTGTCGCAACAAATTACCTATCTGTTTCACCAGTTATAGTAGATGGGTAATCTGTTGCAACAGACGACCCATCTATCATAATAGATGACACATCTGTTTCAATATCTTTGTTTGAGTCAAATTATTTTACTCAAAATAAGACGTACTACATCATCTAGAGGGTTAAAGAGATCAGCCTCCTTAATTTTTACGTTGCCCTTTGCAGCCAACCACCTAAGGATACTTGGATGAGAAACCTTATTTGGGTGATCCTTGAACTATTTTTGGAGTTAGGGAATGGCTTCAAATACCCAAGCCTAAAAAATTTAACGGGAGGCAAGAAAAAAATAAGTCATAGTAATTATTCAATATAAATTAAAGGATGAGTAAACAAATAGTGATTAAGTTTACCATGAAAGCCCAAGGAAAGTCATATAATGTGATCGTTTTTGGGGATAGCTTTGTCAGTAAATATTTGACAGTCAAGTAGTAGCTGTCACATCCCTAGGGATAATTGTTGAATTTCTCAAAATTATCAGCAAGCTTCAACAAATCATTTTCTATGATTTGTTGATGTCTCTTGCCAATATAACGACATGGGCAAATCAAACCAAGCACAACTTCTCCCTATACTTCTTTGGTATGGTTTTATCCTTCAGATGTTGTACCAACTCATTGGATTTGTACCCACGTCCAACAATGTTCAACAACCCATCTATTTTTTCTTTACGTTTGTCGATTTTGTTAGTTGGTGTAGTTTTGGTGGGTGGTTGTTTGGACAATGCCTTACTACTATTTGATGGTGGTGGTTTAGCTATCCTTCTTGTCTTGGAGATTTTGCGTGGTGTTTTATTGGTACGAGTTTCTTCTGGATGAGCGTATCTCAAGCTTGTCACTATGGCAAACTCTTTCAAGCCAAAACAAACCGGCATGCCACAGTAGTTGGTCTAGATTTTATCCATCTTTTCCCCCTCCATCGAATCATTATCCCCCCCATGTACTTGATCCTACACTTGAGAAGACCATATACCATGCTCATTTGGAAATGTACAGTGTGTCCTCAGGCAGCTCAAGAAAGTATCCAAAGCAGTTCTTCTTAAAAAGTCCGTCTATGTTTTCATTCTTCATAATATTCCTAAATTCATCAAAAGGTTTCCCCAACTGACATTTAAGAACAAAATCACTAGTTAGTTTTGCAGGGTGATATATCAGCATCGCAACTTTTGAAACCTGTCAATACTAATAATTTTGACAGACTAATGATGGGGTTTCAATATTAATTCATGCCCCATTGGTGATGCATTATCATCCTCTTTCTCACTTTCTTCTCCCTCCTATTATTGTTTATCTTCTTCTTCCTCCTTCTCAATTTTATTTTTCTAATAAACATCTACAGACCCTTGTCCACCTCCCTCAATGTCGTTTTCATAACTTTTCTTAGCTTCACTTTTCCTTGACTGATATTGTTCGGGAAGATCCTCCGAATCCCTCTAAGACATGTTTTACCTACAAACAACAAAAAAAGAAAAATTCAATTACAATTGATGTATGCATAAATTTTAAAAAATATATTACAAACACCACCAATACCGACACCACAAACAACCACCAACCAATGCCACCAACAGCCACCTCAAGCACTACTAGTGTCACCATGATGACCATAAACACTACCACCACGACCACCAACACCACAAATACCATCCAAAAATACCATGACAGTCAAAGGAATACTGGTACAAAAACTAGGATTTTCTCAAGTTCTTCCTACCATTTTACCATCAAAACTCAAAATTGTAAACCCATTCTCGAAGATAATACAACTAAAAGTCTTTTTTTTTCATCATTAACTTAAAATCCCTAATATTTAGAAAAAATAATAAATATAGAACTCTTCTTGAACGCTGTTACCTATGAAAATAGTGAAAATAATTGATATAAGCAAGAATGAAGTCGAAAATAACACCTATGTGGTTGACAATGAGAAGAAAATTGATCTATTGTGAAGGGTTGAACAATCTGTTGAGTAGTTGTTGTCTGTATTGTTGAGAGAGAGAAAAGAGAGAGAACTAAAGATTTGAAATGATGAAACATTTTTCTCGCAAATGGATGATTTGTATGGGTTGATTTGTACTTTGAAAAATAATGACAAGTTTTGAAAATGTTAATTTGGTCCGAATTGATCTTAATTATTTTTTAAAATTTTAAAAGATACGCATAATTTTTAACTGTTTCATCATGAAATTGCCAAAAGACTCAATTGAAGTTGTAGTTGACCCAATGAACTCACCCCTAGTCCTAGATTAATCAATTCAGGTATTTGTTGAACATATGAACTTAATTGAAATTGTATAAAAATAAATATTCAATTTGTTGCAACAAATGACTTAGCTTTTGGAATTTATCAAACGGACTAAGTTATCTATTACAACAGATTAACTATCTGTTATAAATTATCAAATAGGTGTTGCCATTTGTTGCGACATATGACCGAGCCGTTGAAAATTTTCTAACAGAAATTGTCATCTATTGCAAAGTATAACTTATATGCTTTGAGATCTTTTTTAAAATTTATTTTAAGGTAATTTAGGTATTATTTGAATATATTAGGTAATAAGAATCATTTCAACTCAGAGTTATCGATTGATGACTCTGGTCGGGAGGAACGCAATACCGTCTCATCAAGTAATTGCCAAAAGACTCAATTGAAGCTGTAGTTGACCCTATGAGAACTCACCCCTAGTCCTAGATTAATCAATTTAGGTATTAGTTGAACATATAAGGTAATAAGAATCACTTCAACTCAGAGTGATCGATCGACGACTCTGGTCGGGAGGAATGAAATACCATCTTATCATTTAATTTCCAAAAGACTCAATTGAAGTTGTAGTTTACCTTATGAGAGTTCACCCCTAGTCCTATATTAATAAATTAAGGAATTATTTGAACATATAAAGTAATAAGAATCTCTTCAACTCATAGTGATCGATCGACGACTCTAGTCAGGAGGAACACAACACTATCTCATCATTCAATTGCCAAAAGATCAATTAAAGCTGTGGTTGACCCTATGAGAACTCACCCCTAGTCCTAGATTAATCAATTTAGGTTTTATTTGAACATATAAGGTAATAAGAATTGCTTCAACTCAAAGTGATCGATCGACCACTCTAGTCGGGAGGAACGCAATACCGTCTCATCATACAATTACCAAAAGACTTTATTAAAGTTGTAGTTGACCCTATGAGAACTCACCCCTAGTCCTAGATTAATGAATTGAGGTATTAGTTGAACATATAAGTTAATAAGAATAGTGATCGATTGACGACTCTGGTCGGGAGGAATGCATTACCGTCTCATCATACAATTACTAAAAGACTCAATTGAAGTTGTAGTTGACCCTATGAGAACTCACCCCTAGTAATAGATTGATCAATTAAGGTATTATTTGAATATTTAATGTAATAAGAATTGCTTCAACTCAGAGTGATCGATCGACGACTTTGGTCGAGAGGAACGCAATACCGTCTCATCATACAATTGCCAAAAGTCTCAATTGATGTTATAGTTGACCTTATGAGAACTCCTCTAGTCCTAGATTAATCAATTAAGGTATTAGTTAAACATATAAGGTAATAAGAATTGCTTCAACTCAGAGTGATCGATTGATGCCTATGATCGGGAGGAAGACAATACCGTCTCATCATGCAATTGTCAAAAGACTCAATTAAAACTGTAGTTGACCCTATGAGAAATCACCCCTAGTCCTAGATTAATCAATTTAGGTATTAGTTAAACATATAAGGTAATAAGAATCGCTCTAACTTAGAGTGATCAATCAACGACTCTGGTCGGCAGCAACGTAATATCGTCTCATCATGCAATTACCAAAAGACTCAATTGAAGTTGTAGTTGACCCTATGAGAACTCACCCTTAGTCCTAGATTAATTAGTTAAGGTATTAGTTGAACATATGAGGTAATAAGAATCGGTTCAGCTTAGAGTGATCAATCGACATCTCTGGTTGGGAGGAACACAATACCATCTCATCATGCAATTACCAAAATACTCAATTGAAATTGTATAAAACAAATGTTCAATCTGTTGCAACAAATAACTTATCTATTGGAATTTATCAAACAGATTAAGTCATCTGTTGCAACAGATTACCCATCTACTGTAAATTATCTAATAGGCCCTGCCACCTGTTGCAACAGAAGACCAAACCGTTGGAAATTTTCTAACAAAAATTTTCATCTGTTGGAAAGTATGCCTTATATGTTTTAAAATTTTTTATTATTATTATTTGAAAATAATTCAGGTAGGGCTGCTTTTCGGTTGGATTGGTTGGATAATTATGCTTAGCGGTTCAACTTATTGGTTATCGACATTTAAATATACTAATTCACTAGCCACCCAATAAGATAACGGTTGGTTCGGTATCAGACTAGAAATTAACGAACGGTTATCGAATGGTGTAACGGATAAATTTAAGAGAGAATGAAATATCGAGCGATTATTGATAGTTCCTCTATTTCTTCACCGACTATGTTTTTTGTATACTATGATTGATCTATTTATCAATCTTTTAGGCTTTTTGAGTTTTGTTCGTGTAGTTATTTAATAGGTTAAACATCAAATCAAATAAGATTTTTCTTCTAGACCTAAAATGTATGTAGAAACATTTTTAATTACTGGATTGACTGAAAGAAAAATTAAAACTTTAATATTATTTGAATTTTTATATTTTATATCAAACTTTGTGAAGGACACATTTGGGTTGTTTCGTTTTTATTGCGTTCCTTTGTGTTGTCAAGAATAATTTATGTTTTGGTTTAAGATTTAATTTCAGATTTTCTTTACATTTTAGGGAGTATGCCTGCACTTTATGGTTAGATGTCACAACTCACAAGAAGTGACATGTTATTTTCTAAACTAAGAAGTTAATAGAATAATAAATGAAGTTTTATATGTTGGATTGATAAAAGATACTTAGATATCTAAGAATACAAATATAATTATAATAATTCTTAATGGGTTAACAGTTTACCCAATAAGAAACTTGAGTAATCCGTCCTTGCACCAATAATCCATTATTATAAAAAATTTATCCGTTCTTCAACTATTAATCCGATAATCCATTACCAATTAGCCAATAAACTAATTTTGTGGTTGGGTTAACAGTTACGGTTCAATTTTGAACAACCCTAAATTTAGGTATTAGCTTGACAATGGGGTAATAAGAATTGCTTCAACTCAAAGTGATCAATCGACGACTCTGGTCGAGAGAAACGCAATACCAACATCATGCAATTTCCAAAAGACTCAATTGAAGTTGTAGTTGACCCTATAAACTCACCCCTAGTCCTAGATTAATCAATTTAGGTATTAATTGAACATACAAACTCAATTTAAATTATATAAAAATAAATGTTCAACCTGTTGCAACAGATGACTTATCTGTTGGAATTTTTCAAACAGATTAAGTCATATGTTGCAATAGATTCTCCATCCGTTGTAAATTATTAAATAGGTGCTGTCAGCTGTTGCGACAGATGATCGAGATTTGGAAATTTTCAAACAGAAATTGTTATCTGTTACAAAGTATGACTTAGATGTTTTAAGATTTTTTTTAAAGCACTTTAGGTATTTTCTGTTCAAGATAAAAAAGATAAAATACTAAGGCGGTAAAAAATATTACTTGAATAACTCAAAAATCTCCTCATATAGTAGTCTTATCTGATCTTTTCAATGTCACTATCTCTTCGTGCCTCTCAAAAGTAGTTAATAAATATTTAAAACCCATATATAGAATATTCTCTCTCCTTCAGTGTAATGCCCCAAATCTGGTACCCAAAACGTTACACGATGCTCATGACCCCGAAGGACCACAAGCTAACCCATGACTCATATATGTACCTCTATACTGCATACATACTATCTAATGTAGAAATATGAACTGAAAGATCATAAGGTTCAAAACTGTAACATAATATTTGATAAATCATAACATATGGATGGGGTATGAAATACCCAAAATAAAACTAAAATAAACTATCTGAATATACTGTAGTCTAAAAAGCTCTAAACATGACTATCTAAATAAAGAGTTGATGGAATATATCCCCAACTAACTCCAACTAATAAACTAATTAATGAGATAATAGAGAAATAATCATGTCCTTAAAGGATAAGGACTCACTGCTAACTCTCTGACTGCTGATATCTGGAATCTATTGATGCTCTGGAGCTCGTGTCTCTGAACCTATGGTATAAGACACCATAGCACAAATGCATCAGTACTTTGAATGTACTAGTATGTATGTGAGGTAGGCTGAATGCATGGGGTTCATATGCATGAACAATAACAATAGCAGACTAACTATCATGAGCATGAGAGTACATGTATAAGACATAAAAACTAACACTGATACCGTAATAACATAATTACTGAATCTAAATACTGATAACATGACATACTGATAACTGATATAACTGATAACATGAGTAGTAATTGTATCTGACAGTCCTGAATCTGATGGAACTAGTTGAGTTTCGTACTGTATCTGAATTGACTATATCTGACAGTCCTGAAATCTGAAGAACTATGTGAGTTCTTGACTGATACTAATACTAAAATTATGGGAAGTAGTCATCTAACCAACATTCCCCAAATGACGCATTATAGCTGAATTGAGGTCCAATATGTTCCTAGATTGGAAGGGTGTCAATACCATGCCACTGGTAAGGACAACATGTGAGTGACCCTAATATAACAGGTAACTCTAATGAGAACGGTGGGAACCCTCATATAGCAGGTTAAGCCACCTTATCTACCCTCATATAGCAGGCTATAATATCTCAACCTATGTTGGCTACATTGTTCTGGAACATAAGGATTGCTTCTAAGAATCACACCCTCATATAATAGGTGAATTCCCACCTTTGGGTTCGCTCGGTGCTAATTTCTACTCCCATCTGAATAGACACTGAACATAATTTTCTGAAACTAAACATAGACTGAGTTACTGACTTTCGTTGACTGACGGAATACTACTGATATCTGACAACTGACTGCGTTCATGAGATCATGGAGATTTCTTGAGTCATAAGGTTGTCTGAAGTCTAAGGATCATAGCTTGACTGAGAGTATCATGAAAACATGACATGGCTCTAGGCACACAGCAAATATTTCGGGTACAAGTACCCCCAGGACTTGATAGAAGGAAACTGACAAAGCTTGACTTGCTTGAATATATAATAATTACCATAATGCATTTACTGAAGCATTTCATCAAACATGTGATAGGCAAAGCTATATGGGGATTTCATGACAACATGCTAGTTAGGAACTTTTCCTTCATTTAGGTATTAAATCAAACATATTGTACGCATGGTACATGTAAATATCATTGTACAATAATTAAATATCATGGTCACATTCTAATTTCATCATTCAAGGGTTTAGTCATAGGTTTGCATGAATCTATATCTATAATAATTAAACCCACATAGAAATTATCACCCAATATGGAGTAGAATTGAATTTCTCATTTATCAACATGAAAAATAACAACCCAATCATGAAATGATAAAGAAAATCCATAACTTGAAGTTGGAAAAGGGATTCTTGGACTTCATAGATGAAAGGAGTCCATGAATGAACACTATGCATACTTGGGTTAAGATTCTTGATGTTCTTGAACTTGAAGAATTGGAAATCCCTTAGTTCTTGAAGAATATTGGATTTTGTTCTTGGAGATTAATGTTAGAGAGAAACTCTAATATTGGTTGTGAAGTAATAATGAACCAAATGGCTGAAATCGAATATAATTGGGTATATATATAGGTGGGTGGTAAATGACCAAAATACCCTTTTAAAAATAGCTTTAATTTGATGAATCGGGACCTGTGATGGCTCGTACGATAGTCCGTCATTTTGAACGTCATATGTGGACCAAGAAAAGGGATTACTGCCTAAGTAGCGACGGCCTGGGCGACGGTCCATTGCAAGTTCGACGATCCATCAAACTGCCCGTCGCACCTTATACATAAGGTGGCCTCACTGTTTCCCTTGCGAAGGTCGTGGGCAACGGTCCGTTGCTAGTCCGATGGTCCGTTGGCCTCACCGTTGCACCTGGGCAGTTTTACTTCCTTCTGTATTTTGGCCATAACTTTCTCCTTCGATGTCTAATTTTGATGAAATTTGTATCATTGGAAAGCTAATTCAATTTCCCACATGACAAAAAGTGAAAATCTTAAAAATTCCATATGTACAAAATTGGATTCATCTATCAAAGTAAGTTTGTAACATTCTTGAGACGATTTCAACCTAGGGAAAAGTATGGGGTATTACATTCAACCATAAATTAACTCAACTCATCTCTCTTCCTTATTCACAATTCACTTTCTCTCATTTTTCCCTCTCTTTTCTCTCCCTTTTCAGATGAGGATCCCTTCAGACCTCAACCGATCAATAGCTTTTCTCGACTGAACTGGATGTTCTGATCCCTTTGCTTTTTTGACATTGTAGGTGTGATTCACTATTTCTCTTTCATTCTCATCTTCTTATTTTTATGTTATTTAAATTAGATATTTACATCTATTGTTATTAATGATTTATCCATTACTAGTTTCCTATTTATTGAGAAAATTGAAGGAAAGGTGACTTTTAAGTATTGAATGAACGAACCATTATTTTTATTAAAATATACAAAAAAAAGTCATCTATTGGGAGAACTTAAAAAACCTTGTTGTCAGTAGAGTTTTTTTATGTCTTTTGTTTGTTACTTTGGTGGTGCAGTTGTTGGGGGTGGTGGTGGTGTTAGAATATGTGGTGTTTGTGTTGTTGATGGTATTGAAACATATGGTGTTGTTTCCATGTTGTTGATGATGTTGTTGGTGGTATTGCAATAGTTTTCTTAATTATTGCAATAATGAATCAGCTATTGGAATAGACGGAGCAACTGTTGGAAGAAATCAAACTAGTAGCTAGGCTGGTTTGATTTATTCCAATAGATGACCCATCTGTTGTAATATGTCATCCATTTGTTGCCATAGATGCACCTCTTGTTGCAACAGATGACCTATAGGTTGAACAGATGGGGAATCTGTTGCATCAGATGGGTTATTTGTAGATTCATTCAATTTTGTGTTACCCTTTTATAATGTTCTTTTTGTTCTTCTCTTGTTTGACATCAAATGTATTTCTATTGTTTGCAGATAAAAAGAATTGAACTAGATCAACTTTTACTCGACCAGCATTAAAGGCTAGAGTAAAGATAAGTTCAGAGGAATAAGCTGCTTGCAGATGGAACCACTTCATATGTAGGAAGTATGTATCACTGATCAACCTATCGTGAAAACACATATCCAGTACAATAATTTTGTGAATGTTGGTTCTTTACCTATTAGGCATTAATCGTTCAAACAAGATAGTCATTTTATAGTTAAGATTGTTACGTTTGAACTGGTAAGGCTGAGGGACCAAGTAGGTGGTGTCGATACCTTGTTACAGTTTAATAAAGATTTTACTCATGTTTGTGTGTCAAGTTTGGAGAAGGGTTAAAGTTTTTAGTGGTAGTGTAAATATCCAATAGCGATTGGACTGATTTTAAGGGTTCAATGGACTTTTGAAAGGCCTCCGAAGCTTCACACTGTAGCAAATAAAAATGGAAAACCAATAGAAATTCCCCTGGTCCAAATTTATATGGATTGGTTGCTCGAGAAGACTATTATACAGCAGAAGGTGATTGGAAGAATACTTGTGCGGGAAGGGGGGTGGTGAAGAAGATCATATATCAACTAAGACTTTATTTAAGAAGAAACACAGGGTAGGAAGAAAAGTGTAATGAAATTGGCTGATGAAATTGACATGAAAAAATGAAAACAATTGAATGAGCTGCGAATGCGAAAGTGTATCCAAAAATGAAAATCCTTCAGTCTATTTTGAAAAGAAAAATGCTGAAGAAGACTGGAGCTGTGCACTTTGTTCAGGGACTACAACTAGATAGCGTGGCCTGAATGAAGTTCAATAAAATACAGGACCAACTAATGGTGGTAAGATTGTCGGTCAGGATTGAAACTTGAACCAACAATTCCTGAAGTAAAAATAAGGGATCAAGCCAAGGTGGCGATTTCTGAAGTTAAACTTGCATCCCAGGCCTTCCGCTTGTGGTTCTGGTCAGGTAAAAGGCAGTGGAAACAACAACGCATGAGATTTCTGCCCAACTTCAGACCTTTTTGTTTCTATTGCCATTGACCTAATCATAACCATAGACAGAAGGCATGGGTTGCAAGTTAGACTTCAGAAATTGACGTATTGGCTTCCCTTATTTTTACTTTTGGAGTTTTTGGTTCAGGTTTCATTCTTGACTAAAAATTTTACCAATCCTCTATTCTCTCTAAGTTTCTTCCTTAGAGTTCTGATCCTGCACATTGTGGGTCTTTATTGAGGCCATGCTCGTTAATCGCAGTCTCAAGCAAAGTGTCCAACTCCAGTCCTCTTTAGCATTTTTCTTTTTCAAGAATGACTGACGAATTTTAATATTTGGATACACTTCCACATTTGAAGCTCATTCAGGTTTTTCATATCTCAAGTCAATTTCATTTTCCAGATTCGCTAGAAGTTCCTTACTTGCTTCCCTGTTTTTCCTCTTAAACAAGGTCTGAGATAATATATGGTCTTCTCCACCTCCCCCTTCCCGCACAGGTATTCTCCTAAGCACCTTTTACTGTATAATAGTCTCCTCGAGCAACCCATTCATATAAATTTAGACCAGGGAAATTTCTATTGATTTTCCATTGTGGTTTGTTGTAGTTTGAGGTATTGGAGTCCTTTCAAAAGTCCACTGAACCCTTAAAATCAGTCCAATCAGTATTGGATATTTACACTACCACCAAAAACTTTAACCATTCTCCAAACATGACACAAAAACATAAGTATAAATCGTTATTAGACCATAACAGGTCATCGACACCACCGTCTTAGAACTCTTCGGCCCTATCAGTTCGCACCTATCAAACTAAATTGTAAAATGCAGAATCTTGTTTGAAGGATCAATGTCTAATTAATCAAAAAACTGTATTCACAAAATCATTGTACTTTATGTGTGTCTGTCACGATAGCCTAATCAATAATACATAACTCCTATACATGAAAGTGGATCCATTCATGTGCATGCACCTTATTTTTCCTACCCCAACAATGTTGGACGTTGTTTATTCATCTGTTCGTATGTGATGACTATTGAAAAAGAGGTGAACAATCATGACTTTTCACCTAACATATACAAAACAGCTGATGAATCAAATTCTCCATCTGTTGCAATTGATGAATCAGTTGTTGAAAGAAATCAAAATATTTTCTCCAACAGATGGTCCATCTATCACAACAGATAATCCATATGTTGCAACAAATGTCTTATTTGTTGCACATAGATACCATTTATTGTAATAGATGCTAAATCTATTGCGACACTGGGTTATCTATTATGATAGATGGACGATCTGTTGCTACAACTCAATAATAACGCTATAGTCTCAAACCATTTTGAAAAGGTGAGAAGTTTGAATGTAAAAGAAAAAATTGCGAATTTTCACATAAAACAAAAAGTCTGACGTTTGAATGTAATTAATATAATGGAGCTGAACAGTCGTGCCTTTTGTCCTAACACATTCAGATTCAATCCTCTATAAATAGGTCCCTCCTTAATATTCATTCTACACCACTTTATTTATTTCTTGCATTTTTTATTTTTGTATGACATCTTCAACCACATCTCTCCAAAGAGCATATTCATTTCTCATTGAGGTAAGTTTTTTTCCTGTGTAAATCTATTAGTTGGTAGTATATATTGAATTATATTCAAACTTTATTCTTTGCTCATGTCTATTTTTTATCAATTCATCCGTGTTCTAGATATGGCTGATCCTGTTTGAGACATTGCTATTCTGTGTGACATAGTGCGAAAACTTCAGAGGTAGGTTAATGAACTACAGTAGAAGTTGCGCACCGTGAGAGCAAGGATGCTCCAAGAGATTCACAGGCTAAAGAGGGACAGATTGCTGCCGGTTGAAGATTAGCCGGCGGGCAATAATAATGATGCTGATGATAATAATAATAATTAAAATGTGTTATTTCTTTTAGCATATGCATTTTAATTTTTCTATTGAATCTATACCTAATGTATTTTATTTTTCATTTAATGAAAATTTTATTTTTAGTCGACTCTGTCTTTTCAATTCTTATTCAATTTTTATTCTATCTATTTCTTCTTCTAAACATACATGTTAACATGTTGACGGTTGGAGGTAAGGAGCAGATTTGAATCTAGTAGCACTAGCAATTTTGGCTTTTGAGTTCTTTCAACAGATGG
Organism: Capsicum annuum; assembly: GCF_002878395.1. Lineage (NCBI taxonomy): Eukaryota > Viridiplantae > Streptophyta > Magnoliopsida > Solanales > Solanaceae > Capsicum > Capsicum annuum. The sequence continues at coordinate 22,537,405 of NC_061111.1, forward strand.
ACCATGTGTTGGAACAGGTTGGTCATTGGTTGGGTTTCTGTCAATAGATTATCCATCTGTTACAACAGATTTGTCATCTGTTGGAGGAAACATTCCAGTTCAATAAACTGTATTGTGTTCTTCCAGCTAATGTCCATCTTTTGCAACAGATGGGTAATCTATTGAAAGTAATTGTGGTCTATTGTATTTAGTTTATATTTTGTCTCTTTTAATTGATGCACAAGTTATTAAAAAGATATTTTATATATAATAAATGATAACATTACGTTCACAACAATGAATTCAATATATAAAAGTCCAAAACAAATAACAACACAGGTTTTTGCAATAACAACGATCATGGTGGATTACACTCTGGGCATGTAGTTCTTTTGTAGCCAGTGCGCTTGCATACAGAGCACTTGTTTCTTCTTGATGGAAATGATTCTCCGACTCCACGCCTCCTCCTATATGACTTTTTTCCTGATTTGATAGTGCTTGGGTCAATATATGGAGGAGGTATTAATATCCCCAAAAGCTCTACATAAATAACCCAAGATTCTTTGGGAGGAACCGAAGTTATATGCCCACTATATGCCATTGTATATTTTTCCATCGAATAATATGGAGAGGAGTGCTCATAAATTTTTGGTCCATATTTTGCACCGTATTGAGCTCGAAGCGCTGCCATAGCATGTGGACAAGGTATTTTGTCTAAGTAAAAAACTCTGCACGTACAAGATCCTATTTGAAGATCCACCGTGGCAATATCACCATGACTGGTGATACTGAATTTGTAATCTGCTATTTGATGAGATAATAACCTATTCCTAGACTAATGTTCGTTGATATTATTTTTTCCATTTCTAGAACAAATGGGGTTCGTGCGCCCTCGAACTGCACACGCCTTTCGTAAAAAATTAGCCATACTTGTTTATTCTTTCAAACAGAGCCTTAATGGGAAATTCTCTTTCATCACCAAACAATGAATTCACCGATTCAGCTATATTTGATTTCATAATATTGTACCTATACAAACGAATCACTTAGTTCGACATCATACTAAACTTGTAACTCAAGCAAGACATTAAATTCATAAGAATGTACCAATCTTCCAGATAGAATGTCCAACTCCATCTCTCAAAACTGACATATACAAGATGTTCTGCTGCCTTGGGATGCATATTCGCTATTTTATTGAAATGGTCTAAGAACTCCTCTTTACTATATGCTTTAGCTTCTCTATAAAAAAGGGTCACGACCCTTTCGTTGTGATAGTTGATCCGAATGTTCTCTCCAAGATGCCTGATGCAACAACTAAAGTAAGTTGAAGTGAAGAAAATTAAACCCATCTTTGGAATACTTGGATGCTTATCTGAAACAAGACACAACTTTTTGGTATCTTCAACGTAGCTTCACAGTTGTTCAAAAAAATCCACAAGAGGCATCACATTCCTTGCTCGCTATACAAAAGTGAAAAAAAATATTTGATTCTCCACATCTTGCGCCACCACCGCTAGCAGAACTCCATTATACCTGCTCCTCAAGAAGGTACCGTTGATAGCTATGCCTTTTCTCAAATATCAAAAACCTTAAATCCAAGCACCATAGGATACAAAAAAGTACTTAAACCTTCCATTTTCATCAACATGCAATGCGGTATTACTTTTGAGATTTGTGGACTCAATCATGTAACAGTAGGCATCCAGGACTGCATACCCATGCTCATGTGTCCCCTTAACGAAGTCCTTAGAAATCCCCATGGTTGTATATATCTTTCAATAACTAACCAGGACACCCAATTTTGTATGGATTTGACTGGCCATAATCCTTGTAGAAGGTCCTTTTCCATCGGGGAAACTATTCTTGAATTATTCACCGAGGACCTTTGATGTGGCATGAGGATGTTGGCTCGAGATGTGCTCCGTACCACATGTGTGATACTTTTCATGTTTATGAATGATGAATCTGTCAGAACTTATGTACTTCACCTCTCTCAACCACCACTTGCAGTTCAAATTAGCATATTTGTAGCAAAAGACACTGCTCGAATTAATCACCTTCTTTATTCTGAAATCCTTTTTCAAGCAAGAAATAAACAAAGTGGTAGATAGTTCTTTCTTGTCCTTAAATGACATTCCATTGAAAAAGTCGATCCCATTGTCTTGAAGATTGCCAGACTGTGTCGATCAAGAAGAATTGCCCACCGTATTGGTCGCATCAACGGCGTAGGTGTTTGATCATCATCTTGAATATTTATGTCTAGATCATCCAACCTATCATCAAAGATGTCTTGTTGTTCTTCTTCTTTTACATTCTAGTTCTTATTATCTCTCATATTTTAAACCACGTACACTCTTAACACCCGCTTAGATGAATCACTAAGATAAGCACACAACCGATCCTGATCGATTATCTTGAAAGGTAGTACCCTCTAATTTTCAAAGGAACTGTGCATGTAGCTGATGACAAGTTCTCCCGATTGACAATTCAGTCCACAATAGCTGATGATTAAGTTCACAAAATCGTCATACAAAACATCACTTTGGACTGTCATAGCTATCATCTCTAGTATTTCACCTTCCTTTCAACGCCATACATATCTATTGCTTTTCTCGATCTATTGACCATGACAATCCACCCCTATTATTATTGATCCCTCCATTAGTGGTACCTAAATAAAGTCATTTGTTATAAAAAGTTAATAGTAATTTAATAGTGTCGTACATGAATCCCAACAGATGTGTAATTTATTGCAACGGGTGAAAAATAAGTTACAACAGGTGAAAAATTAGTTGCAACAGGTAAGTCATTAGTCGCAACAAATTACTTCCCTGTCGGGAATTATGTTATGCTCTTGAAGCTGGTTTTAATAGATGAGTCATCTATTGTAACAGGTGATCATATGGTGCAACAGACTATATATCTGTTGTAACAGATGAAACGTCTATTGGGATAGATGTTACAGTACTAAGGCACCTTTGAAGCTAATTCCAAAAAATAAGTAACATGTTGCAACGAATAATTAACCTGTTGTGACAGATAACTTACCTATTGCAACAGATCACGCGTCTATTGGAATTGAGTTCAAGTTCTATTGTAATAAGTTACTAATATGTTGTAACAAATATTTATCCTATTGCAATAGACGACACGTCTGTTGGAATCGAGTTTAGGTTCTGTTACAACAGGTTAGTAATCTGTTGCAACATATTTACCATATTGCATTAGATTACTAATCTGTTGCAACAGATGGGTCATATGTTGCAACAGATGATCCATCTATTTGATTCATGTTACGGCACTATGAACCATAAAAATAAATCCAAAATACACTACAAAAAATTTCTCACTTTGGGGGGGTTATATTTATAGATTGTGGAGGTCGGCAACCCTCACAAAATGACATCATGGTGGTTTACAAAACCGTCGCAATTACTAGTGGTGCAATCACTTTACGGCAGGTTTTTATTTACCATCGCAATAGTTTAGTGGCGGTTACAATGCGGCGGTTTTAACCCCCGCAATATGTAAATTAAATAAACTATTGCCTAACATTTTTAAAAATACAATGGTGGTTGAAACCTCCAGTATAGTTTTAACAATTTTTTTGTTAGCAGGGGTCAGACCCCCATAATTCGTTTGATAATTTTATTAAAAAAGTGTAACGCCTCAATTTTTTGAACCGGAACGCTACACGGTGCTTATGACTCCGAGGGACCACACGCTAACCCATAATTGATATCTGTACCTGTATACTGCAAATCATGACATAATAATGCAGAAAACATACACAATAGGCCATAAGGTTCAACTAAAATAATATAACATCCATATGGGCGAAAAATACCCAAAACAACTGAAAACTGAATCTGAAAGCTAAATTTGAGCATAAATCCGAAAGCCTCTAAGTACTGTCTGAAATAAGGAATTGAAGGAACATGTCTCCAACTAACTCCATAAAACTGAACTGAAGAAATAAATGAATTAATCGAATAATGTCGTCCTCGAATGAAGAGGACTCACTGCAACTCTGTATGCTGAATGTGACTGCTACTGCTGGTATGGGACTCATGCCTTTAAACCTATGGTGTAACACGAAAAGAAAGCACCATAGCGCAAATGCGTTAGTACAACTGGAGTACTGAGTATACGAGTGAGGTAGGCTAATGCAAGGGTTTACGTGCATGAACAATGCTAACTGACTGACTGATATGAATGTGAGAGAATAAACATACATACATAGTAACTAATATCGTAAGTACGTGATAGATAGATCTGTATGCTAATACATGGTTTACTGATAACTGACATGGCTGAAACTGTACTTCTGATAACATGGGCGACTATATCTGATAGTATTAAATCTGATGGAACTATCTGAGTTCCACACTATAACTGAATTTGACTGTATCTGACAGTCCTGGTATAGTGATATCTGAAGAACTATCTGAGTTCTTTTACTGAGACAGAGTCTGAAACTGTGGGAGGTAGTTGTTTAACCAACATGCCCCATATGTGCCATTATGGCTAAGATGGGGTCCAATCTCTTCCCTGATTGGAAGGGTGTCAATACCGCGCCACTGGTAAGGACAACATGTGAGAAACCCTCATATAACAGGTAACTCTAGTGAGAACGGCGGGAACCCTCATATAACAGGTTAAGCCACCTCATCTACCCTCATATAACAGGCTGTGATGTCTCAACCTATGCTGGCTATATAGTTCTGGAATGCAAGGATGACTACTAAGAATCACACCCTCATATACAGATGAGTTCCCATCCTTGGGTTTACTTGGTGCTAACTCCTACTCCCATCTAAAATGACTAAACATGATTCAACTGACTGTACATAGACAGATTAACTGACTTCCATTGACTGATGGAGTAGTACTATTATCTGAGAGTTAACTGGGACCATGATATTTCTGAGGTTTCCTGAGTCACATGACTGACTGAGTTCTATAGATTATAGCTTGACTGAGATTATTGTGACAACATGACATGGCTCTAGGCACATAGCTATGTTTTTCGGGTACGAATACCCCAAGGACTCAATAAAAGAAAACTGACATACATGGCATGACTTGATCATAAGATTGGAGTCCGCAATTCGCTATATAATAAGTAGGGGATAGTATACTTCTTGTATTTAATCAACACCTCAAACATGGTACGGAAAGCATGGATATAATTCGCACGCAAAATTCATATTTCCATCATCATACATACTTCATGCCATCACTATAAGAATACATAAATAGTAAATATGATCTTCTAACATCCTAGGCATTTTTTCAAACACCTTACATGCATTCTTTAAGGCATAGGTGGATTTCATACTTGCATTAGTTCAACCCACCCAAAGTTCATGATTTTCAACCAACAATCACATATATTCCATAAAAAACATCCTTAGATATCATCTTGAAACTTGAACAACAATCATCAACGTGTACATGCTTATATCACCACAAAAGTTTACAAAATAACATTTAAAAGCATGATTCTTGAACTCTATGAATGAATTGAATCCATAGATGAACACTACGCATACCTTAAAGCTTGATCTTGAAAGAGATCTAATGTTTCTGAAGGTGCCTGAAGAAATGCGTAGGATTGCCCTTGATTTTTCTTGACTAGGGTTTAACCCCTTTGGAAAGAATGTTCTTGTTCCTGAGGAGATGATCTTGAGAGGAAACCCTAATCTTGTGGTTGAAGGTGTATGAGAGAGCTTTTTCACATGTTTTAACTAAAGAGAATGGAAAATAATATGTTTCTTGAGGGTTATAAGTCTTGGAAAGTGAAGGGAAAAGACCAAAATACCCTTATGAAATAAATTTCCAGTTGCTGAAAATTATAGCTGACGCCATTTGTGACAAGGCATCAAAAATATGGTAATCCGTCAAAATTGTCATCACAAAGAAGCTGGAATTGATGGTTTCTGCCTAAGTCTGATGGCCTTCGTGGTAGGGCATCACAAATGTGGTAAGCTACCACGAATGTCGTCACTTAGGAGCTGGTTTCTGCCTAAGGCTGACGGCCTTCGTGGTAGGGCGTCACAAATAGGTAAGCTACCACGAATGTCATCACACAGGAGCTGTATTCTGCCTAAGGCTGACGAACTTCATGGTAGGGCGTCACAAATGTGGTAAGCTACCACAAATGTCGTCACACTGTTTCCAGCCTGACATACTGGAGTAAAATAGGAATAACTCTTTGCTCCGATGTCGAATTTAGGCGAAATTGGTATTTTTGAAAATATAATTCAATTATTTATCTGTTGATAGGTCATAAGATCAAAAATTCCAAGTATAATAAGAGATATGCTCGTTTGAAGTTGACTATACCAATATCCTTCTCAAGAATTCAATCGGTAAGAAATGTTTTGATTCGTCTGATAGCTGGGAGTTATTTGAAGCCTTAATATACATCTAGCCTACTCATAAAACTATAAAAGAACCATGATTTACTATGCATGAGCTTGGTACATGGCTCTAATATTGGTTTAGATTTTTCGGGGTATTACAAAAAGTAATTTAAATTTGAATACTATTTAATGGTTTTCAACTTTTCATATAATATTATTCATTGTTGGATCAACAAAATACATCTTAAAAACAACAAAAATCAAAATATATTAGATCATAAAAATTACGTACCACAAAGTATTGTCATTAGTTTTAAACATCTAAATTAAACACAAAATATTGTTCCAACAATTCGATAACATTGTCATAATTACAAATACGATTACATAAAAAACATCAAAGAATATCGCTAGAATAACTACCACCAGATGATCTTCTATTCACATAAGAAAGAGGTCCATTAGATGCATCACTTGGCTATAAAATATAAAAAAAATAGTAAGGTCTTTGAATGCTAAATAATTTATAACAATATTTTCACTTTACCGTAGGAGAAGTGAAAAATCCAGCAAACTGTTCAGGTATTGTACCTTCTTTCATTATCATATATGCCTTGCAATCATTCATCATTAAATTGTGAGAATTCACCATTTCTTTGTAGTTCTCTTGGCTTTGCTTATGAGCATTTAACATTTGAATGTAGTTTTCTTGGCAATTGGATGGACATGAACTGTTACTACTTGTAGAACTCATACCACCAAAATGAGGATGTGTTTGTTTAAATGACCTGCTAGGAACAGCTCCTAGTCCCAAGCACCTCACCCTTCCAAAATGCTTTTTTCCTAGACTTTACCAACAACATCATTTGGAGAAACTTCGTCCATTGTGCTTTGACTTACTGCGAGTTCAATTTTATACTAAATATAGTCTAACACAGAAACCATAGTATAACTTCGATTAGAAATGAACAATAAAGAGAAGTTAAAAGGAAAAACAAAAGTTAGTTCTTCGATTAGCAACACACCGTTCCCTTGCCTATTGTCTCTCTAAGTTTGGCGCTAGGATCTCCGGAAGCCCATCCAAAAGATTAAAATTTAAAACAGAATACATGCTAGACCAGGATAAGTCCTCCATTGGTGATGAAGAAAATGTTAATGATATCACATCTAATGTGCATATGTACACTGATGCTAGGGACCATGGCCGAGGCAAAAGTATGCTTTTACCAAAGGAAAAGGTAATGATACTAGATCTAAACTATCTAATACCAATTGCATTTTTCTTTAGTATGTAAATGGTTGTATTTCCCTTTCAAACTTGGAGTATTTATATTGTTTTAAGCAAAAAGGATACATATTGTAGATCGAATAGACAACTTCGGAGATAGGAGGATTGAGTCTACCATTTAGTTCACCATTAATGCTCGAACTATTACAAAACCTGCTAGATTTTCTAGCAAGGTATCTTCTCAATGTTCACCAGTGAGAATTCATCCCCAATAGCTCAGTTATTCCATAGGGAAGAGACATGCATAATAATTTATTTGTTTCATGGTGCTAGTTAACTGTTTGGTATTTGTTCATAGGAAATGAAGAAACTTCTACCTAATCCGGACATAAGCCTAACATCACATATACAACAACCATTGCTATGCCTCAGTCCCTAAAGGACGTACATTGATTAAACATCGAACAACCGACTGACTACATCTAAATAATAAGCTCACCCAGAGATGAGGGCTCTCGTATTCCAACTTTCATGTTTCAACAAATAGATGATAATACTTTGATTTCAGGTTATCAACCAAGACACCAAATAGTAATAGAATCAAAGGACAAAAAACTACAATTGCATTACCACGTCTACTAGTAAGGGAAACAATACAATGTACTACGACCTATTAGTTTGGACACACTCCTACCTACTATAAACTTTCATCCTAATTTGTGTCCCCCGCAACTTAAAAATTGGTAGTTTAACAATCCTAATTTGAAACCACCATACACAGATATAATGGTAAGGATACTAGTGGTAATTATCAAGGACCAAAAAATGAACCCACCCCACTACCCATCTCTACTCAATAACAATTACGGTAAACAACAATTGCTATAATTTAAAAGTAAAATTTTATTGTTAAATTTCAATTGATAAGAGGATATGCATGAGATCCTATATACTGGAACCTTCACTATTAATAATAGGCCTATGGTTCTGAAGGCATGATCTAATGATTTTGATGTTATTAAGGAATTCATGGATGCGATACCACTATGGGTAAAATTCCCTAAATTGTTGTTGAGTTGCTGGGGTTGTGGTTCACTTAAGTAGAATTGCTAGTGCCATAGGGTCTCCTTTGTTTGTAGATGAATGCACTACAAAGAAAACAAGGATTTCTTATGCGCGCATGCTTATAGAGGCTAAATTGTTGGTCATGTTTTCTCTAACCCTAAACAAGATGCTCCTCCTAAAGTTAACCCACCAAGGAGAAGAAAGGAAGTAAAGGAAATAACTCAAGAATGGATATATAAGGGACCTATTATACTGCTGTCTAAGTACAGAACAAAGGAATAAAAAAAGAACACTCTCGAGATACAATCAAAGAAGATACCTCAGATGAGACACTAAGCAAACCTAACGCCAACTGGCGGTAACACTGTTGTTGTCTCTCCTATGATACATGATCCTAATACTAAAGGGAAAGTTGTTGTATCAAGCCCTGCACCAACATTGAATAATTTCCCTCGGTTAGTACCTGTCACTATCAAGAACTCTTTTAATCAGTTTAGACATAGGGATTGTGGAAAACAACACAATGTTATACTAAACAATATTGCCCCTGGATGGGGCATCCACACTAATTACCAAGAAGCAGACAATGGTAGAATATGGTTTATTTGGGATCCGAATTACAATAAGGTTACACACATCAGAAGTACTTCCCAATTGATTTATTTTTTGGTCAGAGACAAAATCAATGACCATGAGTTCTTAATTACGGTCATTTATGGGTTTAATACTATAAAAAAAAAAGAAAAGTATTGTGGCAGGACCTCCTCACTCTAGCTCAAGGGATTTCACAACCTTGGCTATTGAGTGGAGATTTTAATATCATATTAACACTCCAAGATAGACTAGATGGCAATGTTGTAACTATAAGTGAGATTCAGGACTTTTCTAATTGCATCCAACACATCTTAGTAAATGAACTTCCTTGGCATGGAGATTACGATATATGGTCCAACAAACGTCAAGGCTCTAACAGAATTACTTGCAGACTTGACAGAACACTTGGAAACTTTGAATGGATATGGAACTGGGGTCATATTAACACTGAGTATGAGGTCCCTTTTATTTCTGATCATTCCCCAATGCTCCTCTACTTGTAAAATCAACAGAGGGCTATAACAAGGCACAATTCAAAATTTTTAATATATGGACAGAACATGATAGTTTCTTACAACTTGTAGAGTCTAGCTGGAGGAACCGAGCATCAAATTTGAAAATGAAAGATGTATGGTTAAAATAAAAGGCGCTTAAACCTGCTTTGAGGAGTCTCAATAATCAGGAATTCATGTATATCAGGCAAAAGAATGAACTCATAGGAAACAAATTATGGAAATTAACTCTGTAGCTGGAACTAAACTGCAGGACCCTGAGGCTATTAAATATGAATTTTTACAATTCTATAAGAGTTTAATGGGATTATCAGCTTTCTCATTACCAGTTGTTCATAAACATGTCATGCAGAAGGGGTCTGTACTCACTCGAGCTCAGAAGCTTAAGTTGTGTTCTACACTGATCAGGAAATTTATGAAGCGTTACAGAATATTGGAGATGACAAGGCACCATGTATTGATGGGGAGCTTCCCTTTCGCTATCTTGGTGTGCCTTTATCTAGTATGAATCTAACTTATATACATCGACGACTTATGTGTTATCACTACTAGATTAAATGACCTATAATAGGAAACTGTATATAACAATCTTAATTTGTATCTACCATACACTCATATACTGGTAAAAACCCTAGCAGTGATTATCAAAGATCATATGAAACTAGTTCATTTAAATCACTAAAAAACCTTCCATCAAATACTAATAGACCAATGAATTAAGGAGTTGAACTTATATACAGAGAAAACCAATATGTTTTAAAGCTTTAATGCAACACAATATTTTAAAGCTTCCTATGTTCATCAAGTTCATCGAATTTTTTTCTTGAAGTGACACGTCTATTCTTGACTATATCTACAAAAAAATACATGTTAGGTATATACCTATTGAGGCACCTGAATCCCTCCACCCCCACCCAATCTGACAACCAAGAGACAATTGAATCCATCCCCACCCCAAACACACATTTTCACCACAGCCCTCGGTGACAGAGAACAATTACAACTTTCCAATACTCTCCACATGATCTATATAGATCATCTATCTGCGCATATAATGAAAGGTGCAAGATAAGACGAAGGGGTCTCTTTAGTAAAACCAAATTGCATAAGATAGCAAGAAATGATCACAATCCACCCATATTTAATCACAGTTTTAAAATTCACTAGCGGTTGAACTACGAACAATTCACTTTGCCATACACCATAAGTTTGTAACTAAAATAGGAAAAATCAGGAGAAACGATAAAAATTGCTCAACAGAGGTACTTACACAAATCTCTTTGCCACTTCATTAACATATGATCCATTTTCTTTTTTATGAGTATGAAGATAAAGTTCTGCTAGTCCAAGCTTATGTCCAGTCTCAACCATCTACAAACAATATTAACTTAACAAATTAAGGATAGTTTCATGTTTAATAAACTAAAGTAAAATATAGTGAACAAATATATTTTACCATTTCAGCTCTTCTTCTCGCATTAGATTTAGAGCACCAATGTGTGGAATAGTTTGTTTCTTCCGATTTTCAGCATTTTGCTTGCACATTTTCTAGAAAAGAAATACTTGAACTCACTATACAAATAATAAGTTCGGCTTCAAATGAAGGATTTAAGAAGATACCTGGGTTTTCTTGTCCAAACGATAATCAACATAAGAAGTCCATTGATCCAGTGAAATTCCATTTGGTACATTAGCCATAAGTTTAGATCGGCTCTGAAGCGGGTTAAAGTTCTTATCCTACAACTTTAGCCTCCTTGCACCCCACGTCTTTGAAATAGAATTATAGACATAGTGTCGTGCAATTGACTAGGTTGTTTCAAAAGAAAACCAAGGCTTTGAAAATGAAATATTAGTTAGATTATCTTTAGCCATGTCAATATAAGTATGTATACAAAATATATCGATATATTTATAAATATATAGAGTTTATACCTTTATAATTTGACCAAAGTAGAGGTTAAAGTATGACTCAGGTAAATTATTCCATTTGGCAAAGCCAATTGGAAAAATAGTGTTGCCAGTTGCTAAAATCCCACAAAAACCTGCAAGAAGGCCTTGTGCTTCTCCAATTGGTGCAATGTCATCAAATTTAATGACGATACGTTCTTCAGAGGATAAATTTAGCATGTCACTAACCTTCAGTTATTTTGTTTTCACAGCCCTATGTGAATCTTTACAAAAAAAGATATATCTATGCAACAGAGCATATTTATTGGATGAAAAAGAATATGCAAATAACAATCATAACATGTTTATACTCAAATTAAAGAAATTTGATGCAAGAAAATTAAAGAAGCTTACCGAGTTAAAAAGAAATCAAATGCAAACAAATTTTATGAAGTGTACCATCTTACCTATTGTATCAACCGTCCAATATCAGCTTGACTTATGACCATTATACTGTTTAGGTGGTGCTTATGCTATGGTCTAAAATGATGGAGCCTGTTGTGATGGTGTTTGTTGTATTGCTTGTTGAACTAGAGGAGTTGGCTGTTGATTGTGTTTATTGTGCTGCTTGTTGAACTGGAGGAGTTGTCTGTGATAGTCTTTGTTATGCTGCACATTGAACTGGAGGAGTTGGCTGTGATGGTGCCTTCTGTGTTGCAGTTTGAAATAATGAAGTCAGTTGTAATGGCATTTGATATGCTGCAGGTTTAACTGAGAAGCAGCCCGTGTTGGTACCTGCTGTGCTACGGGCTCTGAAATGATGGTGCCTGATGTGCTGGAGGCTAAACTGATGAACTCAATTTTGATGGTTCCTGATGTGTTACAGGCTGAACTGATGGAGCATCTTGTGATCGTACCTATTGTGCTATGGGCTGAATTGAGGAAGATTGACGTACTGAAGGCTTTGATGATGCTTGACGTACTGAAGGCTTTGATGATGCTTGACGTACTGGAGGCTTTGATGGTGCTTGACATACTGGAGGCTTTGATGGTGCTTGACGTACTGGAGGATGAACTAATGAAGTCAATTGTGATAAAGGTTGTACTGGAGGCTGTGTTATAGGATAAACTGAGGAAGCTGATTCCAGAACTTTTGGATTCATTTGTGTTGTGGAGTGAACTAATCGGTTCAGGCGCGATGTGGTTGAAACTGAATGTGTCACTTGAGGTTTCGGTTGAAGAAGTGATTTTAATAGTAGCTTTGACATGTTTGCTTGTGATATGGATGCATCTTCTGAAGTATGTGTCGACTGAACTGGATTTATAATGTTATCTTCACTCTTTCTCTTCGACATATCTATATTCAACAAAAGAAACTATATTAGAACATCAATGAAATATTATTACCTGCAACTTGAAGAAGAAACAAAATTAACTAATCTCCAGCAATAGAATATTTTTACCTGCAACTTGAATAAGAAACAAATTAATTAATCTACAGAGACAATGTTTTCAACTTGAAGACACTTACCATAGATAGAATGGATCCAAATGATATGCATTTGAAAACATAATTGTAACTTAATGGTTTCATCCTCTCCTTGACAAATTGCATCAAGTGCTAGTTCAGAAGCTCCTCGAGGAATCATTATCTTCCAAATCCAAATAGAGGCATTTGATAAAACTAAACATAACCCTTAAACTCAAAAAATTAGAATCGAATATATTCACACAACTTATATCACATAGAAACATTCAGAACTGGACGACTTGATGATGACTACGATAATGTAATATCTAATTCATCAAAATTAAACCTTTTCATATAAAATTAAGTAACTTAATTCCAATTAGACATATGTTCCTCTATCGCAATTTGAACATTTTCATAATTATCATAAAAAAAATGTTCATATTGTTGTTGTTGGTATGGCTCATTTTCGTATATTTCTTCTTCATCGGCTTCACCCATGTCAAACAGATCTCTTGGCTTTAGATGTACAGCCACACTCCATTCTTTATCAGTTTCATCATCAACATAGAAGACCAAATTCGCTTGAGATGCTTCAATATAAGGATCATGATCCTCACGATCACCAGCGTGAATCAACTTAGAAAAATTGGCACAATTAAAATTCCAAATATCTTTTTTGAACCCTCTATCGCGAGTAGTATCAGCGCACTGACATTTGAAGAGCACAACTCTAAACTGACCATAATAATTAAGCTTAACAATATCTTCCAACTTTCCATAATATGGCAACTCTGTTTGTCTCACATTTCTATCAACAGTAGATGCAATACACGAGGTGTCAGATGTAAGAAAAACTCCACTATTCTGAGTTTTCAATCCTTGTTCTCTGGACAAAGTCCGAAATTTGAATCCATTAATGTTATAAGCACTGAATCTTCTTGCACTTGGGCTTGGATCTCGTGCTAAGAACTTCAAATCAGTAGAGATCGTGTCTGCTATATCTGAATTCATAATCTAAATAAACAAAATTGTTTTCATTAAATATTATAAATTATAACATATAGTTATGAATATATAAACATTCTAATACTATTCACTCACTCTCTTTGGAAACCAATCAGCAAACTCCTTATTAACTCTCTTCTCCACCTCTGTTGTTGAAGGTCTTCGACCTCTTCAACTTCTTCTTATGAGATCCTTGAGTTCACTATAAAGGTGTTATTTCAATCAAACTTAATCACTTTACTTTATAATTTTTGCCAATTATAAAATTGATTTAACCTCTTACTCTATAAATGGTTGCACTGCTACACAATTAAGTAACACATATCGATGAGCTTGAGTCTTCTCTAGGAGAGTCAAGGGAAATGTTGAGGATCCCCCAATAGGTTTACCTTGTCGAGGAAACATAGATGAACCGTTAGAAGCCTCATTATGATTTGATTCATCATTAACACGTTTAGGCCTATTTACCCTTAACTCAATATCCTCAAAATAATGGGAACAAAAAGTTAGAGCTTCTTCAACCATGTAACTTCAGCTATGGAACCTTCAGCCCGCGACTTGTTCCCCACAAAAGAATTGAAATGACCTATCATTCTAACAAAAGATAGAATAACATTAGAACAAGCATTTACTTTTAATCACTATTAAAAGATCAATTTAAAGAGTTTGTAAATAATAAATTTTTTATCTTTCAACAAAATACATCCAACGATAATGTATCGGACCACCATGTATTACTTGATCCACTAGATGGACAACTAAATAAACCATTACAGGGAAAAGAGATTGAGGGAATAGCATCTCCAAATGGCAAATTGTAAGAACAATCCTCTCTGGTAGCTTATCCAAGTTTGAGAAGCTTAAGGTTTTCATACAGAGAAGTCTAAAGAAGGACGAAAGCTCTACCAAAACTGCAACAACATGATTTGGAATCACATTGCTAATTGCTACAGGTAATAATTGTTCCATAATGATGTGACAATCATGACTTTTTAATCCGAATATTCTCTTCTGTTCCAGATCAATACAAGAGAAATATTACTTGAATAACCATTTGGCACTAAGATATCCTTAAGAGTTTTGAGAAAGATAGCTCTTTTTTGGTGGGGATTGTAAATGCAGCAAGTCGACATTTTTCATTCTCATCAGGCCAAAGATCAGGTCTTATATCCATATCTTGTAGGTTTTTTCGAGCTTTTACATGATCTTTTGATTTTCCTATTTCATTTATCATTGAGTACAAAACATTTTCAAACACATTCTTTTCAATGTGCATAACATCCAAATTATTGGACAACGGGTTGAATCCCCAATATGGAAGCTTGAAGAATATGTTTTTCTTTTTCCATTGTTGAGTTGAATTTTTCCCATGACTTCTTTCTCTTTTTCTTTTCCTTTTATCATTCAATTTCACTAGTTTTCCAAATGTAATATCAATATCTCTCACTTGTTGTACAATATCTGACCCACATAACTTTTTTGATGGATTCCTCTCCTCCACATCTCTAAAAAAAATGATGCCTCATCAATCTAAATTTATGATTTCTTATCAAAAATCGATGATGACCAATAAAATACCATTTTCTACTATGTCAAAGTCGACAAGGTTCGGCGTCAAAATTACAAGAAGGACAGGCTAAACCAGTATGCATGCTCCACTAGATAAAATATCAAGTTCAGGAAAGTCACTTACTGTCCACATAAGAGCTTCCCTCATTCTAAACATTTCATTCTTTGATGAATCAAATATTTCCAGACCTTCATACCATAATTCATTCAACTCCTTGATAGGGGATACAGATATCCATCTATGTTATTACCGACTGTACGCGGACCTGAAATGATCATTGAGAGGATGAAATTTGACTGCTTCATACACAACCAAGGGGGAAGGTTATATGGAACCAAAATGACTGGTCAAATGCTATAAGAAGTACTCATCGTCCCAAATGGATTGAAACCATCACTAACTAGGCCTAATCAAACATTTTGAAAATCAGAAGCAAATTCAGGAAAGTTCTATCGAATCTTTTCCATGCCTTACCATCTCTAGGATGCCTCAAAATTCCATTATTTTTAACATCCTCGCCATACCATCTCATGTGCTCAGCAATCTTGGAGCACATGAACAATCTTTGTAACCTTGATTTTAATGGAAAGTAACGCAAAATTTTTGTAGATTTCTTCTTTTGCTTCTTACTTATACCAGGTGCATGATCTTTATCATTCTACTTTGTAGGTTTCCATCTAGAAGTTGACAATGTTTGCATCTTTCATCATTAGCATCATCTCCCCAATATAACATGCAGTCATTTGGGCAGGCATCTATCTTTATATAATCAAGACACAATTTCTTAATGGTTTTCTTGGCATCATAAAAATAAATAGGGAGCTTTACAAAATGAAATGCATCTCTCAGTAGATGTAGGATCATTGCCATTCCCTTGTCACTTAATCCACCAAAACACTTAATATGATACAATTTCAACAAAAATTCTAACTTAGAGTACTTAGATCCGTCATATAATTCTTGACTTCCATCTCTAAGCAACTCAAGAAAGTCTGTGTTATTCGAAGAAGGCATGTCATTTGACATTCCTTCTTTTCCCGCTACTTGTAAAGGACCTGCTTCCATCCCCTCATGCCTTAAGCCCTAAAATGTTTCATTAATAAATAATTCTACGGGATTGTTAGGAGGCAGTATATCTTGAGTAACCTCTATATTGGGAGAATTATTCAACACATTACTTTCTCCATGTACAACCCAAGTGATATAATTTTGAGGAAATTGCTTGCAGATTAAATGGGCGTGAACTATATCTCTACTTTGCCACTTTGTAAAATAGCATAGACGACATGGATATTTAATTTTATCTCCTATGGCTGCATTCATAAATGTAAAGTCCAGAAATTGAGTCAAACCACGCTTATATTCAAATATGTTCCGGGGATTTTCAATCCAAGATTTATCCATCTAAATATGTTAAGAACTAATATACAACATAATTAAGAGTGCAAATGATAAAGCAAAGTCAGATTATCAAAGAGCTAAAGTATGTTATTTCAAAACTAATTATGAAATATACATATAGAGATTGCACTTGAGACAAAGAACTAGAACCTTCTGCAATAAATTTAGTATGATAGCATGATAGCATGAACTTGAGTTAATTTCCATCTGCCAGGGTCTATTGATCATGTCCTGTTGTCTTATATTTTTTTATTTTTGTAATATAACTACAACCTATATGGGTAAGAATAGCATGATAGCATGAACTTGGAGTAACGTAATAGCTGTTGTTCGCAGTCTCAATCAAATCCGTTCTGAAGTTGGGCTAGTTCACATGTTAAAGCAATCTGCAACAAAGGAAAAAGCTCTCCAGAATTGACGGCATAATCTCGTGGTTCTACTTAAACTGAATCTAATTCCCTTTCCATAACAAAGAAATACTCATGACTCTCCAAATAGAAGGAAAATAAAACGGAGGGGGGGGGGGGGAATAGAAGCATGAACATAAAAATTTCTATTTACATGATTCCTGTCATCAACTAAGAGGGTGCCTAAGAATGTGAACTAGCAATTAGTGAAACTGCAATGTATACCATGAGTAACCAAGGGTTGGATACAAGAAGCAACAAAACAAAGGTTTATATCGTCCTGAGGGTAACCCGGTACAGTAAGTTGATATGTAAATTGATGGGAGGATGCATGTACCCAATGAAAATATGAGGTGCCACTCTAACCTGGACTCCGCTGTTAAAACTAGGAGACGGAAGGCTAAGGCATCAATGTTCTTATGGAAACGTCATAGAAGAAAAAAGATTTGGTGAAGGATACGGTTTAACCAACCAAATACTTATTAAAGATCAAGTAATGAAGCCTTAACCCGATATAAGAGGTTACAATTAATCTATGAAGCATATCTCCAGATATGAATGAGGAGGAGAAATACGGGGAGCTCAAAGGATATGATTAAAGATTCAAACAAGCACTAATGCATATTTCAAAAGCTCTAAAAAAAGACTACATTGTAACTGAAATGGAAACTGTAACCTCTTATGACAAGAATCTGACAGTCACACGGCCAATTGAATGCATAAATACACACTTGAAAAAAGAAAGATTCAACCAAAATGAAATCTGGAACCTCCTATATCCACTCTGCCTAAACTTCACATTATCTCCCTAAAACTACTAAGATTCACACTGGTATCCTCCTTCAGGAGAAGCTTAAAAAAGATTAACAAACTCAATATTAACAACAACCCCAAAAAATAAAGATTCCCCCCCCCCCCTTTTATTGCACCTAAATCATCTTCACCACCAAATAGAATATGAACAGCAAAACAAATCATCTTTATAACATTTGCAACAATAATACCCGGTGAAATCCCACTAGCGGTGTCTGACAAGGGTAGAGTGTACGTAGACATTACCCCTAACTCACAATATCCTTACAACATTGCATATTAGTAAAATCTTTGCCACAAACTGAAGATTAACAATAACCCCATCAGTTAAAGATTCCATTTTTAACCCCCTTTTTTGCAATTAAATCATCTTCACCATCAAATACAAACAACAAAACAAACAAGAGAGTATTCTTTTTACATAGTTGATACCTCAAACAAGAGAGTGACGTCACTGTTGACTATTGCTGTCGCCGGAGAGCTACAGTCGTCACCACTCTTATGTGGTTGTCGCCGGATCGTTGACGGGCATATTATTGAAGAAAGGAATGAGGGCTTTTGAGATCTTTTGAGGTGGAAAAATTAATATATTCACCGTCCAAAATATTCCTGGTTTATTTTTTAAGGATAGCGGGGCTTTTAACCGCCCCAAATATTCACAAATTAATTTTTAAGGATGGCGGGGGTTTTAACTGCCCCAATTATAATTAAAATAACAGGAGTATACAAACCCCTGCAATTTGATATATTTGTGAAGATTAATAATGACCTCCACAATTAAACCTCCACAAAATACACTTTTTTTGTAGTGATATGAATCTTCTGTTTAAACAGATGTCTCATCTGTCGCAACAGATGATTGATCTATTTAAACAGATGGCTCTTATGTTGCATTTATGTTCGCATGTTATCTATTGTTGAAAAAATAACATAATAGCAATTACCTAAATGACAAATTCAACTAAAAATCATAATTTGACTTATGAAAGTCTCCTATGAAGTAATGTCAAAGTGGAAAATGATGTACGAAACAAAATTTGGCCTACGAAATTGGTCAAATTGCAACAGTAGCGGTAACAACAACAACAACAATGGTCAACAAGAAGAAGATGAAGATGATAATAAAGTAGAAGATGATGATAACGAAGCATAAGAGGTTGAATAAAGCAACAGAAACAATGAACAACAAAAATCGCTAAGACAAAGAAAACAACAATGGATGAGAAGAGAGAAATGTGTCTTTTTTCCTCCGTTTCCCGTTATATTAGGTAAACATTTGGATCAAAGTGTAAATTTAAAAATTTGTGGGTTATTCTCAGACTTACCCAACTTTCTTAATCCATAATAAATCAATTGTCACCTACACTCATTTATTAAGACTTATGCCACATGCACCTCATTTTCAAACTTTTTTGTCACCTACAGCTCAAAGCCCTAACTAGCAAGACCTTATTCTAATAATATTTGTTGAGAAACTTTAATTAACTAGCTAAGAACGCAAGTAAATCACTGGACATAAATATCAATATAGAAGAATGATAGAAACATCAACCTTGTACCATTGGAAGAATTGATTGAGGAAGACAGGATCTTCTAAACCTTGAAAATTACATTTACAGTATTTATTTTTAACAGATGGAAAGAAAAAGAAGGTCATACTTCTTTTTATCTAGGGATCCAATCTTAAAACGATTCTGAAGTACCTGATCTTCAAGAAAATTATATCTTTTCAATTAGTTTTCATTGGACAAAAGAAAAAGGCAACGAATTTTTACTTATCTAAATTAAATCCTTTATTGATTGATATTTATTTTTAGTTCCAAAAACTTTAATGCTTTATAAGATTATAAAATAAGCTACTTGAATAATAGCATATCAATAAACAATATATTAAAAGGTGAGTCTAACAAAATAGAAACAACCAATAACATCGAAGGGTAATCAAAGTTTTCAATAATTTTCTGTACAATGCCAAGCAAACATTATGGGACAAGAAATAAGTGATATATTAAAGATTGATTAAGATGTTTACTAAACGATTTGTTTTATAAAGATACATTAAAATATTTTCCAAGAAGTAGAAGTTATGCCGGAAAGAAATCAAGTGGGAGGGTAACAAAGGTACACCCATTAGGCATAGGATACTACATAAAAGTAGGCAAAATGCTAAACCTCTTGCTGATCTGTCACTTTAAACCTCTTGCTGATCTATCACTTCTAAATTAAGGAACAATATATTAATTGTTGTCAGACATGTATGCAACAACAAGTAGAACAATTTAATATTGCAGCCAGATCCATGCGCCTAATCAAACCAAAAAAATTGAAAATTGCATACAGAAACGTCAACAAAAGGGTTGGATGGTGTCCACAAAACTTTCCTAATAGTGCTCAAAGCCACTAATGTCAACAACACCTATCATATGTCCGGTAAATTAAGATGGAGAATTCCAAAATAGCTCTAGCCTTAACAAGCCTTCTGATTACCTTAGTTTTTTTCTTAAAGCTTTTCCATGGACCTCGTCGTAAACAAAATCTTCCACCAGGTCCAAAACCATGGCCTATCATTGGTAATTTACATCTTCTTGGTTCCGTCCCTCACATATCCCTTCACGAACTTGCACAAAGATACGGAAATTTAATGCTTCTAAAGTTTGGTTCTCGAAATGTCCTGATAGCATCCTCTCCAGATATGGCAAGAGAGTTCTTGAAAACAAATGATGCCATTTGGGCTTCTCGTCCTGAACTTGCTGCTGGTAAGTATACTGCTTATAATTATCGTGACATGACATGGGCACCTTATGGACCCTTTTGGAAACAAGCACGAAGGATCTATCTCAACGAGATTTTCAACTCTAAGCGTTTGGATTCATTCGAGCATATTCGAGTAGAGGAAAGACGTAATTTGATTTCACGACTTTTTGCTCTTTCGGGGAAGCTAATTTGTCTTAGAGACCATTTAACGCGTTACACTCTTACAAGTATAAGTAGAACAGTGTTGAGTGGCAAATATTTTAGCGAGTCAACTGATAATAAAAATGCAGTAATAACTTTGGAAAAGATACAGAATATGCTTGATAAGTTGTTTTTACTCAACGGTGTGATTAATATTGGGGATTGGATACCTTGGCTAGCTTTCTTGGATTTGCAGGGTTATGTCAAGCAAATGAAACAGTTGCATAGGAACTTCGACAAATTTCATAATTTTGTGCTAGACGACCACAGGGCTAAGAAGGAAGCAGATCAAATTTTTTTGCCTAGAGACATGGTGGATGTATTGTTGCAGCAAGCAGAGGATCCCAATCTTGAGGTCCAACTCTCCACTGATTCTGTCAAGGGTCTAATGCAAGTAATTGTCTCACTCTATTATATTACATATCATGAACATATTTGTTTTTCTTTTTCTTTATTTCTTTTACTCCTCCATTAAATTTTACTTGACCCATATACTACAAATAGCTATTTTTATTACTTGTCAATTTTAACAAATTAAGAGTTTTATTAATTTTTTCTGATATGTGACTCCATTTCTTACAATTTTAACTTTTGTGAGACAGAGTATTGAAAGACCAGTGGACAATTGTTCTCCATGCCTCTAATCCACATTGTTGAAAAATAAATTAGATATCTATGAAAAAATAAAATATAGAGATGGTTTGAAAAGGACATCGACCATATCTTAGCTGTTGAAAACCATTATCGGACGCTCCTGAATTAGTTGCTTTCTGCCTTTTGAAATTGGATATGCTCTTTGTCCTTATATATCCACATGCATGTGATTGAAGTTAGCTCTTATTCCCTCGTGAAATGTTGTCCCTAAGGCATTTTTTTTCTTTTTTCAAATGGAGTGCCTACCTTAATGGACTCTTCCCTCAAAAAATTAAGTTAATATTGTGTGGATTAATGAATCCACTTATGAGATATGAAACTGAAGGGCATTTTGATTACAAAGAAACTCATCACTCAGCAATTTCAATTGATTATCAGGACTTAATAGCTAACGGCACAGATACCTCAGCGATAACAGTTGAATGGGCTTTCCATGAACTTCTCAGACAACCTATGATTATTAAGAAAGCACAAGAAGAGCTAGACCGTGCCATTGGACACGAAAGATGGGTGCAAGAGAAAGATTACACTCAATTCTCTTACATTGAGTCTATTATCAAGGAAACCTTAAGACTTCACCCAGTAAGCACCATGCTTCCACCCCGTACCGCCCTGGAGGATTGTCATGTGGCAGGCTATGACATACCAAAAGGGACAATTTTAATGGTGAACACTTGGAGTATTGGAAGGAATTTGCAGCATTGGGAGTCACCTGGAGAATCATTCCAGAGAGGTTTGAAGTGAAGGATATAGATGTCACTGGACAGCATTTTGCGCTCTTACCATTTGGTACGGGTCGGAGAAAGTGCCCAGGCTATAGTCTTGGGATTCGTATCATTAGGGCCACACTAGCTAACTTGTTGCATGGATTCAATTGGCGATTGCCTCATGGTATAAACCCACAAGACATTAGCATGGATGAGATTTACGGGCTTACAACACACCCCAAACATCCTCTCCATTTGTTTATGGAGCCTCGACTTCCTGGCTATCTTTACAAATAATGGATCAGCTCAACGAATAATGTTGTTGAAATACTATGCTAGCTTACTACAATCATTAGCCAAAAGCTCTTTTTGTTGAGTTTTGCATTTTGCACCTCTAGTGTGCAGTCTTTTCAATTTGCACCTCAAGTATGTAGTCTTTTTCTATTGTACCTTATCATTTTTTGTTAAATAATTTACACTCTAAATCTCTTTACTTTCTTACAAAATATAATAAAGACGACTTTGTTTTGTTACTCATGAGGGAAACAAGGAAATAAAATAACAAATTAGCATGATGTATAATACATATTTGACCATTATGTATATATATGCACATACCCCGAAAATCTATATATATTGAATATATTTATTAGCTAATATATTTATTTTATCTACGTATTAGCTAATAAATACATATACAAAATAAATACATACAAATAGATATATATGTTACCCTCTAAAAGGACATAAGATAATCCAAATATAAATCCAACACTATCCAAAAATACATATGTAAACTTTATACGTATATACGATAACGCTCAACTTACAAGTCAATTTAACTACAAGGCGGTTGTTGTCAATATAATACCCAACTTTGAGTCGGAGTCGAATTCTCGAGTAACAATGTGAGTGGCGAATGAGTAAGTTCGAAATGAAAGTAACTTGCTAAGTTCAAACCTAAGATACAAGTGTTTGGGGATTTTTGAACGATTTCGAGAGTATAACAATTTTTCGGGCTCATAAAATACTAGCTCTAGGATAAGAATAATTAGAGTATAATCAATTAGGAATGGATCTTGGGGTCATGCCATTCTAGGTGTGAACACATGCATGGGTAATTGGGAATTTATCTAAATTTAGTCAAAGATTCGAGTAGGCTAGATTTTAACTCTTAGTGTTAGTCTTTCAACAAAACCCTAAATCTCACTCTTGGATTCTTTTGAATACCTCATGAGTGTGCCAAATTGACCACCCAATACCTCAACTTAGCATCCATATTTCTAGGATGATGCTCATGAACCTAGTTAAATCACATAACATCCTTATTTCTAAGACAATGCCAAGGAAGTAACTAATATCAAGTAGTTATTTGCAATTACTCATCACCCACATCCATCTTTCAAGGATGATGTGGGATCCAAGCCAATTGGGGCTTTCACCTACAATATTCAATACAAACATAGAGTAATAGAAAAATCCATAACTATTAACTAATTTGGTAGATAAATAATTAACACTTATGCACTACTCACAACCTATTCAAGCATAACCCCAAGAGGAAAAATTAGCTACTCATAAAGATAGTAAGTAAAGAGATACCAAAATTTTCACCAAATTGATCCATGAAAAGATAAAGAGAATGCAAATTCAACTTTAAATTTCAACAAATTTTCAATGAGAATTGCCAACCCTTCACTTAGGAATTACTCTAATGTATTCTTCATCCAAAAGTAGTCCAATAATGTTCCCTAAAAATTAGAAAATAGATAAATAACAAAAAGATGAATGAAAAATGAGTTAAAAATACTCCTATTTGAGCCCCAATTCCATATTTGCCAAATATTACAAAAATGCCCTTGAAACTTTTTTGCTCTACCGCAATCGCTATCTTTTGACAGTGTTCGCGACTCCCGCGATCGCGTTAGTCACATCGCGATCGCCCTCTGGTTGGCTTGCTGACTGATTGCGATCGCGGCCTAGTACCTAATGGTCGACTCTTGGGCTGGCATTTCAGATTTTGTTCTTTTTGCTTGCATTTATTCTCTTTCACCTTTTTCTCAACTCATTTTTATCAAGTTTCCTTGCTCATCTTCCCATTTCAACTTTTACCTACACAAATGAGCATTAAGTAAAAAATTAACAACAAATCAATGGAAAAACATGATAATTTAGGCTTAAAAGGTATTGATAAATCATCAAATTTGCCACTCATCAATATACAAAAATATAAATACATTCACATATCACAAATGTGTATATATATACAACAAGATTTGTATATCTACACAAATTAGTACCTATTAGCTAATAAATGCATCTCTTCTTTTCATCCTCTACCTACTGCATATAAATTACAAGTTTAGAGATGTCCATGTCATTGTTCAATATTACAGACTTACACTCCAATACCAAGTCACGAACAACCCAGAAGCAAACTTTCTCATTTTAGATTTTTGGCTAGATACCAACTCGGGAGCATAATGAGACAGCTGCTAAAATTTCAAGGCATACTCGTTAACATTCATCTTACCCTGCTTTAGATTCACAAACTCCTCAGTTTTAGCTCCCCCCCAGCTCCTGAGGAAAGAAATATCAAGAAAAGCACCCAAAAACTAATCCCATAATATCTGCTCTACATTATCACCCCTTAAATGCTCCCACTCCTTATATAACTTATAAGCTACATCTCTCAGCTAATATGCAACAAACTCCACACCTTCAGAATCAGTATCATACATCACTCTAAAAATCTTCTCCATCTCATTCACAAAACCTTGAGGATCTTCCTCAAACTTAGAGCCTCTAAAGGTTGGGGGATTCAACCTCATGAACTGGCCAACCTGAGTGACCTCAGATGAAGGAACAACATAACCAACACGATCAGACTGAGATGTCACCAACTGAGTAAGCAAATGAATAAACCGGTGGAACTTCACATTAGAGATGTCCTCCTGAGGCGGCTGATCATAAGCTTCACTACCTCAAAAACCCCAAAAAGAACTAGTAAGAACAGGTGGAACTCAATGTGGGGTAGTAAAATCTGGAGCAGGGGCCCTAGATCGGGTTTGCACTCTATGAACAGGGCGAGTTTCCTCCACATTGTCCTCAGGTAGGACAGAGTTCCTAGCAGAGTTTCTACCAGCATCAGATCTTCGGGAGGCATGATCTGAAATGCATAGAAGCCAGGAGTTAGAAAAGTTTCATAGCACAAGACTCTATAGCCTAAAATAGAACACAATAAAAGAAATTCCTTAGTGCCTTGTAGCCTTCTCCTTATAAGTGTAGAGCGCTACACACTCATAAAAAGGACTCTACTTGACACGGCTTTGTGAACACCCAACGAATCTAAATTGTGCTCAGATACCAAGCTTGTCATGATTTAAACCAAGACCTGGCCGTGACGGGTATCTCAAGCAAACTCTGGACCAAAGACCACCCCCATCGCCCAACCTCATGAGCACCAAAAATAATAATAACTCAGAAGCCAATTACATAGTAATGAGAAAGTGAATAGTTAACTCAAGGAAGCTAACAGTTAAAACAATAAGAAACCCATATATGCCTATAATAGACTCTAAACCAAAATAACATCTAAGTCGGGACATGCCCTCGACTATGACGAAAAAAATCTAATAGTATTGAGTCAATAAAGAAATAATAATGAAATTATAAGGACTTCCAAATGATGGAGGCTCACCACTTCACAACAACTCATCAAACGTGCTAATCCACCTAACATTGCACAAAAGCAACAGAAAAATTTTTGGATCCTACATTATAAAACATTGAGTGTTCTAGGATAGTCAATGGGATAAGCATTGGCATGTAACTCGGGAAAGGTTATAAAATAATGTCATGTTCAAAATTAGTCAAAACCATGCACATATTCATATATACATATATAAGATGTTGGGATAGGATAAAGGTCATGAACACGAGAGTTTAAAATCATTAACCTGGACTGTGTAGCTCGATCCATCCTAAAGACACTTATGGACTATATGGGTTTAATGTCCCCTGCTGAAAGAGCCCAAGTACATGTTAGCTGCATGAACTGAAGAAAAATTGAGGGAAAACTAAAGCCACCATGGGCAATAATCATCCTAAATATATATAAAGTGTGTATCAAGCACAAAATATAGAACCCAACGTCTGTAATTTTGGTTTCCAATTTTCGTTCCCCTGGGACTTACACCTTCACGGTAAGCTACACAACCCCCTTTAATCTCAAATAAAAATAATTTTTACATAATTTCAATCATTGACCCAGGAGTCATTCATTAAAGCATTTACCACATGGTATAGTCATACCAATATGCTTGCAAGCTAATATATTTATGCCAAATCAATTTACACAACCAAATTTGACTCCCAAGTTTCGTTAAAATCCAAACCATGTCCACCAAGGTCATCCAAATCTATTTTTATATCTATTTATCCATTAATGCAATGCATTGGATTCAAAAGCAAGTTAAACCATACAATTATCTACAATAAAAATTAAATTTACAAAGTGGCTTGAGGTTCATCCTATTCCAACCCAAAACTCATCCGATTTGGGAAAACTCATGTCTCTCATTTCAACCATTTAAATAATGTACCAATTCAATTCCAAAAACATCAATTAAAGCATGAATAATTAATTCAAAATATGAGACAAGTAATTTAATCAATAAAAACTAAAACCCCTCAACCCAACTTCAAAACCTATGATTTATATTACATGAAAATTTATTCAATTTATGTCACAATGTAAAATTAAATTTTAGGGAAGAGAAACATGATTGAAACACACTAGAAGTTAAAATCAATTTGAAGTTTGAAGCCCGGATGATGAATGCACTATGAAACCCTTGAATGTTCTTGGCTTTTCAGTTTTAAGAAAGAATGAATGATTTTGATCTTTGAAAACTGAAGAAAAGAGGCTTATTTTATGTTTAAAGGTCGTACAAGGGATAAAAAAACTAAAAGACCCTCACCCCAAGTGAAAAAAATAAAACTGGACGAAATTAATACACTGGCGTGGCACGCTATTATCGCAGAGGTTATCCTCCGTGCCACGCTGATATTGCAGAGGGTAACCTCCATGACACAACAATATCGTAGATACTCACTACCTCGGGGTCCCAAAATGACCCCTAATCCCTTTCAAAAATTCCCAAACTTTTTCAAATTATCCTTTTAACACCCCTAAACATAATTCTAGTCAAAAATTGATATTACGTACGCGAAAAGGTAAAAAATAAAGTGATCAAAATTTTATGAGGTCTCACACTAAGATTGTCGATATATTTTCTGATATCTTTTCTCTATTATGGTAAATTACATTACTGATAGATCAACTTATGTTTAATTATCCTTCGATCTGAGATCTTAATTATGCTAGCATTAGCTTTCATATTGGGTTAGGATTCCTTGAGGTATAGGTTAGCTCCCTTAAGTTATTATCTTTGAATTAGTCCTTTATGTGTATGTTTATATATGTATATCTAGTATTTTCATATGTATGTTTATCTATGTATATCTAATATTTCCATATGTCCTTCTCCTTCCTTATATATTAATATTATATACGTAACCTTTGGCCTTGTATTACTACTATATATCTTTTACTCTTCATTTGTATATTAGCTAGTGATATACGGTATTGCACGTTATTTTCTAGTTGAATAGGATAGTTATCCTTATTTCTCTATTAGCATGATTAAGTTTAGTTTCTTGTTTAGTTTTCTATAGTTTATATTCGTGCTTTACATTTTATTTATACTTACATTAACTTTGGAGGTTAGTCGACTGATGCCTACTGAGTACTAAGTGTTTGATACTCATACTATACTTCTGCAGCATGATGATCATAGTATGAGTTCTCACTATTTATGTGTGTATCATGCACATGCAGCTATGGATCGAAGATTCGAGTGAGCTCCTAACATTCGAGTATTCCTGCTCTCTCTCATATTAATTAGACTTATCTTTATTTTATATTTTAGAGATGGTTTATAAATGTATATTTATTCTATATTTC
This sequence comes from Capsicum annuum, assembly GCF_002878395.1. Classification (NCBI taxonomy): domain Eukaryota; kingdom Viridiplantae; phylum Streptophyta; class Magnoliopsida; order Solanales; family Solanaceae; genus Capsicum; species Capsicum annuum. The sequence goes on from NC_061111.1 coordinate 22,566,055, forward strand.
TCTTTATTCTCTAATTGTATTAGAAGTTCTTGTACTGACTTCACTAGTTTTGGGGGTTGTAATATATATTAGTCTCTTTATTTGATTATTTTTATTGTTTCTTTCATTTCACTTGATAGTCCGTAACTAGCTGTTTTGGATTATGGGTTGGCTTATCTACTGGTATAGTAGGTTCCATCAGGACTTGAGATATCGGATCATGACACTTTCATAATTTGTGTGGGTAAACTGATGTTTCCAATTTTTAAGGTGGTATTCATGTATTCAACCATTTAAAGACAGTTAATGTAAATCAGGTATTTTATTAATTAATCAAAAGGATAGAAATTTTAAGTAGTGTATGTAAGTTTAGTTGTGGCATGAGGTAATTTTTTCAATAAATGAAGGTCAACTCACCATTCCCTAGTTATAAAGAAAATCCTTTCATATTCTATTTCTAAATACATGGTATAACGATTGACGTACCATCGGTCGAAATAGCTAGTGGGTCATACAAGTTGATCACAAATTTAACCGCGGATTGCTACTACTGTTGAATCAATGGAAATGAACGCTACGATTTCTTGTTTCCTTCTCAAGGTTATTTTTTATGATTTTATCTTAACCTCTTCTATAGCTATGAGTTGATTATCTTACATCAAGGAAGCAACATGTTTCTTGAATATAGGGTGATTTAGACCTCCTAGCAATGTATTTGATCGATTGAAACATGAGAAACAACTTTGAAAAAGATGGTATTTAATGTCATGATATCTTTACGAATATCTTACGAATCCCAGTTTATGAAATTTTGAGATCTCAATCTCCTTCTGAATAGCCAAGAATTTATGGGCTACTCGAAATGCAATATCTTGATCTCTTAATGAATATCCAAAAGTTTATAGGATATTCAAGATGATGATTTCTTTTTGAATATATATATATACTACTTTTACCGCACGTGCCTCGCACATGTAATGTTTGATTATTTAAAATTAAATAATTTTGTCTATTGTGCAGATTTTAATGAAGTGTAAAAAGGTTAAATCACTTTTGAAAGATCCTTCATACTTTAATATAATAATGTAAAGCTAAACATATATCTTACTATCATCACACACACACACACCCTCCCCCCTCATATATATATATATATATATATATATATATATATAGAGAGAGAGAGAGAGAGAGAGAGTGAGTAAATGCACTGTCTCTACCCTGAACTATAAACGAAATTGCTGAGATATACCCCAACTTAAAGGGGGTCCTATTATCCCCCCCACCCCCCCAGACTAATTAAAATCATATTTTGGCAACCTTAAGTGCCTACATGGCACATATATGTGGCTTACGTGGACCTTCAGTATGTTGATTCACGCAGTGTGCCATGTAGGCCTTAAGATTGCCAAAAATATGATTTTAATTAGTACAGGGGTAATAGGACCCCCTTTAAGTTGGAGTGTGTCTCAACAATTTCGTTTATAGTCCAAGGTGAATATAGTGCATTTTCTCTCCCTCTCTCTCTCTCTCTCTCTCTCTCTCTCTCTCTCTCATATATATATATATATATATATGTATGTATATATAAGTTTCAAGTGGTTGATGAATTATTACTTTGTATTTGTCATGCAGTAACTCTTTTCCTTGCTACTAGAGGCTAAGAGAGACACATCAATTTGAATCATATCTGTGGTATGATTATTTTTTTATATATATTTAAAATCTTTCCTTGGTTTAAAGGTCAAATCTTTACAAAATCATTGATTACATTCTTATTACGTAATTAAAACTTTTAAAAATTTGACACTTCTTAAAATTTTCTTATTTTTTAAATATTTTTTTCTAGATTTTTTAAATCTTCTTAAAATCAAATTTAGTTGACTTAGAATTCTTAAAATAATGAAAAAAGTATTAGTTTTCATTAATTCTGATGACTTCTAATAAGGAAAGGTTTTATCATAAATATATTTAATTAATTTTCAACTCTTAAATATTAGGAAAAAATAGTGAAAAGACTATTTTGTCTAAAGTAAAGACTTTAAATGAAGGACAAAAAGTTCAAACAACATTTTTAATGCTGTTCACACTTTTAATACATACATACATACATACATACATACATACATATATGTGTGTGTGTGAGTGTGTGTGTAAGGTAAGATTTAGGGTAGAGCAGCCTCCAAAATCATAAATAACAATTGCACGCATCTTGTAGAGTCCCACAATTTTTGGGTACCTACATATATATGTAATTAAAATTTAATCAAATGTCATATAATTGTGTCATTAATGAAGTGGTATTGCATGTCTGCCTTCTTTATCACTGAGCGATCATTTAGAGGCTTGAACTTGTGATCTGAATTGTTTCTTTCTCAATAGTGTAGCTTATTGAATCGGTTCGACTCGTTTGAGTGATTCATAATCGTCGCGAGGATAAACGAGAAAATTAGATCGAGCCTGGGATCCTTTTGAAAATGGGAATATCTTTTTAAATCTAAATATAATGTTAGGGACAAATTTGCTTCAATAGATGAAAGATGGGTATTTTAAAATCATTTTTAATATGTTGAAGATATTTTTTTTACCCTTTTCAATAACTAAAATAATCCACTAAATAGTGTAGTTTCTTTTAGGGAAAACAACAAAAATAGCAGTTAATTCTTCTTTCCTAATGCCGGACTAAATACTATTTTCATCAAGCCAAATGTCATTTGTCTAGATATTTAGCTAAAAGAAGGAAATTTCTCTCCTTCATTTTTACAAAAGTAAAACTAATATTACTTTCTCCATTTTAATCTGCACCTATTTTAATTTGGTATAGAAGTTAAAAAATAAAAGACTTTTAAAACTTTATGGTATTAAATTAAAGATAGTCAAATGTACTAGAATGTCCTTTAATTTTGTGGTTTAAATTATGTCATGTGGGAAGTTGAAACTAAAGAGTTGTCAAAAGACGAAAAGAGTCATTGTTTTTGAAATGGACTAAAAAGAAAAGTACGTCAAATAGATTGAAATGGATGATTTTTGAAGAATATGTTTAGTTACTTAAGGGCTCATTTTTGGTACACCGGATAAGGAAAATAATCTCAATATAAAGTTTGTGATTAATTTTATCTCATGTTTGATATGAGGTATTAACTAATCTCGAAACTATTTTATCTCATCATTTGTACTAAAATGGTGGAATTACTATCCCATATAGAAGGTTGGATAAAATAGTTCGATGGAATGTCTCTACTTATCTCATTCAACGTATCAAATGATCCTTAAGAACTTTCATGGGATGACTAATATAGTTTTAGGAGTATTGAGCTTGTAGGTCACTTGCAATTTTTTTTTTAATTTATGGTCCTTTTATAAAAAATATATATTTTTTTCACTAAAAGACCTCAAAAACTATTTTTTTTTTTTTTTTTTGTAAGTGGTTAAGAAATCTTGATTAGTCTGTTGTTTCGATTTCACTTTCTCAGAAGTTAGATTTGAGTATTAATAATAGTAATATAATACTAAACCATTACTTTGAAAGTGATTGTTCTCCAGACTTGGCAATTATCCCACATTGGTCATGGACGCAGAGAGTCCTGAAATGAGGACTACAAAATTCGATAGAAAAAATAAAAACAAGTATCTTTGTGCTTGGGGCAATGGCGCAGCTAGTAAGGTTCTAACTAGGAGTGGACATAAAATACCAAAAATTAAATTACTGAACCGAATCGAAAAATTTAGTAATTGGTATTTGGTAATTTGGTATTTGGAATGGTATTTGGGAGTAAAATTTTAAAATTATGGTATTTGGAATCAGAATTGGTAAAAAATATTACTACCGTTTGGTATTTTTCGAAATTCTAATTATAGTTAAGTGACCCATAGGCCACATACCTAGTCCACACTCCAAAGGTCACATACTTGTGTGACTATTGATCAAGCAAACTTTGAACTATTAAACACAGTCATAAAGTAGACTTTTAACTTTAGACTTTCTTGCAACCAACATATGACAACTTTTGAAGACAATATCACGCTAAGACTAAAAATTAGGGCGTGGAAGGGAACAATAAAAAAGAAGTCTTCATGATATGATACATAATACCATTGCTGGCTGCACTTGTCCAACTCTAATGTTCCTAACGTAAGTTGGAATATGGATTTAACCAAGGGTACTTGGTCAAGCTTTCTTAATCCTTGTGTTCATATGTCAAAAATGGATAGAAGCAAAACTCAGCATTTGACAGACAACATAACATATATTACTCTCCATCACATTTATAAAAAGTAATATTATGACTTTACATCACATTTACATCCAGTTCGTTACATTCAGTTCGTGTTGCATCCAGTTTGATGTAAATGTTATTCGTGTTACATCCAGTTCTCCCCTTTTTGGAGTTGGATCAAACTACAATAACATAGGTTTTAAGATGTTTCATTAATTGAGTCACACGTATCAACGTGTAACAAGACCAAATAAAATTGATTTTTTTTTTGATGTAAAACATGTATTCAGAGGTGTCAAACTACCAAATAAAATTAAATTTTTCTGAAAATGTTGGTTGGAAATCACCACTGTTATCACCAAATAGGATCACTACAAGCATGTCCAGCTTTAATATGGTAATATCGAATTTCGTACCGAACAAAAATTTAATTTACCGAACCGAAGTTTAATGGTATGGTATTTGGTATCTACTTTCAATTACCGATTATCGAATTACCCCGAATTATGAAAATACCGAACCGAATACCGAATGCCCACCCCTAGTTCTAACCGAGGCTTGTCTATTGCTTGTTGAAAACTATTTCCAAACCCCCTCTTCGGCCTGGGTTTGCCCGTGGCCGTTGAGAATTTTTGGAATGGCTCCTCTAATGGGGTAAAGCCCTACAATTCTTAGTCTAAAATTTTTGTACTATCTTTGCAAAACTTTTGCATCCAAAACCGTGGCCGTTGAGAATTTTTGGAAGGCTCCTGGGGTAATGCCTTACAATTCTCAGTCTAAAATATTTTTACTATCTTTGCAAACTTTTGCATCATCACTTCTCATCATAGTCCTTTCTTTCTCTAAAAATTTTACTCTCCAACTGCTAGCAGTTTAAGCATGATGATAGCCCTTCTGTTCACTACAAAATTCAAAAACTTCTTCTCAAGTCGAGAGAATGTAGACAAGGTGAAATATCTGTAATTTCAGATCAAGGCCAAGTCGTTCAAATGCAATAAAGAGGATGCTACTAAATTAAATTATATTGAAACTATAAGTTTGGTTAGGCTTAAAATACAATGGAGTCGACACTACTAATTTTCACGCTTTTTATTTCTTTTTAGCTTTTTTCTTTTTTGAATTAATTTTGAAATTTTATAAATAATAGAGCAAACAAACAAAATAAGTCTTTACACACAAATGGGCCAACCCATCCAAAAAAAAAAAAAAAAAAAAACATAAACACACAAAATAAAAAGCCTACTCCTATCTGATGATTTTCAGCTCTAACTCATAACATGATCATATATCAAAGACTAACATTCTACCAAATAGTAGACATTATCCATGGATCTTTTTCAATTGTTGTACCTATGTTTAGCAAAATCTAAACATTAATTCAAATACATTGTAGCCTTTCGAGACAACTTCATCCCAAGTAATTTTAGGATTAAATTATTCCTTATAACACTTCAATTCCCCATAGTTTCAGACCAAGATGATTAAATGATTTTAAATTTTTAAGTGACCTTCTCTCATTTTATTCTCAATGCATGATACTTATACCTTCTGAAAAATATGGTAGTTTTTTATTTTCTTAAGGCCAAACCCATCGGCAACCAACTAAACTTGACACAATCTTTCACTTTGGCACCTCAACTGGACGTTGTTCACTTTTGACACCTCAAGCATAAACTGTGTCACTTTGGCATCTTTGGTTGATTTAGCAAAGAGAGTGTATTACACTCGCTTTTGGGCGCGTTTTAGGGATATTTTCGTAATTTTTGAGAGATATTTTCGTAATTTTTCAATCTTTAAATTTTTTTAAAATTATTGAAAATGATTAGCCAAATCAGCAATAATTGGTCCAATGAATTAATGACACGTGTTTTATTGACCAAATAATTACAAAAAGTCTCTCACGTTATCTTCTCCACACAATTTACTTTTAGCTTAACCTCCATTAATAGAGGTTGAATTTTTCAAGAATCAATGGAACACACTAACACACTAACATCAACCAAATTACACCCAAAACAACAACCCAAAATTCTCCTCTTCCACCCATGACATTATAACACCCAAAAGAAAAAAATGTTCATTTCATCAACACACACAAAGAACACAACAAAATACTCCTTTTTTCTCCATTTTCTTTTACCTAATGAACAGACACATACCACCTTCTCCATAAATACACAACATCAGTCATCTCTGCATTAACTAAACTTTTAAATAAGAAATACCCAAATCAATATTTCTCCAAAACTCCTCAAAAATGCAAAGAATCACTAAAAATTCAATAAGAAATACCCAAATCAATATTTCTCCAAAACTCCTTAAAAATGCAAAGAATCACTAAAAATTCAATGATTTACTTCTTTGGAGAATTTTATCAAACACAAATTGTGCAAAGAAAAGTGAGATTATTTAGGAGGGCAAATGCAATTTTATTTTTACTTTTTCACAAGGATAGTGGATTCTTTACTAGTAGGAAAGAATCAAAAGGCAAATTAGTCAAATAAAAAAACCTTGAATATTAACAAACTACATGGCATAAGAAGGATTTAATTATTTATGTTTTCTTTCGTTAAATAATTTTTTAACTGAACATTGGCTTCCTCTTTCTCTATGTCTGAAATTCGTGAAGCTTTTAAGGCGGATCTATCATCCTCAGTGAATGAGGAGGTATGTTTACTTTTCTAAAAAATTCTACCTCCATTAATGGAGGTTGAACTTAAAAAGGTTAGATGGGGAAGACATGTTCTTTTTTTGTAACTATTTAATTAAAAAATCATGCATCATTTATTTATTGGACACTTAGCCATGTATTTTTGTGTTGGAAAAATCGGGTGATTTTTACACTATAACAGAACAACTTAGTGAAATGAATTGGTTCAGAACAATTGAACCAGATAGAACACTAACAAAAATACCTGATAAATAATATTGAATACTAAAAATAAAGACACCAGAAAAATTTAATAATGGAGTTCAGCCAAAAAAGGCTTAATTTCCGAGCATCGCTCAAGATAACCTTTTTTATTAATTGTGTGAGAAGAGAATAATTTTGGAATATTTGAAATGAGAGGAGGAAGAGTTCTTTTATAACTCTAAAACCTCCTTCCTAAATAGTAAAACTACGATGTGGGAGAAAACAATCAAAAAATAATAAATCTCCACCTTGGCTCAATTTCAATCCCACCAAAATACAAATTTTCTCAAACAAATAAATAATAAAAATAGTCTTTCGAGGTGCTTCCAATTTTGCGCTATGAGGCGCCAACTTTAAATGTGCAGGATATTAAGTTTAAACAGTGTTCGAACTTGGCCCTTGTAACCACCTTGGTCAACATATCTGCAGGATTCTCCGTAGTATGAATCTTTTGGAGAATTTTTCACACAAAATGATAGCAAACATCAATATGCTTCGTCCGTGCATGAAAGACTTGATTCTTTGCTAAATGAGTAATACTCTAACTATCAGAATACACCTCAAGTTGTTTCTGACCAACTCCCAAGTCTTTAAGCAACCTATGAAGCCAAATTTTTTTCTTCACAGCCTCTTTAATCACCATATACTCTATCTCTGTTGTAGACAAATCCACTATAGACTGTAAGGTATACTTCCAACTAACTGGCGCCTTTGCTAAAGTGAACAAATAGCCAGTTGTAGATCGTCGCTTATCCAAATCACCTGCATAATTGGTCACACCTCTTTTTTAACAACAAAAAAGATTCATTTTAAGTTTGAAAAGGGTTTTTATTACTAAAGTGACAACTGATTGAAAATTTATTTCAAAAAAAAAAAAGATTATTTATATTTTTTATTCAGAGTCGCCACTTGACATAATTTTGACTCTTTTAAACTGATCCACGAATAGAGATTCCGATTAAGAAATTCTGTTGACCGAGGGGAAGGTTTTAGGCACCCATCGATCCCGTGGTTCGACCACGGTCACTTGGTGGAGAATTTTGACTAATTTAACACTACAAAATGTATAAACCACACAAAAACAATCAATCAAACAAACAAACAAAACAAATCTGAAAATATAGTGTTCAGTCCAATTATTACAAACCAAAATAAAAAAAGGTACTGAAAAGTAAACCTACGCTAACCTACAATAAACCTAAACTATGCTCCAATGCCTTACTTGCTGCTTCAAGCCTTAGTCACGAGCCTCCTTTGTGTACATGATACTTCGGGGCATTTTCTGGTGAATAAATACAAATGACCATGTGGCATTCCCCGCCTAGCTGAATACATCTTCAAATCTTTTACGATAAAGTAGAAAGAAATATTCATACGTACACTCAATCATTCAACAAAACACCACCTAAAATTTGCCTACCCTACTCGACTTATCATAATACTATCAAGTTCGATTAACGTTCATTTCAAGTCAAACAATAACTCATGAATCAAACCAACCAAAATTTACCTTTTTTTTTTTATCAAGTTTCAATTCCACCCCCAAATTCCTTTTTAATTCTTAACGAGATATCATTTCATTACACAGTCTATAACCAAACAACGAAATGAAACCAACTACTATTCATTCCCAACAATGATCAACCAACACATAATATTTCATTCAATGCACCAAAAATCACAAATAATGAAATAAAAGGGAAAGAGAGTAGAATTGGACCTCAATTTAAAGCTTTATTTCAATTAATTGATCTTTCATAATAGAACCACATCCAAACAGAACCTCAATGTTGAACCTCAATCACGAACCCAAATCAACAACTTTGATCTCGAACTCCAATTCACTCGAACATAATTGCGAGCAAGGCTCCGCGAAGAACAAATGAAAACAAAAAAAATCAAAATCAAGGCTCCGAATGGGAAAAAACAGAAGCCAGTATGACTGTTTTCAGATGATAATTAACTAGAATCAACCTAAAAATGACCAATTCAAACTAGTGGTGACCAAAATTAAATGTTTTCTGGTGAAAGAGTGCTATTTCCGATCAAGAACGTCGGAACAGTCAAACCCCATCCCTTTTCTCTCCTCTCTCACTCAAATATCTCCTTCTCCTGTTTGTTTTTTCCTCTCTCTGACCAGTTCTCTCTCTACTCTATGCGTGTGCACAGCACCAGAAAAAAGAGAAGAAAAATGAATTCCTCCACAATGGCCGCCCCTTTTTTGTGAAATCGCATATATCTATGGGTGTATTTGAGAGATGCATACCTATGGCATATTATGAGTCCCCTATCTTTTGGAATGTAGTGATGTATATCTTTCTGTGAGTGGAAAAAAGGGAGTTTCTTTTATATTTTTGTTGTTTTGTGAATTGGTTAAAAAATAAAATAAAAAGTGATGTAGGGTAGGGTAGTGGGGTAGAGGTAGGGTGTGGGGGTAGGGTGGTGATGTGTCAAAAGTTTTTAGAAGTTTGTTATTTTTGTCCTATTGTGGAGGGATTATCACACGGAGTAAGGGCGCATGGGAAAGTGAGCTAAAAATGGATAAAATTCAAATTCAGGAGGGACAAATTATGTGTCTACATAATCAGAATCACAATATCCAACTATGAATTGACCAAGTAATTTATCCCACTTGAATGTCAATCCGACATCTACGGTATTTTGGAGATATCGCAGAATCCATTTCACAGCTTTCCAATGATCCTTGCCCGGATCATGCATGTACCTGCTAACAACACTAACAACTTATGAAATATCTGGTCTCTATACACCATTGCATACATCAAGCTTCCAACTGCATTTGCATACGAGACTTTTGCTATGTATTCTCTCTTTTCATTAGTTGTCGGAGATAATCTGCTACTCAATTTCAAATGAGGATCAAGAAGGGTATTTATAGGTCTTGTATCATCATGCATACCAAAATGTTGTAGTATCTTCTTCAAATACTGCTTCTGTGACAGGTAAAGTTTGCCCCTTTCTCTATCCTTGCTTATCTCCATGCCGAGAATCTTCTTGGCTTTCCCCAAATCCTTCATCTCAAACTCTTTACTTATTTGAGCCTTCAATCTGTCAATCTCAACCTGTCTCTTTGCTGTAATCAACATATCATCAACATATAAGAGTAAGTAGACATAGGAACCATCTTGAAGTTTGCGTAAATACACACATTGATCGTATTTGCTTCTCCTGTACTTCAGACCCTTTTATGAACCTGTCAAATCATTTGTACTACTGTCTCACAGATTATTTCAGTCTGTACAATGATTTGCTAAGTTTACAAACTAAATCCTCTTTACCAACCACCTTATATCCTTCTGGCTGAGTCATATAGATTTCCTTCTTTAAATTATCATGTAAGAACACGATCTTCACATCAAGTTGAGCTAGCTCTAATTTCAACTGCACTACAAAGGCTAACAAAATTCTAATGGAGGAATGTTTTATAACTAGAGAAAATACCTCATTATGATCAATTCCCTCCCTCTGAGCATAACCTTTAGCCACCAATCTTTCCTTCTAGCGAATGTCTTCTTTATCAGAAAATCTTTCTTTCTTTGCAAATACCCATTTGCACCCACTTGCCTTTTTACCTTTTGGTAGTTGTATCAACTTGCACGTCTTATTCTTCTTAAGAGATTGTATTTTCTCTTCCATTGCACCTGCCCAACTGCCACTTTTGTGCTTCGAATGTCCTCTGGGTAGTTGGATGGAACATATTCATCAGTAACTGGAAGTGCATAAGCTACCATGTCAGTGAAATAAGTAGGCTTCTAAATTTCTTGTCTTTGTCTTCTAACTGCAATTGGTTCTGATTGCTGCAGAGGTTCTTAGGTCGGAACCTCTTCCTCATCTAACTCTTCTTCTGCCATAGTAGCGTCAATGGTTGTGCTTCATACTAGGTCACCACTGTTTGCTCAAACTCCACCTTCTTTAGATTACACTCTACCTGCTTTATAGTACTATCAGCTTTTATTGGATTTACCTTGTTCAACATGGTAGATTCATCAAAGGTAACATATTTGCTGATAATCGTCTTCTTTTCTTTAAGACACCCCAAATGGTATCCCTTCACTCCAATCCCATGAAAAAAGCCTTCTTTAATCGTGGATCCAACTTTGATTCAATCATATGATAATATGCAATAGAACCAAAAACATGCAAAGTATCCTAATCAGTTGTAGGTTTTCCAAACCATACCTTTAATGGAGTTTTTCCACCTATAGTAGATGATGACAAACGATTGATGAGATGTTGAGCGTACGTCACAGCCTCAACCCAAAATTTTCTGCCTAACCCAACATTAGATAACATACAATGAACTTTCTTCATAAGTGTCTTGTCCATACGCTCTGACACCCTATTCTATTGTGGTGTTTTTCTAACAGTGAAGTGTTGAAGTATGCCACAGTCCTGGCATACATCCAGGAATGGATCACTCTTGTATTCTCCTCCATTATCTGTTTGGAGAACCTTGATCTTTCTCCCTGTCTGGTTTTCAACTAGAGCTTTCCACTTAAGGAAAATTCCAAGCACCTCATCCTTGTTCTTCATAGTAAACACCCAAACTCTCCTGGAAAAATTATCAACAGAAGTGACAAAATAATGCCTACCTCAATAGATGGAGTTTTGGCAGGTCCACACACATCTGAGTGAACATAATCCAAAATACCCTTGATATTATGAATTGCAGTGCTAAACTTCACTCTTCGTTGCTTTCCCAGAACACAATGCTCACAAAATTCAAGTTTGCAAGTCTTCATACCTTTCAACAATCCTTACCTGGTAAGAATTTGTAAGGAATTTTCACCAGCATATCCCAACCGCATATGCGCAGCTTCATTACCTCAACATCCTTCTTGGTGCTAGAAGTTGCAGCTGCTACTATTCAAAATACTGTACTACTTTGGTAGTAGTATAAATTATTCTTCCTCATTCCTTTTAACTTCATCAATGCTCCTGAAGTTGCTTTAAGAACTCCATCTTGTATCATCACAACTAGGCCCTTAAATTCAAGAGCCCCCAATGAGATGAGATTCTTCTTCAACTTTGGAACTTATCGTACATCCCTCAAAATTTTGGTGGATCCATCATAATTCCGCAGCTTGATCGAACCTATTCTGGTTTTTTTACATGGATTATCATTACCCATGTAAGAAACCCCACCATTAAGTTACTGAGATTCAAAAACCATTCTCAAATGGGACACACATGATAGGTACATCCTGAATCCAATATTCACTCATCTGGATGAGATAATTTTGAAGGCATAACAACTAAGGAAATATCTGATTCCGCATTACTTTTGCATTCTACATTGATACGAGTACGATCACATAGATGGACTTATATGGGTGTGTATTGAAGTCGTCCAAGTGTGTGTGAAAAAGAAGTAATTAAGGGCTTAAAAATACACACCAAAACAGCCCACTTCAAATGCTAGAGGGGCGGCCCATCAATGAGGGGCCCTTTTTGTCATTTTACCCTCTATCTTGTAATATAATATATAAGGAACAACTTAGGGTTTTTGTAGGGAGTTTTTGTATAATGAAGATTGTATAACACACTTGAAACATACAAGTTCTCTCTTCCATAGAGACTTGGCCAAAACTAGGTAACAACATAGGTGTGGAATCACTTTTGTTGTTTGCTTGCTTGGATCATTGGGTGCTAGACGGATTGAGTCCCTCTTGTGTCCTCCGAAGAGTGTAGGTGTTACTACTATTATTAGTAAAGGTCTTTGTGTGTAACATACATATAGGTTCTTAGTCTTTGTAATAGTGTATGTCTACCTATCTATCATTTACATTATGTAATCTTGTAGCCGTGTGATGTATTATTTCTTTTGTAACCCATATGTTGTTATTAATTCATTGTTGTGGTTCATATTGTTCTTCATATATTTTGGTTAATATTAGTTTGGGCTACTGATTTGGTGTCAAATACACCACTATATCTTGTAATCTTGTTGTTGGTAGTGAATCCGAGTGTGATCTCCATCTTGGTCCTCGGATCCTTAAGATTTGTGGACTGATTTGGGGTGTTTTTCGTGCCTTCCTTGTTTGTCTTGTATCATTTGGTATCAAATCTTGTGGTTGATTTTGTTCCAACAAAATCAATCTTGGGCTTGCTAGAAAAATAAAAAAAGAGAGAAGTGTTCTTGTAGTTGTCTTGGCCGAAAATTTGTCACTAGATTTGGTTATTATTTTGTTTGTTTAGAGTGTTTCAGGTGTTGGTTTCTTTCTCACCAACACTAAAAGTGTTCATATCTAAGTTTGATCTTGATGTTGTTGTTGTGAACTTGTAAACTTACCCGTGTATTGAGCATTGTTATTGTGGGATTGGAGTTGGACATGTGAAATTGTTGTAGTTCTTGGAAGATTGTTGATGTGTTCTTGAAGATTGTTGTTGTGTTCATCTTGTTCTTCATTTAGTCTCCTATCTTGACCACAAAAAAAGTGTAAAATAGATCCAAAAAGGTGTAAAACAAGTTGTAAACCTTGTCGGTGAACTGTTTGCGGAGAAATTTTGACTTTTTGAAGAGAGTCGCCACTTAATTTTGAAAAGGAATTAAGAAATCTTTATAAAAGTTACTTCAAACGATTCAAAATAGGAAAATCGTTTTAAGTTAGAGATTCTAGATAAGCACTTCCTATTAACGTTTTAGGAAGGTGTTAGGCACCTAAAACGTCTGCTAACTTGTAGTTATCCGGACTGTTTGAAAATCATCTTTTGATTAACTTCGAAAAGATTAATTTGTTGAAATAGTGATTTGATTTTTTTCAAAAAAAAACTTGTGTAAAATAGATTTAGGCGACTTAGTAGGGATTTTAACTTAGTCTAAACAAAACTAATAAACAAATAAACACATGAAAGGGGAAGGGAGGAGAAAGTAAAGGATTTAGGCCATTGGGCCCAAATCAACGAGACCTGTCCTAGTCTAGTTGGGCATCCGACCTATTTCACCTGTCCTAAACTATTTTTTGAGCCTTTAGCTCTAGTCTTGATCCACCTGTATTAAATACAACTTTGGCTTCGAGGCCGAAATGAATGAATAAATAAATGACTAAATGAATAAATAAAAAGAAGACAATAATAAAAATTGAGACTTTTCAAGTCTCTTAGTGACCTCATCAATGGGTTTTGACCCATTTTCCTTCTTCGTCTATCTTCTAGCACCCGCATGCCATGTAGTGGACCTTGGGTTTAAACTTCGAACTTGACTCGAAGGGGTGAGCCTCATTTACCCATTATGAAATACAAGAGGAGAGGAGTCCATTTGGACTCGAGACATTTTTTGCATGCAAAGAAAAGATAAAGAAATTAATATACGTTCAAGGCATAAAAGTGACATATTTCAAAGCAAAAGAAAATATCAAGAACCAATTTTTGAATTACAATTATAAGCACACTTGCACTAGAATGAGAGTCAACAAATAAAATGCAAAGTAAAGACACTCACTTACATGCCTCATGATTAATGTTCATACAAGAATGAATAAAGGTAAAAGGAAGAAGGTCATACTCAATGAACTAATACAAGAAACAAACAACGTAAGCTTGCGAAAGTAAAGGGATGAGGCAACAAGGAAAATACTCATGACTTCTAAAATTGAACAAACATAGATACTAATCCATATAACAAAAGAAAATAAAGCTCAACTTTTCAAGCAAGAGAATCCTAAATCTCAATTAAGGCGACATTAACGAAAATTCATACATCTAAATCACAATCAACATTTTATGGAAAAACGCGTAACGACCTATGGTTTATATTTCTAAGACATCGTTGATTCTCTTTTGATATTATGAATAAAAGAGAGACATGAATCAAGTCTTTACACACACAAAGAGCACATATAACAATCCGGAGTAAGAAAATAAGAATAAAAGTTTAGTATTTCTAAAAGTGAAATATCGTTTCACAATCATACTATGCATGAGTCAAAAATATCCAAATAATTTGTTTTACCTGCGAAAGTTCGAACTTCCTTATCATTTTGAAAAGACAACATGCGAACAAAAAAGAATAAACATCTTGGATGAAAAATAAAGCTAGCACTTCATATCTTATATGAGGGTTTTGAAATCCATTAAAATAATTAGTAAGCAAATGACAAATTCTTGACTTAACTAATTACTATTTTTATTAAGGCACAACAAATAATAATAACTATTTTTCAAACATAAAATAAAAAACTTTACATGGTAAAAAAATATATCTACCAACAATAAGTTTAAACAAGACATGGGTATTGTTTGTCAAGTAAAGATCTAAACTTTATCCAAAATAATCAAAGAACAAAGAAAAAAAAAGAAAAACAATCAATAATATCTATTCTTTTCAACATAAAGGAAACAACTTTACATGCTAAAAACAAATATATCTACCAACAATGAGTTTAAACAAGACATGGGTATGTCTTTTTAAGTAAAGATCTAAACTTTATCCAAAATAATCAAAGAATAAGGCGAAAAGGCAAAACATTCAACATTAACTATTCTTTTAAGCATAAAGAAAATAACTTTACATACTAAAAACAAATATATCCAACAACAATGAGTTTAAACAAAGCATAAATACATCTTTAAAGCAAAGATTGAAACTTTATCCAAAATAATCAAATAATAAAGTCAAAAAAGGCACATACAACTATTGCTAGCTCATTTTTATATCATGAACATGAAAATAATTAGAATATCGATACCACAACGTCCTAGGGCCTTCAAGGCCATCTACAGCATACAATCCCAGCAAACAAAATTATATCTACGAACTACGAAAAAGAAAAAAGATGAAGAAGAAAACAATAATAAAAACTAAAATAAAAAAAAAAGGTGTGTTTACCTTTTGGGGGGCAGCAAAACAAGACTACGAGCTTCGTTGGGATCAACCACCACCGAAAAACGTCACCGGCAACTCAAAAGTTTTGATTAGCCGATCAACTTTATGAAACAAAAAATTTTACTAAATAAAAATAACTATTTTTGCTCGAAAGGATTTTTTTCACTTTTCTAGCCTTTTTTTTTTCTTCCTTCTCCCCTCCTCTCTCTACCAAGTAGTGGTAGTATTTATAGGAGAGAATGGAGTATTTTTTTCCTTTTCGACCAATGTGGGAGAAAAGTATTTATAGGAAAGGATAGAGATTTATTTCTTGTCATCTACCAATGTGGGAGAAAAAGCATTTAGGGGGGTTTTTGGAATGTAAAAATTAAAGATAAGGTGAGGTGGAAGATAATGTGGGGGGAAATAGTATAATGTAGTATAATCTTTGAATTTCAAAATTGGAAAAGGACAAAGTTGAGGGAAATAGTACAATTTGAATTTATTTTTGATGGGAATTGGGTAAAAGTTATGAGAGTTCTTGAGAATTTTGGGGTTATTTAAAATATAACCCCAATTGTAATTTAAAATTTAGCCATATTTATTTATTTTGACCAAATTAAAAATTAATTGACCAATTGCATTGCAATTATGATCAATTTTCAATTATGGTCAAATCTAATAGATTGGCTAAATTAAATTAAAATTCGATACGAATTAATACCTTTTTTTTAATTCCGAGCTTCTTGATTTGATAAAATGAATGCATATTTATCCAAATAAATTATTTTTGAGAATAAATTATATTTAAATTAAGATTTTAATCATTTGAATTTATTTTCAAGATAATCCTTAGTTAAATTCGATATTTTGTAAAATAAATATTTAAGTAACAAATTATATAATCTTGTATAACTGAACACGATAGTATATAATCGTAACTTAAAATGACAAAGTCACGTCCAAAAATATTTTAAGTTTTTTTTTTTATTTGGATGAAATAATTATTTTGGTTTATTAAAAACGGAAGAAACTCAGGATTAAATTTTTTTGTGGAGGGCAAAAATTAGGTGTCAATAGCTGCCCCCTCCCTTTGGGTAGGATGGATGTAATGTCCGACCATAGATTCGAATCTGAAAGAGGTTGGTTTTCGCACGAGTTTCATAGAGTCATGGCTAGACCTCGGTATTAGGTTTCCTATATATCTCAGGTTACATGAGAATTCAGGCCACTTGTAATTCATAGAGCTTGATTTAACACACGATTTTCAAAAAATTCACAAGTTATCTCAGTTTTAGATTGTGATACAACTGAGAAACTAGGGAATAAAGGGATTAGGGGGGAGGTTGGAATGCAGTCAAGTTTTCTTCATAGATTCCAGCCTACATATCCCCAAGATTTTAGGGAATCAGACTGCTTGTAGTTCGATTCAATCGGTAGAAAAGATAGTCTTTTATTTCAGACCATCTTTGGCTCGGAATGAGTGACAAGTTGATCGAGTTGTAGAAAAGAGGCTTGTAACCTCTTAACCATGAATATGTGATCCTTCACATCCATAGTCAAGAACTTACCTGGACATAATTTC
>NC_061111.1:22583673-22586358 GCF_002878395.1 Capsicum annuum
ATTGGTAGAAAAGATAGTCTTTTATTTCAGACCATCTTTGGCTCGGAATGAGTGACAAGTTGATCGAGTTGTAGAAAAGAGGCTTGTAACCTCTTAACCATGAATATGTGATCCTTCACATCCATAGTCAAGAACTTACCTGGACATAATTTCCAAAACTCTAAGTGTGTTGCCACCCGAATTTGAAAAAAAAGAGAAGGTTACCCTCGGCATGAGTTTAAAAATATCCCGAAGGTGAAGCTGAAACCAGAATATCCTGAAATACCCACATGCCTTCTAACAGGGGTGTGGTTGGATGGTGGTGGTGATCATCCTTTAGATCGCGTCCAAAGAGTTTGACGTCCCTCTTTAGACTATGCCCCATTTTGCTGCTAAGAAAGAGTTCCACGTTGTGTTGCATCCTACCTAAAGTCATTCGCACCTGTGGTTTTTATTTGAGATTTTCATCCTCTCGGATGCTCTCAAGAATGCTTCAACCAAAAACTGTTAGTACTAAACATAATTCACGAAAGAGGTATGTAGTCTTTTACCATATCTCCACGTGAGTTGTGGCCTGAAAAGCGAAGTCATCCTTTATTGTATCTATATCACTTGTTGTATGTGGCATGATAACCTCTCCGATTGTAGTTGATGATCAATTTATAAATTTTTCCTAAATTATCAATCTTTAGATGATGTTGCACATTATTTGATGTTGGATACGAGGCAACTTACAAATATCCTTTAAATTTCTTGCTTTTAGGTAATCCTGCACATCATCCAACTTTGGATAAGAGATAGCTTATAGATATCCCTTCAATCGCTAGCTTTCAGGTGTTCCTGCATATCATCCGACCTTGGATACAATATGACTTATAGATAAACTCTCAAATTAATCGTCTTTGAGTAATCCTGCACATAATTGATCTTGGATATGACGCGGCTTATAGATAACCCTTGGACGTATCAATTTGACAATCTTACATATTCTCCAGTAAGGATTTAGTTGCGACTTAAGGATAACCTTTGAACTATTAACTTTTGGGCGATCTGGCACACTATCTGGTTAGGATGTATTATGCCTTACGGATGACTTACAGGCTATCAACTTATAGGTGATCTTGCACACTATCCTATTTTAAATAATATGACTTATAGATGACCTTCAAATTATCAATTGATAGGAAATCTTATATATCATTCATCCTTAGATAGCGACCTGAAGGCGTCCCTCCAAATCGTATGCTCTTAATGTATTCTGATGCTGATTCATGAAAACATGATGATATCCTTGACGCCAGCGTTGTGTCTTGCATGTCAACAGATATATTGAATGCTGATGATATCCTCGAGCCAGCGTTGTGTTTAGCGTGTCGACAGATATATTAAATGTTGATGATACCCTCTACGCCAGTGTTGTGTCTAGCGTGTCGACAGATATTGAATGCTGATGATATCCTCAATGCCAGCATTATGTCTAGCGCATCAAAATATATTGAACACTTATGATATCCTCGATGCCAGTGTTGTGTTTAGCGTGTCGATAGATATATTGGATGCTGATGATACCCTCTACTCCAGCGTTATGTCTAGCATGTCTACAGATATATTGAATGCTGATGATACCCTCTACGCCAGCGTTGTGTCTAGCATGTCGACAGATATTGAATGCTAATGATATCCTCGATGCCAGCATTGTGTCTAGCTCATCAACAAATATTGAATGCTGATGATATCCTCGACACCAGCATTGTGTCTAGCGTGTCGATAGATATATTGGATGCTGATGATACCCTTTATGCCAGCATTGTGTCTAGCGTATCGATAGATATTGAATGCTGATAATATCCTCTACGCTAGCGTTGTGTCTAGCGTGTCATCAGATATTAAATGATGATGATATCCTCGACGCCAATATTGTGTCTAGCACATTAACAGATATTGAATACTGATGATATCCTCGATGCTAGCATTGTGTCTAGCGCATCAACATATATTGAATGCTGATGATATCCTCGATGTCAGTGTTGTGTCTAGCATGTCATCAGATATTGAATGATGATGATATCCTCGACACCAGCATTGTGTCTAGCGCATCAACAAATATTGAGTGCTGATGATATCCTCGACGCCAGTGTTGTGTCTAGTGCGTCAACAGATATTGAATGCTGATGATATCCTCAATGGAAACGTTGTGTCTAGTGCGTTAACAGATATGTAATGGCCTCTACGGCAATGATATGTGATGGCCTTTGCCGCAATGATATGCAATGGCCATTGTGGCAGTGATAAAATAATTTTTCCTGGCTTCATTTGTCAGTGTCCTGCTTTCTACATGTACCTGTACTTAAGGTAGACGATTAGTAGACACAAAGTCGCTTTTACTAGCGACTATTTTTAGGAAACTTCTAAATATGATACGTGTAAATAAGACAAAGTGCTTTTGTTTGTCGGCTACAATCTCAAGAAATGAGATGGAAAAATCAAAAGGTCCTCAATAAATGGGCATTAAACCTATTTTTGGGGCTACCCTAAAATACCGTTCTTGGGCATTAATGATCTGTTATGGCTCCCAATTTTCTCGGGGATTTTTGAAAGAGACTTTTATTTTGTGTATTGATCCCTGCATCCACAGAAAAATGATTAGTTGAATGAAATTACTCCATGTTGACCTTCTTCGATTCGTGATTTGCTCCTTGTCATCTC
>NC_061111.1:22589358-22598031 GCF_002878395.1 Capsicum annuum
GGTGGTGGTTGATCCCAACGAAGCTCGTAGTCTTGTTTTGCTGCCCCCCAAAAGGTAAACACACCTTTTTTTTTTATTTTAGTTTTTATTATTGTTTTCTTCTTCATCTTTTTTCTTTTTCGTAGTTCGTAGATATAATTTTGTTTGCTGGGATTGTATGCTGTAGATGGCCTTGAAGGCCCTAGGACGTTGTGGTATCGATATTCTAATTATTTTCATGTTCATGATATAAAAATGAGCTAGCAATAGTTGTATGTGCCTTTTTTGACTTTATTATTTGATTATTTTGGATAAAGTTTCAATCTTTGTTTAAAAGATGTATTTATGCTTTATTTAAACTCATTGTTGTTGGATATATTTGTTTTTAGTATGTAAAGTTATTTTCTTTATGTTTAAAAGAATAGTTAATGTTGAATGTTTTGACTTTTTGCCTTATTCTTTGATTATTTTAGATAAAGTTTAGATCTTTACTTGAAAAAACATACCCATGTCTTGTTTAAACTCATTGTTGGTAGATATATTTGTTTTTAGCATGTAAAGTTGTTTCCTTTATATTGAAAAGAATAGATAATATTGATTGTTTCTCTTCTTTTTTTTTTTTTAACTTTGTTCTTTGATTATTTTGGATAAAGTTTAGAACTTTACTTGAAAAACAATACCCATGTCTTGTTTAAACTTATTGTTGGTAGATATATTTTTTTTAGCATGTAAAGTTATTTATTTTATGTTGGAAAATAGTTATTATTATTTGTTGCGCCTTAATAAAAATAGTAATTAGTTAAGTCAAGAATTTGTCATTTGCTTATTATTTTATTGGATTTCAAAACCCTCATATAAGATATGAAGTGCTAGCTTTATTTTTCATCCAAGATATTTATTCCTTTTTGTTCGCATGTTGTCTTTTCAAAATGATAAGGAAGTTCGAACTTTTGCAGCTAAAAAAATTATTTGGATATTTTTGACTCATGCATAGTATGATTGTGAAACGATATTTCACTTTTAGAAATGCTAAACTTTTATTCTTATTTTCTTACTGCGAATTGTTATATGTGCTCTTTGTGTGTGTAAAGACTTGATTCATGTCTCTCTTTTATTCATAATGTCAAAAGAGAATCAACGATGTCTTAGAAATATAAACCATAGGTCGTTACACATTTTTTCATAAAATATTAATTGTGATTTAGATGTATGAATTTTCGTTAATGTCGCCTTAATTGAGATTTAGGATTCTCTTTCTTGAAAAGTTCAGCTTTATTTTCTTTTGTTATATGGATTAGTATCTATGTTTGTTCAATTTTAGAAGTCATGAGTATTTTCCTTGTTTCCTCATCCCTTTACTTTCGTAAGCTTACGTTGTTTGTTTCTTGTATTAATTCATTGAGTATGACCTTCTTCCTTTTACCTTTATTCATTCTTGTATGAACATTAATCATGAGGCATGCAAGTGGGTGTCTTTACTTTGCATTTTATTTGTTGACTCTCATTCTAGTGCAAGTGTGCTTATCATTGTCATTCAAAAATTGGTTCTTGATATTTTCTTTTGCTTTGAAATATGTCACTTTTATGCCTTGAACGTATATTAATTTCTTTATCTTTTCTTTGCATGCAAAAGATGTCTTGAGTCCAAATGGACTCCTTTCCTCTTGCATTTCATAATGGGTAAATGAGGCTCACCCCTTCGAGTCAAGTTCGAAGTTTAAACCCAAGGTCCACTACATGGCGTGCGGGTGCTAGAAGATAGATGAAGAAGGAAAATGGGTCAAAACCCATTGATGAGGTCACTAAGAGACTTGAAAAGTCTCAATTTTTATTATTGTCTTCTTTTTATGTATTTATTTAGACATTTATTTATTCATTCATTTCGGCTTCGAAGCCAAAGTTGTATTTAATACAGGTGGAGCAAGACTCGAAAAATAGTTTAGGACAGGTGAAATGGGTCGGAAGCCCAACTAGACTAGGACAGGTCTAGTTGATTTGTGCCCAATGGCCTAAATCCTTTACTTTCTCCTCCCTTCCCCTTTTATGTGTTTATTTGTTTATTAGTTTTGTTTAGATTAAGTTAAAATCCCTACTAAGTCACCTAAATCTATTTTACACAAGTTTTTTTTTGAAAAAAATCAAATCAATATTTCAACAAATTAATCTTTTTGAAGTTAATCAAAAGACAATTTTCAAACAGTCCGAATAACCGCAAGTTAGCGGACTTTTTAGGTGCCTAACACCTTCCTAAAATGTTAATAGGAAGCGCTTATCTAGAATCTCTAACTTAAAACGATTTTCCTATTTTGAATCGTTTGAAGTAACTTTTATAAAGGTTTCTTAATTCCTTTTCAAAATTAAGTGGCGACTCTCTTCAAAAAGTCAAAATTTCTCCATAAAACAGAAATGACGACTCTGCTGGGGATCTAACTAGGTTCTAGCCAAATGTTTTATTTCGTCTTTGATTAACTGTTTATGTGTTTATGTGTTTCGATTATGTAAAGTTTAATTATCGCATCTCATGGCATTTCCTGCATCCTATAAACTGTTTTGGGGTTTCGTGGGGACCCTTGTTGTTCAATTCCAAAATATGTTGGAAATATGAACAGCTTATCAGCACGTGAGTCGTCTGACACTGTTCGTATTTTAAAATTCAAGTTGTTCGCTTGAGAACTAGTGTCCAAGACCACTCTAGACACCGAGGATAGAACAAAACCAAAACCCTATTTTAGGCATGTGCCTAGGACGACCCAATATCCGAGTGGGGTATTGGGCCCACTAGAAAACCTGACCTATGTCTATTCGACCCCGAGTCAATTACAGATGAATCATATTTATATGTTAAAAAAATACGTGCTTGTCTAAATTTAATCCATTATCTTGTGGGGGTCGGGAAAAGCTTGATTTGCTTAACTTTGTAAGAAGAATTGAAGCAAGTTAAAGCAAGAAATTGATCGATTTGGGAGGTTGCATCTAACGCACAGTTTACGGACGTCAGCAATATAAGAAATGGACGAAGCTTAGAAGGCGAAGGCTGATAGAAGAAGCACTCAGGAATTAGTATTTTCTATCCCCTGCGTGGGAGCTTATCTTCTTTCATGTTATTTCCCTTTTTCCCTAAAGATTGTATCCCTCTTTTGTTAGAGTTTGTAGGCATTTATGCATTTTTTCATGTCTATATAAGTTGGGCGGTTAATAGATTGACTTCTAGAAAGCATATATTTTCTTCAAAAATCGTTAGGCCTAAACCCTTGGCTCAAAAAGGGTCAACCCAACTAGGATACGCATTATTATAATGTTGTTGTGTGATATAACTATTTTATGCGCTTATGTGTGTTTGTTTGGATGAAAGGCAAGTTTATCCACTATGTCCTATGGATGAATTTGGCTATGACTCAAACAACTCTATGTGGTTATTTCCTGTCAAATATTTTGCATTACTTATCATATACGAAAACTAACACATCTGCCTTTGAGTTGTTGTACTTTTGAGATAACAGAAATTACTCCGTGTTGATAAACTGGCAGAACATCCATACTTCACCCGATAGAAAGCACAGAAATCCCATCCTCGGACCATCATTCAAAAATGACAGGAAATGATGAAGAAAACGCACTGGCTATCCGGGATAATGTGATAGTGGAACAGAATGAGATGATTGCGGAACTTGCAAGAAAATTAGAACTACTTCAGGAGGAAATAAATCGCACTTGAGAATTGGCTAACTTGGCCATCATCGTCAATGCCCCAGCTCCGAGGGGACACGGGACTCCACTCCAAACCCCTCCCCTCAGTACCCCTATTCTCGGGGACCAACCAACTAACATATCATCTGGCTCCGCTCCTCCATTTGTCCAAAACACTAATCGTGAAAATAATCCAGACGCCTACCATCCACAAAATCCATCCACAACCCCACAGAACCCGTCTTCGAATCCATTCCCAAATCCTCAAAACACATTCTCAAATCAAAAAAATGCATTCCCAAATCTGCAAGATTTACTCCCAAATCCACAAAATATGGCAAACCTACCTTCGAATCCATCAAATTCATTTCCAAATCCGTAAAATCCCTCTCATATTCCGCCAAACTACTTACAAGGCCCACATAACCTTCCCAATTTTCAAAATGTTCTCCCCACTTACTAACCAAATTCCCTCCATCTGTAAAATGAAGCCTTCCTTCCAAATCCCCCTCAAGACATCATATCCCCTGATATTTATGAACCCCTTCCTAACCCCGAGATGGACAATTATGAAGAGAAAGAGAATGAATGGAGGGCCCAACATGAAAGAAATTTACTAGCCATGCAAGAAGAGATCATGAGGATCAAAGAGTCTCACGGGGCCAAGGACCATGACGGTTTGGGGTATGACGATTTATGTGTTCACCCAGGAGTAGAACTACCAGAAGGATACAGGGTCCCTAAGTTTGAGATGTTTGACGGTACCGAAAATCCAATGGCCCATCTAAGAAGGTACTGCGAGAAGCTAGTAGAGATAGGGAAAATGAGGCATTATTAATGCTCCTATTCAGTTGAAGTTTGAATGGTGAAGCCTTGGAGTGGTTCATGTCTTAAGAGCCGAAAAGGTGGACTGGTTGGAAGACATTGGCTAAGAGTTTCCTTGATCGGTTCGTATTCAACATTGAAATAGTCCCTGATCGGTATTTACTAGATTGGATTAAACAAAAGAGCATTGAGAGTTTTCGAGATTATGCTTTCGTTGGAGGAAAAAAGCTGCCAAAGTGAAGCCCCCATGTCCGAGGAGGAAATGGTATATGTGTTCTCTCGCGCTCAAGAAGGAGAATATTATACCAGGATGGTGTCCGCTATCAGAGCGACCTTTGTAGATTTGGTAAAAATAGGAGAATCATTAGAGGAAGGTATTCGGACAGGAAAAATTGTCAAAACCCCGACATCATCTGGAACTACCATGTTTTCTAAGAAGAAGAAGGAAGAGGTAGGTGGGGTTTCTACCAATTCTGTTACAAAATTGAAACAACGGTTCAACTCTAGAAACATTATATCTTCCCCTCCATACCTAACCTTCCGCACACATTCTACGTCCACCCCCAATACCAAACTCCACTCCCAAATATCCCACCATTATACCAAGCTCTACAGCCAAATATCTTTCCCCAATACCCAGTTCCACCTCTAAATTATTAGTCTCATTTCCAAACTACTCCCCCAAATAGCCGAAAAAATTTCTAAACACCTCCAAATTACCACCAAGTACCCCCTCCTACAAACCTAAGCCCATATAACCCCCAGCGTCCAAACCACAAAAAGAAACCTCCCCGAAACTTCACCCCACTAGCTGAAAGTTACACCCAATTATTTGTATGATTGAAGAATGCTGGTTATTTGCAGGCAGTACAGCCAAAGCCTGTCAATCCTAGCTCCCAGTTTTATCACCCTGATCAAAATTGTGCCTATCATTTAGGGGCAGCAGGGCATAGTAACGAGGACTATCTTATCTTGAAATACAGAATCCAAGATATGATTGATCAAAAGGTCATCACACTCCAGGCACCTACTCCAAATATTAGCAGTAATCCACTACCCAACCATAGGATACCTACAGTTAACATGATTGAAATAGAAGGCGAATGGGCATCTGGCAAGACCATTACCCAGGTAAACTCCAAAAAGTGCAAAAGGGCGCAAGAGGTAGGAAAGATAGAAAAAGTTGTGGCTGCCTTAAGTATTAGCGATAAAGACCTATTTATAGTGATGACTGAACTGACTCAAGTGTATGCTCCCCATCCAAAGAAGAAATTTATTGATGCAAACCGCCGCTGCCCAGGGGATGACGTAATCAGAATGATATTACATCCCTCACGAATTGACCAACAAAAAAGATTCACATAAAAGACCAATCACTGAAGGCGACGCTGAGGAATTTTGGAGGCGTATGCAACCAAAGAATTACTCAATTGTCAAACACTTGGAGAAAACGCCAGCCTAAATCTCTGTCTTGGCACTATTATTGAGCTCGCAACACTACTGACAGGCTCTGTTGAAGTTCTTGGAAGAACCGTATGTTCTCGCAGGAATGAGCATTGAGAATTTGGCTGCGATGATAGGGAACATTGTAGGGAACTATCACATATCATTCAGTGATGAAGAGTTACTGTTTGAAGGAGCAATGCACAACAAAGCCATGTATGTCACCGTCATTTGTCGAGATTATGTAATTAATCAGGTATTAATAGATGATGGATCTGGTGTGAATATTTATCCCCTCTCCACGTTGGTCCAAATGGGCTATGATCTGGGGAAAATTTGTCAAAGCCATGTAAATGTGAGAGCATTCGATGGAGGGCAGAGAGATACCATATGAGAGATTGATTTGCACATCCAAATGGGGCCTGCTGAGTTTAAGACTAAGTTTCATATTATGGATATCCATCCTAGCTACAACCTGCTTTTGGGAAGACTGTGGATACATAAGGCAAAGGCAGTTTCATCACCCCTTCATCAATTAGTGAAGTTCATTTAGAAAGATCATGAAGTAGTCATCCAAGGAGAAAGAAGTCGAGCGGACCGTCCCAATGGTTATGTGACGGTGATTGAAGATGTTCCAAAAGGTAGCAGTTTCTATACAGTGAAAATTGTAAATGCTACAGAAAGAGATTCGACACCCAAAATATCAATGCCTTCTGTCTACAAAATAATTGCAACTGTGATGTTAAGAAATGGGTTCGAACCTGGTTGAGGCTTGGACAAGAATTTACAAGGAATTATCGAGCCTATTATGATCCCAAAGAGAAGCTCTAAGCATGGGTTAGGGTATCAGCCTACTAGAAAAGATAGGGTTGAGGATGAGCTAGAAAAGAGTCTGTTTAGGCCCTTACCACTGCTATTTCAGTCATTTCCCGTACGAGAGATGTCAGATGATGATGGTCTTGGGGATGGGATAGGAGATTTGTTTGAAGGATGCAATGTTATACCAGAAGATCTCCCAGAGTCCAGCGGGGTAAAGAAGATTGCACCAGGAGAGGCTTTGCAAAATTGGACCTCCACTCCACTCATAACCCATCGCCCATCGTGTAACAGTAGCTTAAAACCTGCCAATGTTGTGTCATGTCAAAGACTGAACGAACAAAATAAAGGGGACGATGATGGTTGGAAGGACAATGACGAGGAATGGTTAGTTGAATATATGGAGGAATTTGAGAATCATGAAAAACCTAATCAGGAAGAAACTGAAACAGTCAACTTGGGAGATCACGATGAAATCAAAGAGACCAGTATCAGTGTCCACCTTGCGGCACCACAAAAGGAAGAGCTCATCCTCCTGTTGCGAGAGTATATCAATGTAGCTTGGTCCTATGATGATATGCCAGGGTTGAGCACCAGCATTGTGTCACATAAATTGCCGATAAATTCTGAGTTTGATCCAATCAAGCAAAATATGAAAAAATTCAAGCCAGATTTAAGTCTAAAGATCAAGGAAGAAGTGACAAAACAAATCCAGTCGAAGGTTGTCGAGGTCACAAAATATCCGACATGGTTGGCCAACATCATCCCTGTGCCAAAGAAGGACGGCAAGATTCGAATTTGTGTTGACTATAGAGACTTGAACAGAGCTAGTCCTGAAGATAATTTTCCATTGCCCAACATCCATATTCTCATCGATAACTGTGTGAAACATGAAATGCAGTCATTCGTTGATTTTTTTCGTCGGCTATCATCAGATACTGATGGATGAGAAAGATACAAAAAAATGGCTTTTATTATGTCCTGGGGTGTTTATCATTACAGGGTAATGTCGTTTGGTCTCAAAAAAGTAGGTGCGACATATAGGAGGGCCATGACGATGATTTTCCATGATATGATCCATAAGGAGATTGAGGTGTAAGTGGATGATGTAATTATCCAATCCCGCAAGAGTTCAGAACATCTAACTCATCTGGAGAAATTCTTCAACAGATTAAGAAGGTACAGTTTGAAGTTAAATCCTGTTAACTCATCAGCTGTATCAACACAGGATGGTTCATGTCTTTGACAAGAAGGTAAGAACACGAGCATTTAAAGTGGGGCAACTAGTTCTCAAACGAATATTCCCTCACCAAGAGGAGTACAAGGGCAAGTTCGCTCCAAACTAGCAAGGGCCATACATATTTCGTAAAGTGCTATCTGGAGGAGCTCTGACTTTTTCTGAGATGGATGGCACAGAGTGGACCAAACCAATCAATTCTGATGCGGTAAAGAGATATTATGTTTGAATGACGTTCTAGTTTTTGTATTTTCTTAGTTTGTTTGTAATCGCCTTTGTAATAATGTTGTTTGCTAGTGTGTAACTGCCTAGAATCCTTTCCCTTTATGTACGAACTACGTTTGACCTGAGTTTCTAAAAAGGGATACATAGGCCGCCTATGTCGGCTTCGGTCAAACCCTTAGGAAAATTTACCCTGTCTTTTTATGTATGAACTACGTTTGACCTGAATTCCCAAGAATGGGATACGTAGGCGGCCTATGTCAGCTTCGGTCAAACCCTTAGGAAAACTTGTCCATTCTTTTTATGTACGAACTACGTTTGACCTTAATTCCCAAGAAAAGGATACGTAGGCGGCCTATGTCGTCTTCAGTCAAACCCTTAGGAAAACTTATCCTTTCTTTTTATGTACGAACTACATTTGACCTGAATTCCCAAGAAAAGGATATGTAGGTGGCCTATGTCGG
>NC_061111.1:22601031-22627988 GCF_002878395.1 Capsicum annuum
TATATTTAAATTAAGATTTTAATCATTTGAATTTATTTTCAAGATAAGCCTTAATTAAATTCGATATTTTGTAAAATAAATATTTAAGTAACAAATTATATAATCTCGTATAACTGAACACGATAGTATATAATCGCTACTTAAAATGAAAAAGTAACGCACGAAAAATATTTTAAGTTTTTTTTGGATGAAATAATTATTTTGATTTATTAAAAACGGAAGAAACTCAGGATTAAATTTAGTCGTGGAGGGCAAAAACTAGGTGTCAACATGAACCATCACTTCCTAGACTTTACATCAACTTTTTCAACTACTTTCCTTAAATCAAGGAGCCTTGTTTTGTGAAACATAGTACAAGTCACGTTAAGACTTTGTGTTTGAAAAATTGAAAGGGTTCAAGACTTGTAGTTTCCCTCCATTATCCAAATTTAACCATTTCAAGTTGTAATTGATCAAGACTTCCAAATTTGGAAAATAAAAACTGGTGTGGAACCAAGACCAATACGTGGCTGCCAATCATCATGTTTTACTGTTCACGCAATATATTTAAGCTAAATTTCAGATTTCTTAGTTTTCTTTTGTTGTTCCTTAGTTTCTATTTCGTTGGTTCCAATACTAATTGGTAAACTAGTACTCATCTACTAGATTGTTAGTTAGTCCTTGTGATCGTTCATTCATGTTAAGCATTTGTTGTGTGCTCTTCTCTTTTGTGAATTCGTTGTATCTTGTTGGTTCAAGTCCATAAATAAATTTTCTTTGAGTTAACTCAAACGAAAATCTATTTCAAGCAAGAGTAAACTCGACCCTCAATCACTCGTGAAGTACAAGCCGAATTTCAACACTTATGAAACCACGTGTGAGGTAAAAATCGAGAGTGAGAGTGTGGTGAGGCACTTTGGAGCTAACAAGTTTATTTGTTTTGTTGTTCGTTGTTGTCTTTATTTTAGGTACCATGGCTGCCACCAATCTCGATGCCACATTTGACTGCATCACCGATAATATTGAAGACATGAAATGGCATGTTGAAAGGCTACGCCAATTGGTATCCACACTTATCCCAATAAATCCAAAACCTAAGGCCCAAACACCTTGCGGTGAGAGCTTCTTGAAGGAAGTTGTTGCTCGAACTTGTGAAGGACTTTCACACCAAGGTAAAGATGAACATACTCATGAATGTCAAGGTAAAATAGATAACTCTTACACTTTGGTGCATGTGAATGATGAACATATGACTAATAAGCCATTGAGCGTGAGTAGTAGCTTACCTACATATGAGTATATTTATTCCTTACCACTTGTGGATGATGTACATGTTGTGGGAGTGGATACACTAGTTGATCCTATAGATGACCGAATCGACTCTTCTAGTAAGATCGATTTGTGTCCACCTAGTATTAAAGCTATTATGTTGAATGAAAATACGTCGTCGTGTGAATATTGTATTGACCAACTTGTGTGTAGAACTTTCCCACCACTTGAGAATATATGTGATGTGATAAATGAATCTTAAGTGAGTGAATAATTTGAAGATGTTGGTCCAGGACAAAGGAGCGAACCTGTGAGCCTAAGTTGTTGTAAAGATTCTAATGTTTGCTTGGCTCATAGGGTTAATCATGTGCTTGACATATCTTTGAAAAATGATTTTGCTTGTACTGTTTTGCATGATACCCCACCCGTACTTGAAAAATATGGTGACTGGAATTGTGATCCCTTTGATGTTAATGGTGGTTTGTATCTACTCGAGGACCCTAGGATAAATGTGTAATTATCTCTTTGAGGTGTTGCTCATATCCGTGCATCCGTTTACACACTTGTACTTAAGTTATGTGGACCACAACTTATGGATGCCAAGTTGTATTCTTGTTTGTGGAACGGTTCAAAGATGTTAAAGACTTCTTGTCACCTTCACGGGGATGGACAAGTTAAAGTATCTTGTGGGACTCTTGGGAGAGTGCTTCACATCATTTATAGAGGGAAACCGAGTTCTTGGGCAAACTACTTACCTTGGATTGGATTGTTGCATGGTATTTTCCCTATTCTCCCTATTGGTATGACTCCCTTGATAGAATGCCTTCCCTTGGGAAGTGGTTGGAAGGAGATAAGTTCTACGTGCTTGCAATGTCCCTTTCTCTCTTTGTGTATTCCTACTTGTGAATACATCTTAGATGAGAATTGTGTATTTGGTGACTTTCTTCACTACCTATATTCATATGATGATATTCATGATGTTGTTGGATAGACATCATATGAGAGGCTTAGTCTCAGTTTTTGTTTCTTATTTCTTGATGTTCATCCGAGCCCTTTCCTTTTTGATGTTGTACAAAAGCTTTTCATAATTAACACAAAAGATACTTGGTTGTACTTCAAGTGTGTACCACCATGGCCTGTTAATGCTAATTATTTATTTGTCTAACCCTAACCCTCATTCCATGAGGATGTGTGTTTGTTTGTTTCCTCTTTGATTTTGCAAAGTATGGATTCAAGGTCTAATCCTTTTTCAAGAAGGGGAGGATATACGAGTATGATCATGTAGATAGAGTTATATGGGTGTGTATTGAATTCGTCCAAGTGTGTGTACAAAAGAAGCAATAAGGACTTAAAAATACACACCAAAATAGCCCACTCCAAACACTAGAGGGGCGACCCATCAATGAGGGGCCCTTTTGGTCATTTTACCCTCTATCTTGTAATATAATATATAAGGAACAACTTAGGGTTTTTTGTAGGGAGTATTTGCATATTGAAGATTGCATAACACACTTGAAATACACAAGTTCTCTCTTCCAAAGTGACTTGGCCAAAACTAGGTAACAACATAGGTGTGGAATCACTTTTGTTGTTTATTTGCTTGGATCGTTGGGTGCTAGTCGGATTGAATCCCTCTTGTGTCCTCCGAAGAGTGTAGGTGTTACTACTACCATTAGTAAGGGTCTTTGTGTGTAACGTAGACATAGGTTCTTAGTCTTTGTAGTAGTGTATGTCTACCTATCTATCATTTACATTGTGGAATCTTGTAGCCATATGGTGTATTATTTTCCTTGTAACCCGTGTGTTGTTATTAATACATTGTTGTGGTTCATCTTGTTCTTCATATATTGTGTTTAATCTTAGTTTGGGCTGCTGATTTGGTGTCAAATACACCACTATATCTTGTAATCTTGTTGTTGGTAGTGAATTCAAGAGTGGTCTCCATCCTGGTCCTCGGATCCTTAAGATTTATGAACTGATTTGGGGTATTTTTCGTGCCTTTTTTGTTTGTCTTGTATCAAACATTTGCATCTTACGGGATCTTCCCTTTCTTTTTCAACTTTGGACAGTCTTTCTTCTAGTGCCCTTTGTCATGACAGAAAGCATACTCATCTTTGGCAACGGCTCGACCCTTTGATTTTGACCTTCCTTTTCTTCCCTTAGTCTGGCTTTGCTGGCGAGCCCTTGCCACCAATGTTTCTTCGGATGTTGTTTATTTGTTTTTTATCTTATCCTGCTTTCTCAATTCATGACTATATAAAGCAGAACATTCAGCATCTAACGACACATTCTCTTTCCCGTGAAGTAATGTAGTTTCCAAATGTTCAAATTCATTGGAAAAAGATGATAACAACATCAAAGCTAGATCCTCATCCTCAAATTTCATATCTAAATTCAACAAGTCCGCTGCTAATTGATTAAACATAGTGATGTATTCATTCATAATAGTACCTGGTTGATAATCAAATCGGAACAACCTTTTCTTCATAAGGAGCTTGTTCTGACCACTCTTTTTCAGAAACTTATCCTCCAATGCCTTCCATAATTTGTGTGCAGAAGTCTCATTCTTGAAAGCCTACTTCTGCTCTCTGGACAGACGCGATTGAATTGTTCCACACGCCAACTGATTAATAATGCTCTAATCTCTATCTTCTACCTTTTTTGGTTTCTTTTCCTCAATAGCAATATCAAGACCCTGCTGGAAAAAAGAGTCTAAAACCTCTCCTTGCCATATTACCGAAATGGCCAATACCATCAAATATTTCCACCACCAACTTCAGACTAGATAGCGGGAACCTCGACCATGATGATAAGGAGCCCGATGCCTCCGACATAATATTTGAAATAGGATCCTTCATTTCTTGATCTTTATTTGCCATTATAGACTCAATAAAAAGTATTCAATATTACAACAACTGCAAACAACCCAAGATTTTAAGATTCTTTTCTGATGTGGAAGATCAGACAGAACTACAACCATAGAGTATACTTAGACAGAACCTTAGCCTGGGACAAACCTTCTCCAAGTGTGTGATCTACCAATTCACTGAGTGACTTTTTCTGTTCAAAAGGACCAAAGAAATTCTTTTCTGATGTGGAAGATCAAACAAAGCTGCAACCACAGAGCATACTCAGACAAAACCTTGGCTCTGATACCACTTGTTGGGAAAATCGGGTAATTTTCCCACTACAACAGAACAACTTAGTAAAATGAGCTGGTTCAGAACAATTGAACCAGACAGAACACTAACAAAAATAACCAACAAATAATATTGAATACTAAAAATAAAGACACCAAAAAAATTTGATAACGGAGTTCAACGAAAAAAAGTTTAATCTCCGAGCACCGCTCAAGGCAACCTTTTCTATTAATTGTGGGAGAAGAGAACAATTTTGGGATATTTGAAATGAGAGTAGGAAGAGTTCTTTTATAAATCTAAAACCTCCTCCCCAAATAGTAAAACTACGGCGTGGGAACAACATTTTGATCCTTTTTTTTGTTTTTAAAAAAATTGTGGGCGTAAATAATGATGTGGCCTTTAAAATGAGTTGGAAATTAATTGGCCACTTAATCCATTTTGGAAGCGGGTGTAATTCACGCATCAGAGTTGGTGCCGGAAGGTGCCAAAGTGACACTTTATGACTACTTGAGGTGTTAAAAGTGAACAACGTCCACTTGAGGTGCCAAAGTGAAAGATCATGCCAAGTTTAGGAGGCCACCGATGAATTTAGCCTTTTTTTAATCATGTATG
Organism: Capsicum annuum; assembly: GCF_002878395.1. NCBI lineage: Eukaryota > Viridiplantae > Streptophyta > Magnoliopsida > Solanales > Solanaceae > Capsicum > Capsicum annuum. The sequence goes on from NC_061111.1 coordinate 22,606,032, forward strand.
ACCGCATATCCATCACTGATCATCTTGAATATATATTAGACTTCAGCAGTCAATATTCACTATCATATAACACTGTTAGTGTTATAATTGTTTCGTAGAACTTACTTACAGTAGGCATCCTTCTATCACATAACACCATCCTTCTATCACATAACACCATGTTAGCACTTTTTCATTTCAACCGCCTTGTTTTAAGTCGTATGTGAATTTGGATCTACATTGTCCCATTTAATATCTTTAATCATTATCTATATACTATTCTGAAAATGGGAAACAACGAAATGTAATAACATCAAATTATTAAAACATCCATTAACAATTATCTCAAATATATATCTATATCTATATATATACTCATCAACAATTGAACGATTATTTTACCTCACACTTAAACACTATTTTTATATATATATATTTGGTATCAAATGTTTACCATCTTAATAGATAATAAAGTTGTATAATAACAATAGACATGACTAATTTCCTTACAATTGCCACTTACTACAGCCTATTCGATGCCTTAGAACTGCTTTTCATCTTCCTGTAGTACCTATTCAATGTTTGGACACTTCCAACTTCCTTTGAATTGCTTTTCATCTTTCATATATCAATTCAATGTTTTCTTCGTCTCGTTGACTTTCACCAATAAACTTTGTAATCATATAAATTGCCAGACTGTTAAATTATTGCAGAACCATTGATGTTATACTGGAGAAAGATGGATAAAATTCAAGGAAAGGGTCAAATTTACTCCTCTACTATACGAAAGTTATCAATTTTATCCTCCACTACTATCAGTACCAAAATTCCCCTGTCATTGGCTAGATAGCTCAAATATACCCTCTCTGTTAGGTATGTTGAAGGTGGACATCTATTACCGCATGACACTGACATTTTGATGAGGTGGGTACCACATGATATTCAAATAAGGCAAAGATGGGAGTAGAGGTAAATTATGAATTGAGATGTGTAGAACTCTCAACCATGATAAAAATACGTTAGGCTTAACTCATCAACCACTACTAAAGAGTAACTATTCCAGATATTTTGATTGAATTAGTGGGGACATTTCATTTAAAAATGGATGGAAAAACCATGTTTCGTAACACAAATTTCACACTGGATGTAGTGGAAAAAATCTCTATTCCTAGTAGTGAACCATAAAAACTAGTTCAATAAGTGAGAATTTTCAAAGACTACACAATGAAAACAATAGTACCATTCCTAACTGATCGATGTGGGAACTCAATATGAATTCGGAAAAAATTAATAGTATATTGTCATTTGGGAGGTAGAAAACGAAACCTTTCTTTCCTGAGTACGCAATAAAAGGGCGTAGTGAAAGAGAACTGAGATATTGACACGGCTCAATCAAATCAAAATAGGTGTCTGAGTGAACCAGGCCAATATCAGAGTTACCGTTTCATATGAAAATTACAAGTATATGCATCTCTTGTTTGTGTGCAAAAGGGGCAAAGTAAGAGACATGGTAAGGGGAGAATTAATATATGTATTGGAGAGAAATTGTTGAAAATACAGAATTGAGAATGTCTTTAAGAAGAGATATGCTATGTATTTGGGTTGTGAAGTAGTGCATTTAAAACTACGACTACCAAAGCAGAAAGAAGGGGCCACTGCATTTAACTCCAGTAGCAGCTTTTCACTCTGCAGGTTTGGTGCATGCCTTCCTTCACTTGCACATACACATAATTACATGTAGTTGAACACCTCAACTTAACTCTGCTCATTATCATCATGCTTTCACATTTCCATACTAACATAGACTCCCGGGAATCCACAGTTTAAATTTAATACATTCAACTTTTTAGAATTTTAATATTGTACTCATTAATACGATAGCTCGATGCACCAAAACTCTCGCTATGTGAGAGGTCCGGAGAAGGCCGGAACCACAAGAGCCTTAGCTTGTATTTTTGCAAGAGGTTATTTCCACGCCTTAAACGCGTGACCTTCTGATCACATGACTCAATTGTTGCAAGGCTCCCTTCAATATTGTACTCATTGTTATGTTAAAAATCTTTGATAGAAAGTGTTCCCTAAGTAAATCTTACATGGGGAGAATCCAAATTAAACTTACAATATGATTATCAATAGAAGAAAAAAGAAGAAGGAAATCGGCAGAATGGTCCATAAGCTAATTAATTAAACTGGTAAGAACAAATAGAGTCTAACGTAAATCAGTGGCGGAGCCAAATTTTTTGTGAGTGTTCATATTTTAAAGAAAATTTCGTTCTTTCTAAGCAAAAGAAAAAGAAATGTTGAAAAAATATGTTGGAAAATAATGGAAACTTTATTAGTAGACAACTTCTTCAGTTTGGAAAAATTATGAATAAATTTTCCAAAACTTTATTAGTAGACAACTTCTTCAGTTTGGAAATTTTTTGAATAATTTATCTTAGTCTGTCCATTTTATCTTTGCTATTAAATACAATTTATCGCATGATTTATTTTTCAAGGTAATATAGTAAAAATGTAAATCATTTAAAGCACTACTCCAAACTGACAAACGAATAAACAATCAAATTAGGAAAAAGAAAATGAAAGGATCCCCCATGAGGACTAGCGTTGAAGACAAATACCACATCTGTGAGGGATGAGGTTTCTGAATTATTTATATGAGAGTGATATTAGCTCACTTCAGCTGCACAATTGTATGAGTTATTATCATAACCATAAATGAAAAGAGCTAGGAAGATGAGTCACTTTTTTATTATACACTAGTGAATATTTTCACGTGATTCTAAACATTTATTTTTCATTTTTTTTTTTATAAAAAAAAGAATCGAGAAAAATTATTGTAAATATATAAAGTAAATGTATATATATTAGTGCCTACATGTGGTTTAAACATTTATTTCAATAAGGAAATGAGTATTTACAAATATCTGCACACACACAAGAATTAACATGCTACTAATTACCAGATTATATATATAGTATAATCCTCATTTTTTAAAAATAAATTATATGAAAACAAAATTAAGAGGTGATAAAAGTACCAAACAATTTAACAAATAAAAGAACTGAAAAGACAAAAGAAAGAAAATAATTTCTCTTTGCAAAATTAAAATATCCTCCAAAACATACATCATTTATCTTACAAAATTCAACATTAATATTTCCGTCAAAGTACAGGGCTAAAAGGAAACAAAGAAAAAATCAAAAGAAAGAATTAAAGAAAATACAGTGAAACTAAATCAATGAGGACTGTAAACACGTAATTTTGTCCCGTTAATAATATTTCTTATTTCGATATCACGCAATTTAACCCATTTTTTTATAATTTTTCCTAAGAAAATAAATAACCACCTCATCTTTTACTTATTTATTTATTTATTTATTTTTGTTTTGTTTTATCCAAATAACAAGTCATAACAAACTGTCTCATCCTAATATTCCAACAACCCACCCAATCAAAAATAGATACCTAACCTCTACCCCTCCAATTAAAAGACAATACCTCACCACCCAATACCCTTCTAACTCACCCCCACTCACGTGACTCCCCCCCATCACATTTCTTGCCCACAAAGGAAAAAATGGATATACATACACCTAAAAAAAAAAGGAATAGATAGAAAAGGCAACTTCCGGGAGATTTCCATAGAAGATACCCACACCCTTTACACCTACTCGGGGGTCCCCTTGATTTTTTTTTGAATTTTGGGGAAATATATAGAGAAGAGTACACGAAAAGAGGGGGATTTTTTTGGCCAATTTTGGGCTTCTGGAAAGGGGAGGCCATTTTTTAGGATTCCTTTTTGCTTCTTCTTCATTCATCATCACTCCCACTTACCATCTTCCTCACGCACACATGGTCATCGGCGTTCACGACCACCGAAACTACACGCACACATGCACGACAACCCAAGAGAGAGAGGTTGAGGAGGTTGTGACCGTGAAGAAAACGAAAAAAGTGGACTGAAACCATTGAGTTTTGATCGGAACAGTGAAACCGGTGAGGGATCCGGTCACTGTCAGCCTCCTCCGGTGGAAAAGTCGCCGGAATCAGTCCCCGTGTACCAAGTCGACCGATTCAGTTCCAAAATCTCCAAAAATCCCTTCGTTTCTTTGGTTTTCTTAGATTAATCTAGACGGAAAACACTAAGGTCGCCAGAATCAGCTTCGCTTCAACCATTTTCTTATCGGTTATTTCCATTAGTACTTCGCCGGAGCTCGAATAGTATGGGTTCCTCAGTTTCTTTGGTAATTCCCTGATTCCCGATTTGTTTTTGCCTATTTTTTGAAGATATCAAACACGATTTTTTGGGTTTTTGTCATTGTCAGTCTTCGACTTAAGTGATACTTCTTCTTTCTCGGGATTCAAGTCAGTTCGTGTTATTATTTCTCACTATTGAGTTGGTGTGGCTCGTTATTGAGGTTTGATTCGAGGTTCTTCAGTGCCATTTTTATCTTCAATATATTGAAATATCAAAGTTGAGGTCCAATTCTAATCTTCTCTTCTTTTGCTTCATTATTTATTGTGTTTGGTGCATCAGATTGAACATTTGTGTGATTGAGTGATCTTTGTTGTTGGTGAACGATTGGTCGTGTTATTCCTTCAATTATAAATCATGTGATAAAGCAAACCTTCTTGAGAATTAAAATTGTTGATCTGGGGCAGAATTGAGGAATTACTAAAAGGGTGAATTTGGATTGATTAAAAACTTTTGGTTTAATTTTATTTAAGTATAAATATGGTCAAAATGTGATAGAATCATGATAGGTCGAGTCGGGTAGACAAATAGTAGGTTCGGGTAGGCAAAGTTTAGAATTTATGGTTTTGTTGAGTGTTTGAAATTTTGTTGAACGTTTGAAATTTGGTTAAATGGTTTGATTTTCTCGCGTTGAAAAATTGTACTCATTTGGTCGGGGAATGTCTCGAGTGATTTGTATTGACTTATCCGGGGAATGCCCCGAAGTATCATGTACTTGAAGACGACGCACGATCAACGCCCGAAATATCGGGTGGAGAAAGCAATGGAGTGTAGTATAGAATTAGCATAGAATAGAGTAGGTTTATATTTTCGCATTTTTCTATTTCGGGATTGTAATAATCGCATTAGACTTTATAATTTTGGATTTGTTTTGTTTGTTTGTTTGATTGATTGTTTTGTGTGATTTTGTGTGGTTTATTTATTCATAATGTCAAATTAGCCGATACGCTCCACCAAGCGACCGTGGTCAAACCATGGGACCGAGGAGTGCTTAACACCTTCCCCTCGGTCAACATAATTCCTTAGTCAGAATCTCTATTCGCGGATCAATTTTATAGAGTCAAAAATCATTTTGAAAAAGGTTTTTCAAGGGTGACTTGGCACACTAGATTATGCCAAGTGGCGACTCTGAGTTTAGAATAAAAATGAATCCTTTTAGAAACAAATCGTTTTCTTTTGTCACTTAATAATAAAACCCTTTCAAAAGTTAAAACGATTTTTTTTGAAGTTAAAAAGAGTGTGACAGCTCTGGCGACTCTGCTAGGGACTTTTCAGAATTTGAGCTTATTTTTGAAGTTGCATCGTCTTAGTTTGACATTATGAGTGTATAAACATTGTTTGTGTTATTGTTTGTGTTTATTTTATCATTGTTGAGTGATTATGTGCTACGTATTTACAGTTTTTCTCTTGTGTGTTACCGCTTTATATCTAGCATCATGTGCATAACCCGAGTCAATTTTTTCTGCAACAAGTCCTGGAGTGCACGTCGTGCACACAAACTCTAGTTGAGTCATCCTTATTTCAGGAGGGGGAGCCGTCGGACGTATGGAGTGGCTGGAAAGCAAAGCAGCGACTATCAACCATATGCTCCCTTGAATGGCCTTGTTAGTAAACTTCAACGTAGGTCAGCCTTTAGGTCATGTTTATCTGCATCATATTGAGACCTAGTGGGACCCACTTGGTCCTTTGTAGTAGACTCATCTTTGAAGCATCCCTACGTGCTAAATGTTGCATCTTTGAGGGTAACGTGGTCATTTGACGGACCGATTTGGGGAAAGCCTGTGGTAGAAGTAAAGTGTGTAGACAAGAAAGTGTTGAAAAAGAGAAAAAGAATAGTGAGTCGAAAAGAAAAAAAAATTCGTAAGTTTTTAGAGTTCTTTATGGCTTTTGATTTTTTTTTCTTTCACAATTCAAAATTTCAAAAAGATTTTTTACCTTTTGCACTTATTTTCTCAAAAAAAAAACATCAAAAAGATTTTCCTTTTGTTCCTTTATCATGCATTCATAGTTCAAAAATTTCAAAAAGATTTTTTTTTAGATAGGAGCTTTTTATAAGACGAAAATTCAAAAAAAGATGATAGAAGTTTTTTATATTTCATATCAAAAATATAAAAAAGATTTTTCTTTCATGGTTGTTGGTGTGATTTTTGTATAAAGTGTCAAATTAAAAATCCAAAAAAAAATATTATTTTCATCGAGTACTCGTGTCTCTCAAGCCAAGGTTTTGTTTGTTCTATAATCCTTAATTGTCCAATCTGGACGAACTACGCATACCTGATTCAGCCCCTTGGGAGGGGGATACGTAGGCAACCTTTAGTGGGTCTGGTAATCTTTATTTTTGGTCTTTGTCTTAGTCTTAGCCTAGATTTTTCTCCCCATAATCTAGTGTTGTTAGTTGTCTTAGCCAAGTAGGCTGATTTTATTCAGTGGTAATGTTCGGCGATTTGGAGTCATAAAGTGGCATTTCCCTTCGATATGTCCGCGTCAACGTCTCAAGGGTTGGGAATTTTTGCTCCTATAGAATTTTTTTAGGTAACGTCTTATGTGTTATTACATGATGGATCTTTCCACAAAGTATAGAGTCCTTATGGTTGTCAAGGTACCCAGAAAGTTGATCAAGTGGTGGGCACATTCAATTACTCTGAAAAACACGAAGTGAGGAAAGTCTTAGGCAATCTGGTAGCACTTCTTGATCTCATGCCCCGTCCAGATCTAATAGAGGCTGTATTGACTTTTTGAGATCCAAAAAATTTGGTGTTTAGGTTCGAAAGTTATGAATTGACTCCTACTCTGGCCGAAATATCTCATTTGTTTCGATTGCCTTATATGGGTCAACGGATCATTTTAGCCTGAAATCATATGGGCAAGAGATTTCTTCGACTTTGTGGGTTGAAAGATAACAAGAATTTAGGGTGCCTCAAACAATCATAGATTTCCTTCGACTATTTGTTTGCTAGATTTGGGTCCTCAGAAAGTTTTGACTGCTTTTGGGATGAGTTTTGTACTACCAAGGAAAAGTGGGAACAACGTCGTCTCAAGGTTTTCTGTTTGGCTCTACTGGGTATCTTAGTGTTACCGTTAGATGAGAGGAGTATCAATACCCGTTTACAATCAGTAGTGATGGCTTTAGTCAAGAAAAAAGAGCAAGTTACCATTGTACCAATGATCTCAACTGAAATATATAAGGCTTTGACTGAGGTGAAAGGAGGGATTCAATTTTTTGAGGGGAGTAACTTAATAGTACATTTGTGGATGATGAAGCATTTACATGCGCCTTCTTTAGTTAGAGCAGATGTGGTTGATCGTTGTCTGGATGATCGGGTGTACGCCGTGGAGGAGAGAATGCATTTTGATAAATTTTCTTTACCTGTGGGAGTCAATGCTTGGGTCGAATTTCTCAAAGCAAGAAAACATGACAATATCCTTTGGACCTATCGATGGCTCAATCCTAAGGTATTTTTTTCTAGATGTCACATGCAACCTCTTCTAGTTTTGATAGGGCTCAAATGCACAAGGCCTTACAGTCCGAGTAGCGTAATACATCAGTTGGGTAGGGAGCAAGATATCCAACTGATATTGGACCTTCAAAAGGATATCGAGTACTTTAAGGATATAGCCAAAGAGGAAATCAGGTACGAGCAATTCTGGCTTAATGCAACAAAAATGGGTGTAGATTCTTTCAAAATAGGTCTAGACAATCCGGGGTACACTCAAAGATATGGAATCTGGCTTCAATCCATACCTCGGGGTGTCAGTAGGCCATTACCAATGCAGCTTAGAGGGAGAGTGCAGGTAGAATTCATAGTTAATGACCGTCAGAATGAAGATGCGAGGGCCAAAGTGGAAGAATTAAGAGTCCAATTATCAAGTTTGCTCGCAACTGTGTAAGGGTATCAAAATGGTCTTTACAGTTGTACTCCCCAGGAGGCAGGTACACGGGCTAAAGGCTTTCTCCCTAATATCAAAGTATCATTGCAAAATATGTTGCACGATTTGAGCGAGAAAGAGGGAACTTCACAGAAAGGTCCATCTCAGCCAGGGTCATCCTACAGAACACCAATTTGAAGGAGCAACCCTCATCTTTTATTTAGTTTGAGTCCTTTATTTTTCCGTCATTGTGTGGTTGTGTCTTTGTTCAGTCAGTGTTATGTTTGTTTTAAACGTTAAGGGTCTTTACTAGGAGTATTACGCATGTTATCTTATGGGTCTAGAATGATGTTTAGTCTTTGTTGATCAGTTTTAAGTTGTCTTAAATTCAAAGTTTGTTTTAGTTGTTTCTTTTATGAAATGCCAATGTTGCGGAATTGTTTCCTTTTGTGTTCTTCGTAAAAAAAAACAAATCAAAATCAAGAATAAAAAATCTTCAACTTTGTGGTGTTTATGCATGTATTCCCCGAACTACACAAGATCTGATTCATGTACATCATGATACGTAGGCAACCTACTTTTGGGTTCGATCTAATCATTTTGTTTCATTGTTTTTCATTATTTTTACTCTTTTAAAGAAAAGAAAAATCCATAAAGAATGATAAAACGAAGGTAGATAGCAAGAGAAGAAAAGAAAGAAAGAATGATGAGAAAAAAAGGGAAAGAACAGAGACTGATACAAAAAAGAGAGAAATGAGGGCAAAAGAAAAGAGGTGTGGTTAGGAGAAAAGAAGTGAATGAGTGTAGAGGAAAATTGGGATGATGTTAAAATGACCTCGCTACCTTCAAAGGATAGTAGAAATGAACATGAATCTAGAACAATTTTACCAATGTGATTCCCATGCTTATTGTGTGACCTAATCCTAACGGGTGTTGTCTTTGATGAGCATGTTCTTTCAGATAACAATGGTTGGTTTACAGAACTTTGGCTAGTCACCCGTACTTTACTAGATCAAAAGCAAAGCTCGCCATGGCTAGTAGGGAGATTGAAAATTCGTTCATTGACCCAGATCAGGATCCCCGGGAGAAAAGTTCAGAATGCAATGATGAGATTCTAAGACTCAGGCAACAATTAATAGATCTGCACCGAGCATGGGCTAGTGGCATGCCTCCTCCTCCACTCCCTGAAGATCTTGGGAATATCTCTAACTGCCCACCGCTTTTTCAGACTTAATTCTCTGCTCCCATGGAGTCATAGAAACACACGCCAAGATTCACTCCACGACAATTTTATCCTGGTACTTCTAGTGTGCCCTTGGAAGTTCCCCAACCAAGGCCCGCTACTCATTCGGTGCCACCGGCAGCGCCTGTTTTCATGGCTCCGCCACCACCTGAAGCTCCCACCTATGTTGTTCATCCGACAATGGTGCTTCCTCGGTCTACTAGTGATCCAATATTGAAGGTTTTAGATAATCAGTATTACGCCCCAGAGACTACTTTGAGGATTAATGAACCATATGGGTACACTCAGCCACCTGCATTTCCATTTGATACAGAGAATCCCGTCGTAATAAAGGAATAGAAAGTCGTAGCATGGAAATTAAAAAGTTTGGAATAGGCCATGTAGAATTTGTAGGGAATCGGAGGTTATAAGAGTGTTTCCTATAAAGATCTTTGCATGTTCCCAGATGTTAAACTTTCCCTCGGCTTTAAAATGCTCAAATTTGAGAAGTATGCTGGGCATGGTGATCCCGTGGTGCACTTGAGATATTATTGCAACCAGTTAAGGGCTGCAGGGGGAAGGGAAGAGTTTCTCATGGTTTTCTTTGGCGAGAGTCTTTTTGATCTGGCTTCAGAATGGTTTGTCGATCAAGATATCGACAAATGGAACAGCAGGGATGACTTAGCGTATAAGTTTGTGCAATATTTTCAATATAATGTTGACCTGATTCCTAACAAAAAATCCTTGGTCAACATGAAGAAGAAAGGCACTGAAGGCTTTAGGGAATATTCGATAAGGTGGCGTGAACAGGCCGCCAGGGTAAAGCCTCTAATGAAGGAGAGTAAGCTGGTAGAGGTCTTCATTCAAGCACAAGATGAGTCCTATTTTCAACATTTACTTTCGGTAATGGGAAAGTCTTTTATGGAAGCCCTCAAATGGGAGAGATAATAGAGGACAGAATTAAGACCGGCCGAATAGTGAGTTTTTCCGCGTTGAAAGCCACCACACAAGCAATTCAAGGTAGATCTGGCGCGTTGCTAGACAGAATTAAAACCATTGTTGCTATACCCCATTCCTATCCCAAAAGATTGCCTTTCTTCTATCCCCAATCCCAAGCCCAAGCCTATGTCCAAGCTTCATATATTTCTCCTCACCATTACTACCCTCTGCAAAACCCACCATATGCCATTCCACCCCCTCCTTAGCCAGTATATAGCGCACAACCATATGCCCAAACCCTTTTTTACCCGCAATGGCGTATGTAAGCTCCACAAAATCGTCCATCACCTTTACCAAATTACCAAAACCCATCCAGACCCGATATCCAATCCAGGCTCGAGTACAAGAAAGAGAAGGCGATTAAAAATTAGTTCACGCCTCTCGGGGAGACATATGCTAGCTTGTTTAATAGGTTGAGAAAGATGAAGGTCTTAAGCTCGAATCCAGGAAGGCTTTCAAATCCACATCCCAGGAATCTTGATTATTCTTTAAGGTGTGCATATTATTCTGATATGCCAAGCAACGATATCGAGAAATGCTGGTATTTAAAGAGAGCCGTCCAAAATTTAATCGATGCAAATCAGATTTTGGTCAAGGTCCCGGAGGTTCCAAACATTAACCAGAATCCGTTGCCAACCCATGTTGAAACTAATATATTAGAATTGATATATGATGGGAAAGAGTCATCAAGATGTTATAAGCCTATTGTTAAAATACAGACCAATGGGGATAAATCAGTGAATGTGACGGACTCATTGAAAGCAATATCATTGAGCCAGGAAGAAATGGGAGAAGATAAAGTCCAAGAGAGTGAAAAGAAACCCATGATCACAGTACAAGGTGCCGGAAAAGGTGTCGGTTTAAGTCAGTACATACTTAAGTTGACGGTGGTAGGAGATCTGGGTAAGTCTATCTTGATGGTGAAAGGGGCATTTGCAGCGCCTATTATCATCAAAACAGTGATCCAACCTTCAATAGTTGATATGAAAAAGGTTCCCTGGAACTATAAGCAAACTGTGATGACTTATCAGGGGAAGGAAGTAGTGTAAGATGTAGATGAGGTAGGGGCTTTGACTCGGTCAGAAAGATGCTTCGTCCTGGAAGGTTTAAGGAAACCCAAGCCAATTATGAGTGGGCCTTCATCTATCAAAAAGCCTGTCACCAAAGAAGAACCCGAAGAATTTTTAAAAAAGATGAAGTTGCCAGAGTATTCAATAATAGATCAGTTGAAGAACACCCCTGCTCAAATTTCCCTCTTATCTTTGTTGCTGCATTCCAAGGAACATCGTGATATTATATTGAAAGTATTAAATGAAGCATATGTTCCTAGGGAGATTACAGTAAATCAACTTGAGAAAATGGTTGGAAAAATCTTTGAGGTCAATCGGATCAGCTTCTCTGATGATGAATTATCTGTTGAAGGTATGGGGCATAACCAAGGTCTTTACATTATAGTGAAGTGCGAAGATTTCTATGTTACTCATGTCATGATTAACGGAGGTTCAGGTGCAAATATTTGCCCTATTTCTACTTTGCAAAAGTTGAATATCAGTGCTGAGAGGATCAGGCCCAACAATGTATGTGTTGGGGCTTTTGATGGAGCAAAATCCAACTCCATTGGTGTACTAGAACTAATGTTGATTATAGGGCCGGTTGAATTCACCATAGAGTTTCAAGTGCTGAATATTGACTCCTCTTACAATCTGTTGTTCGAAAGACCATGGATCCACAAAGGCCAAGGCGGTTACATCTACACTGCACCAGATAATTAAGTTTGAGCATGATAGGAAAGAAATGGTTATTCATGGTGAAGGGGATTTGTCCACCAACAAAGATTCTTCCTTGTCTCTCATTGAAGCAAATAATGTAGAGGAGACATTTGTCTATCAAACTTTTGATACAGTGTCGGTGCATCGTATCTTTGAAGGACAGGTTATTCCAGGGCCACAATTGTCTGTCGCTTCTATCATAATGATAAATGAAATCTTAAAATATGTATTCGAGCCAGGAAGGTGCTTGGGAGTGTCTCTGCACGGTATGGTTTGCCCCATATGTCTGAATGAGAACATGGGCACTTTTGGTCTAGGATTTGAACCTACGATTGAAGATTTGAAGAAGGCCAAGGGAAGGATAAAGGAAACATGGTCACTCCCTCACCCAATGCCACTACTCAGTGAATCATTTATCAAGAGAGGTGTCACAAAGCCTGTACGGTTTAAAGCTGAATTGGTTGATGACTTCCAAAACTTGTTGATTAAAGTTGACATGGTTGAAGCAGGATAAGGTACCAGAAAGGCAGGTATGCAGTTCATAGGCCCAGCTATCCGTCTCAATAATTGGGAAGTCACTCTTCTCCCCATCAGGAGAGAGTTTTGGTAGTTTATTTTATTTTCCTTTTAGTTTTTTGAGTTATTTCAGGGTTGTAACTCTGAATTTAGCTTGTTTATATTCTGTTGTTGTTTTTGTTTAAACCCTCCTATCTTTCCCTTTTAATGAAATGCAAAGTCCCCCTTTCTTTTGTGTCTAATACATTTTGTTTTTGTCTTTTTATTTATACAGTTCTCTTTATGTTGATTCTAATGACATGAAATGCATACGGAATTTTCAGCTTGATCTTAAAATCCAAACTAATCAAGATATAATGAAGCAAGAGGGGGAATATGATGAAGAAGAGGTACTAGAAGAAATAAGAAAAAAGTTGGAAGAGTTTGAAGACAAACCAAATCCTAATTTGAATGAAACTGAGCCAATTAATCTACGGAATTAAGAAGATGTTAGGGAAACTAAAATCAGTGTACATGCTTTGCCACAACTAAAAGATGGAATGATTCAAGCATTAATTGATTATAAGGATGTTTTTGCATGGTCTTATGATGATATGACTGGTTTAAGCACTGAATTAGTGGCTCATAAATTGCCAACTGATCCTGCCTTTCCCCCTGTGAAACAGAAGTTTAGGAAGTTTAAAACTAATGTAAGCATCAAAATCAAAGAGAAAATCATAGAACAACTTGAAGACAAAGTCATTCGAGTGGCTTGTTATCCTACGTGGTTATCCAATGTTGTTCCTGTCCCAAAGAAAGATGGAAAAATTCGAGTATGTGTTGATTGCTGTTATTTGAATAGAGCAAGTCCGAAGGATGATTTTCCATTGCCTAACATCCATATTTTACTGGACAATTGTGCTAAATACGAGGTTGCCTCTTTTGTGGATTTCTATGCCGGATACCACTAGATCATTATGGATGATGAAGACACAGAAAAGACGTCTTTTATCACACCATAGGGGACTTATTTCTATCGAGTGATGCCGTTTGGTTTGAAGAATGCTGGAGAAACATACATGAGATCCATGACCGCTATATTTCATGATATGATGCATAAGAAGATTGAAGTCTATATAGATGATGTGATTATCAAGTCAAAGAGTCAGGCCGACTATGTTAAAGATTTAAGAAAGTTCTTTGAAAGGCTTTGCAGGTATAATCTCAAGCTCAACCCGGAAAAATATGTATTTGGAGTTCCGTCTGGAAAGTTGTTGGGGTTTGTAGTCAGCTGTCGAGGAATTGAATTAGATCCCTCAAAAATTAAAGCCATTCAGGATTTGCCCCTGCCCAAGAATAGGACGGAGGTGATGAGTTTGCTTGGTAGAATGAACTACATCAGCAGATTTATCGCTCAAATCACAACCACGTGTGTTCCTATATTCAAGTTGCTGAAAAAAAGTGTTGCGATTGAGTGGACTGAAGAATGCCAGGAAGCATTTGATAAAATCAAAAAATATCTTTCAAATCCACCGATGTTGGTGTCACTCGAGCCTGGTAGGCCTTTGATTTTGTACTTATCGGTTATGGATAATTCATTCGATTGTGTATTGGGGCAACATGATGTAACAGGTAAAAAGGAGAAGGCTATTTATTAGCTTAGCAAAAAGTTCACTGCATATGAGGCCAGGTACACTCTTTTTGAAAAGACGTGTTGCGCCCTAACTTGGGTAGCACAGAATTTGAAGCATTATCTTTCGTCCTACACTACTTATCTCATCTCTCGCATGGATCCTTTGAAGTATATCTTTCAGAAGCCTATGCCGACAGGTTGATTGGCAAAGTGGCTAATATTGCTTACCTAGTTCGACATTTTATATATGACTTAAACAACCATGAAAGCCTAAGCCTTCGCATATTATCTTGCTGAGAATCCCATTGATAAAGAGTATAAGCCGCTAAAGTCATATTTTCCTGATAAAGAGGTATTCTGTGTCTAGGAAGTCATTATAGAGGCTGATCCAGGTTGGAAGTTTCTCTTTGATTGAGCTGTTAATATGAAAGGAGTCAAAATAGGTGCAGTTCTTATCTCTAAATTAGAGCAACATTTCCTGGTAACATCACAACTTTGATTTTATTGTACCAATAATATGGCGGAATATGAAGTGTGCATTTTTGGTTTGAGGTTAGTTGTTGATATGAGAGTCCAGGAGCTATTAGAGTTGGGGGATTCAGATTTGCTCATCCATCAGATTCAAGGTGATTGGGATACGCGAGACTTGAAGCTCTACCATATCGATAATGCTTTCAAGAGCTATGTCAACAGTTTATGTCAGTAAAATTTAGGCATATTCTAAGAATTCACAATGAGATTGCTGATGCTTTAGCCACTCTGTCTTCAATGCTCCAACATTCTGATAAAGACTACATCGATCCAGTGTATATACAGAGTCGTGATCAATATGCTTACTGTAATTCAGTTAAAGAAGAGCTTGATGGAGAACCTTGGTTCTTTGATATCAAGCGATACATTTAATCAGGAGAATACCCAACACATGCCACCAGCGATCAAAAGAGGACTATTAGGCATTTGGCTAGCGGATTTTTCTTAAGTAGGGGAATCTTATACAAGAGAACCCCAGATCTGGGACTTTTAAGGTATGTAGATACAAAAGAAGCCTCAACAATCATGGTTGAATACACGCTAGAGTATGCAGGCCTCATATGAATAGTTATGTCTTGTCAAAGAAGATTCTTCGAGCAAGTTATTATTGTCTTACTATGGAGAGAGATTCTATTTGATTAGTTCAAAAATGTCATCAATGTCAGGTACACGGTGATCTGATACATTCTCCTCCTGTTGAGTTGCACGTGATGTATGCTCTATAGCCTTTCGTAGCCTGAGGAATGGACGTGATTGGACCAATTGAGACAAAAGCATCAAATGGGCATAGATTCATTCTTTTGGCCATTGATTACTTCACAAAGTGGGTAGAAGCAGTAACTTTTAAGTTTGTAACAAAGAAAGCAATGGTAGATTTTGTTTATGCCAACATCATTTGTAAGTTTGGAATCCAAAGATGATCATTACAGACAATGCTGTCAATCTTAATAGTTATTTGATGCAAGAAGTGTGTCAACAGTTTAAGATTGCACATTAAAATTCCACTCCATATTGTCCGAAGGCAAATGGCGTTGTAGAAGCCGCCAATAAGAATATCAAGAAGATACTGTAAAAAATAGTACGAGGGTCTAGACAATGGCATGAGAAGTTTCCGTTTGCATTGCTATGTTATCGCACTACTTTTCTCACTTCAACAGGGGCAACTCTATATTTATTGGTGTATGGGTCAGAAGTAGTCATTCCTGCAGAAGTTGAAATTTCCTCTCTTTGAGTCATTATGGAAGCAGAGATCAATCATGATGAGTGGGTCAAAACCCAATTGGAACAATTGAGTTTGATTGAGGAAAAAAGGCTAACGTTGGTATATCATGGCCAATTGTATCAGAAGAGATTGGCTCGAGCCTATAACAAAAAGGTACAAACCAGGCATTTTGAAGTTAGTCTGCTGGTATTGAAGCGTATCCTTCCTCACCAGGTTGAAGCGAAAGGCAAGTTCTCCCCAAATTGGCAAGGTCCCTTTATTGTGAAGAAAGTGTTGCCCAATGGAGCCTTATATTTAACAGATATTGAAGGCAAAATGACAGAAATGGCTATCAATGATGATGCATTCAAAAGATACTATGTATGATATTTTATCCTTTGTTGGTTCTGTTGCATGTTTAGTACTTGCATTTTTAAGATTGATATGATGAAGGTATTTCATTCTGCTATCCAAACACTGTGTCATCCTTTGTTTACCCCATTTGAGCTTAGTTCCATTTTCTTTCATATCTCTCTTTTGGAATCAAAATAGAGTAAAAAATAAAATGTCGAGATAAGAAGAATAAAAGAAAAAGAAAGAAAAAAAGAAGAAAAGAAAATTAGACCAAAACAAAGAACAAGCTGATGGAACTACGTGCGACCTAATTCTCCTCTCGAGAGAGTGAGATACGTAGGATGCCCTACTTAGGGCTCGGTCCAACCAAATAAAGATTTTAGAGTCACCCAATCAACAAAACTAAGGCATGAGTTAATTCTTGTAGTTTGAGTTGATTCCAAAAGTTGTAATTCCTACCCCACACCAAGTGCCATTTGGCCTCATGCCATCCTTTCTTTCTAACCCTATCCAAAATCCAAGTGACAACAAAAGAAAGACCTTCAGATCAATCTTTGAGAATGTTAAGGCTAAGCATGCAATGGATGTGATGACGCATTTTGGGGAACTACTTGTCTTCCTCAGTATAAGGAATTAGGAAAGAAATAAAAATGAAAGAGTCTTATTGGTGAAAACCCTCGCGGGCACCATAAGGCGATGGTGAGTCGAGAAAAATAAAAATGAGAGATTCTTACTGGTGAAAACCCTCATGGGCACCATAAGGCAATGGGGAGTTGAGAGAAATAAAAATAAGAGAGTCTTATTGGTGAAAACCCTTATGGGTACCGTGAGGCGATAGCGAGTTCGAGAGAAAAGTGAAAAGGAAAGAGAGTTATTGATGAAAGTCTTTTAAGATGTCATAAATTGATGAGTCCAATGGATTTGAAGAAGCGGCTCAGCGGCAAAGGCACGAACTCAACAACAAATGGGAAGTTGGGATAGGAAGATCAGGCAGCTTAATCCAAAATGCATGTCATAGTCATTGGAGTTGGTTGTCGTTATTCAGATAAGTTTTCTTTTTTTTTAATAAGGGACATTTCCCTTTTCTTTCATTTACATGTTCATATTTTTGTATTTTTATTTCATTTATCAAAATAAAAGTCACCGTCATTTCTTTACACTTTAAGTCAAGTCTGTGTCAAAACAAACAAAAAAGGATTTCAAAACTTGCTACCAGTCTTTCTAATTGTATGAGAAAAAGCCAAGGACCAGCACATGAAAGAAACATGATCATAATTCAACACAAAGCAAAGAAAGTCTATCAACCAACAGGCTACTGGATTCGTGGGAGTATTCAAATTTGAAAAAAGTGCATCTCAGAGGCATGGTAAAATAGAAATTCATTGTTTGAGTCAGAACTCATTTCCCTCAATCTGGATCTAGGTCAATGATGTGACAAGACAGGAGCAAATATCAACAATCTAAAACAAAGATGAAAGGAACAAGTGTTGCAGCAGATGTCTGGAAAGCCAAAGTGCTGCAAACCACCACTAAGTTTTTAACTAACAAAATTGTCTTTTATGAAACAGGGGCAAATTTCTTTTCAGCAAGTTCAGCTACCTTTGTGAAGGCATATCTGGGATTTTTACTTTCTGTTCAGGACCCTTCTAATCTGTTCAGGATCCTCCTGAAAAATGGGACTTTACTTTATGTTTAGGACCCTCCTGGAAAATGAGATTTTTACTTTTTGTTCAGGACCCTCCTGAAAAATGGGATTTTACTTTCTGTTCAGGACCCTACTGAAAAATGGGATTTTACTTTCTGTTCAAGACCCTCCTGGAAAATGGGATTTTACTTTCTGTTCAGGACCCTCCTAAAAAATGAGATTTTACTTTCTGTTCAGGACACTCCTGGAAAATGGGATTTTACTTTCTGTTCAGGACCTTCCTAAAAAATGGGATTTTACTTTCTGTTCAGGACCCTCCTGGAAAATGGGATTTTACTTTCTGTTTAGGACCCTCCTGGAAAATGGGACTTTACTTTCTATTCAGGACCCTCCTAAAAATGGGATCTTACTTTCTGTTTAGGACCCTCCTGAAAAATGGGACTTTACTTTCTGTTCAAGTCCCTCCTGGAAAATGGGAATTTACTTTATGTTCAGGACCGTCTTGCAAAATGGGACCACATTTTCAAAACTGAAATCCTTCTTTATTATGATCTTGGTTTGGGATAATTTTCGTTCTAGTTTTGATTTTAGTTTCAGGAGCCCGTCTGAAGAAAAGGGTGTTGAAATTGAAAGTCAGGAGCCCGCCTGAAGAATAAGGTGAAGAAGTTGAAAGTCAAACAACAAGTTGAAGAAGTTGAAAGTCAAACAACAAGTTGAAGAAGTTGAAAGACAAGGAACAAGGTGAAGAAGTCGAGATTCAAGCAATAAGTTGAAAAAATTGCAAATCGGGAGCCCACCTGAAGATTAGGGTGATGAATCTTAAGTCAAGAGTCCAAAAGAAGTTGCATAGATAGGATTTTGTAATTTTATTTATTTTTAACTTGTAATTTTCATTTCAAATGCAATAATAGAGTCGCGGATCGGAACCTCGACGGGACCTCACTCGACTCTCCAACTCGGTATAGTCCATCTCCTTCTAGTCCTTTGAGATATCTATCAATTGATTCCCTCATAAATTGAGTAGGTAGGATGTCCGTCAAGACTCGTTTGTCTTTCTTTCTTTTGTTTTTTTCTTCGAATAATGATCGGGATAAAATTCTGTCTCGTTGTCTACTTCTTTGTATGAAAACATTGAGTGTTTACATTCAAAGGGAGCATGATGTAGACACGTAATTTTGTTCCGTCAATAATATTTCTTATTCCGATATCACACAATTTAACCCCATTTTTTATAATTTTTTCCAAGAAAATAAATAACCACCTCACCTTTTACTTATTTATGTATTATTTTTGTTTTGTTTTATCCAAATAACAAGTCATAACAAACTTTGTCTCATCCTAATATTCCAACAACCCACTCAATCAAAAATAGACACCTAACCTCTACCCCTCTAATTAAGACAATACGTCACCACCTAATACCCTCCTAACTCACCCCCCACTCACGTGACTCCCCCCCTCCCCCAATCACATTTCTTGCCCACAAAGGATAAAATGGATATACATAGACCTAGAAAACAAAAAAAAGGAATAGATAGAAAAGGCAACTTCCAGGAATTTTCCATAGAAGATACCCACACCCTTTACACCTACCCGGGGGTCCCTTTGTTTTTTTTTTTTGGATTTTGGGAAAATATATAGAGAAGAGTACATGAAAAAAAAAAGGGAGATTTTTTTCGCCAATTTTGGGCTTCTGTAAAGGGGAGGCCATTTTTTAGGATTCCTTTTTGCTTCTTCTTCATTCATCATCACTCCCACTTACCATCTTTCTCACGCACACACGGTCATTGGCGTTCACGACCATCGAAACTATACACACACACACGACAACCAAAGAGAGAGAGGTTGAAGAGGCTGTGACAGTGAAGAAAACAAAAAAAATGGACTGAAACCATTGAGTTTTGATCGAAATAGTGAAACCGGTGAGGGATCCGATCACTGTCGAGCCTCTTCCGGTGGAAAAGTTGCCAGAATCAGTCCCCGTGTACCAAGTCGACCGATTCAATTCCAAAATCTCCGAAAATCCCTTCGTTTCTTTGGTTTTCTTAGATTAATCTTGATGGAAAACACTAAGGTCGCCGGAATCAGCTTCGCTGCAACCATTTTCTTCTCGGTTATTTCCATTATTACCTCACCGGAGCTCGAATAGTATGGGTTCCTCAGTTTCTTTGGTAATTCCCTGATTCCCGATCTGTTTTTGCCTATTTTTTGAAGATCTCAAACACGGTTTTTTGGGTTTTTGGCATTGTCAGTCTTCGACTTAAGTGATACTTCTTCTTTCTTGGGATTCAAGCCAGTTCGTGTTATTATTTCTCATAATTGATTTGGTGTGGCTCGTTATTGAGGTTTGATTCAAGGTTCTTCGAAGCCGTTTTTATCTTCAATATATTGAAAGCTCAAAGTTGAGGTCCAATTCTAATCTTCTCTTCTTTTACTTCATTATTTATTGTGTTTGGTGCATCGGATTGAACATTTATGTGATTGAGTGATCTTTGTTATTGGTGAACTATTGCTCGTGTTATTCCTTCAGTTATGAATCATGTGATGAAGTGAACCTTCTTGAGAATTAAAACTGTTGATCTGGGGCAGAATTGAGGAATTGCTAAAAGGGTGAATTTGGATTGATTACAAACTTTTGGTTTAAGTATAAATATGGTCGAAATGTGATAGAATCAAGATAGGTCGAGTCGGGTAGGCAAATAGTAGATTCGGCTAGACAAAGTTTAGAATTTATGGTTTTGTTAAGTGTTTGAAATTTTGTTGAACGTTTGAAATTTGGTGGAATGGTTTGATTTTCTCGCATTGAAAAATTGTACTCATTTGTTCGGGGAATGTCTCGAGTGATTTGTATTGACTTATCCGGGGAATGCCCCGAAGTACCATGTACTTGAAGACGACGCACGATCAACGCCCAAAACTTCGGGTGGAGAAAGCAATGGAGTGTAGTATAGAATTAGCACAGAATAGAGTAGGTTTATATTTTTGCATTTTTCTATTTCGGGATTGTAATAATCAGACTGGACATTATAATGTTGGATTTGTTTTGTTTGTTTGTTTGATTGATTGTTTTGTGTGATTTTGTGTGGTTTATATATTCATAATGTCAAATTATCCGATACGCTCCACCAAGCGATTGTGGTCAAACCACGAGACCGAGGGGTGCTTAACACCTTTCCCTCGGTCAATAGAATTCCTTAGTCAGAATCTCTATTCTTGGATCAGTTTTACAGAGTCAAAAATTATTTTGAAAAGAGTTTTTCGAAGGTGACTTGGCACACCGGATTATGCCAAGTGCCGACTCTGAGTTTAGAATAAAATGAATCTTTTTCGAAACAAATAGTTTTCTTTTGTCACTTAATAATAAAACCCTTTCAAAACTTAAAACGATTTTTTTTGGAGTTAAAAGGGGTGTGACAAGGACATATTTTTTTGATCTTGGTATGACTTTTTTCTGGCTCTCTGCCATCTTCGTTCTCTTATCTGGGAACCGACAATCACATATTTACCTCATAATTTGCACAATTTTTCTTTATCATAATGTATTTATATGTTCAGTGTTTGATTGATAATTTATTACAAGTAATCGTTTCTTTCTTCATATTCAAGAGGTTAATTATCATCTTTAATATTGACATTAGTCTTTTTTTCAATTATATAAGATGTCTTTTCAATTGCCCATTATTAACTTTAATAATTTACACAATTCTTCTTTACTATAATATATTTATATGTCCAGTATTTGATTGATGAATTTATTAGAGTTGATATTTGTCATTTCTTTCCTCTTCATATTCAAGAGGTTAATTATAATCTTTAATATTGTCATCAATCTTTTTTTCAGATATAGAAGATGTCTTTTCAGTTGCCTATTATTAACTTCAATAAGTAAGATGTAATGAGATTTTTTTTTCATGTAAAAAAGAAAACAAAAAAAAAGATAAATAGGATTCTAGACCTTAGTGAGCACCATGTCAGTGATTCTATTAGTCTCCTTTATATATAT
>NC_061111.1:22628088-22636067 GCF_002878395.1 Capsicum annuum
TATATATATATATATATATATATATATATATATATATATTGACTTTTCGATTATCATTGAATAATCGTGTTTTAAATATATTGGAATACTAAATATCGAATTTGAAAATATCAAAACATAGTAATAAAGACAACTTAATAAAATAAGCACACTTTCTAAAGAAAGGTGTAAAGTATATGAGTCTGATAAGTTAAAAGAACCGACGAAGCGTAACTTCCTAAAAAATATTTTCAAGTTTCATACTTGACATAAATATTATTGGTAGTTGTATCTAATTGATAAAAAGGGAAACTCAGTGCATTAAAGCTCTCGTTATGCGCAGGGTTCAGGGAAGAAGGACCCCATCACAAGGGTGTATTGTACGTCATCTTACCTTGCATTTCTGCCAAAGTTTATTTTTAAGACTTGAACCCACAATCTCTTTGTCACATGACAACAACTTTACCAATTACTCCAAGGCTGTCCTTCAAAAAAGACAGCCCGGTGCATTAAAGTTTCTGCTATGCACAGGGTCCGAAAAAAGAGCCCCACCATAAGGATGTATTGCACGCAGTATCTCCTTGCATTTATGAAAGAGATGACCTCCTGATCACATGATTGCAACTTTACCGATTAATCCTCTAATTGAATGTTTTTTTTATAATGATGCTCTTAATGGTTATATATGAAATATATCAAATGCTTATTACATATGTTTCAGTTTAATATCAACGGAAATAGTTGGTACTGAACATAACATTAACTTCCTCAAGAATTACAAGCTACATGATCATTTTTCCTAAAATAATAAGCAATACCCATAAAAATAAGTTTCTCAAAAAAGAACTAATTGCATCAAGCCTAAGACAAACTAATTACATTTCTAATCAAAGCAATTTCTTGATATTTTTCTTCAAGTAAATATATGGTAGAATAAGCGAGACACTTAATTGAAAGGAATACGAAGTAGTACTTTGATCCCACAGTGAAAAGTGCTTGTATATCTCCCTCGATCAAATTAAAATGCCTATGATATAATAATAGTATAAATTAACATGTTCTTATTTATAAGTATTAACTATCAAAGAATATGTGGGTTCCGATAGAACACAAGTAAAATGGACGTAAAATTTCATGAAATAATCCTACAATTATATTGTTACAGATCCATACTTTAAGCTATTACCTCGCTCAATCTAATTAGAAGTACTTCAATAAATACATGAATTTAGCTAAATATAAAAAGCTCTAAAAATTTTCAAAGAATGACCTGCTATAAATAAACAAGGAAAAATGCTCACATAGGCCATTAAACTATTAGAAATGACTCATTTATGTCATCAATTTAAATCTTGGCTCATTCATGTCATCGCCATTACAAAACCAGCTCATCCATGCCATTACTTTTCAACGGTGAATTTTTAAAAACAGTTTTGTCACGTGGCCTTTTATTAGAGGTCCATGTCATTAATTAAAATAATAGAAAAAGATCAAATATGACATTGAATTATCAAAAATGGCTCATTTATGCCATCATTTAAAAGTGTGGCTCATTCGTGCCATCGTTGTTATAAAACCAGCTCATCTATGTGATTACTTTTTAACAGTGAATTTTCAAAAATAGTTCTGTGATGTGGCCTTTTATTAGAGGTCCACATCATTAATTAAAATAAATCTAAATTAATTTTAAAATATCTGAAATTAGTTAGTATTAGAATTATTTGTCCCACCATTTATATTATAGTGATGAAATAAGTTATCCCATATAAATGGTGGAATAATTGAGACATCAGACTTCTTTTTAGCCATTATTTGGAAATAATTTTTCAAAAATGTATGCTCCCCTAATTCGTGATGGGGAAATGGAGAAGTTCTATTGGTACGTCTTCTTCTTTTTCTTGCTTGCCCTAGTCGTTCATTGGCTTCTTTTCTTGCATCTTTGGAGTATATATTAGAGTTACTGGAATTACAACTAATTTACTGTAGGATAAAAAAAAATTACTGTAGGATAGAACTTTTGAGCTTTCTATTAAGCGTAACATTTATAATAATTTAGCATCAACAAGAAACAACCAAAGGATATACACTAATTACTATTTTTTCTTATCAGAAAAATAGTTATTGTTGTAGCAAAAAAAAAATACTTTAATGGGTGTGGGTCGGGTTACATTAAATGGATCAATTTTTTTAATGGGTCTAAGATATTTTGAAATTAATATTGATTTACTTTAATTAATGACGTGTACCTCTAATAAAAGGTCACATGGCAAACCTGTTTTTACAAATTCACCGTTAAAAAGTAATCGCATGGATGAGCTTGTTTTATAACGGTGATGACACGAATGAGCCAAACTTTTAACTGATGGTATAAATGAGTCATTTCTAATAGTTCAATGGCATATTTGAGCCTTTTTCCTTAAATCTTTTTGGCTCATTTAATTAATGACGTGGATGAATCATTGTTGACCACGTGTACGGAATGGTTTTCCAAAAAATACCAAACTTAACTGTTAAAAAAATGGCATAAATGAGTCTTTTTTATAACGGCAATGGCATGAATGAGCAAAACTTTAAACGGATGGCATAGATGAGCCTTTTCTCAAAGTTCGATGTCATATTTGAGCCTTTTCTCAATAAACAATAACAACAACAAATTCAGTATAATCCTATAAAATGGAGTTTGTGGATGGCAGAGTGTTCACGGGCCTCACCTCTACCTCAGGTTGTAAAACAAAGTATAAGAAAAATTAGAGAAAAAAGGGCAAGGAAATGAAAGAAAATAACAGAAAATGTCATACCTTTTTAACGAAGGCAAAGAATTCAGAATCTAAGAAATCTTCATGGCTGCATATGGCTATTTCATAGTCGTAAAAAATCAAATAACATATAATTCACAGGACTAATATTTTATGTTAGAAAAGGAGAGATTAAATTAAAATGGAAAAAGAGAGGAAAAAATTAAAAATGAACTTGCCTCACTCAAGCAGCTCAACCGGCGAGCAACTATGTTTTTAGAATTCTAATTCTAAATAGAGAGATTTCAGAAGTACTTTAAGTTGATTCAATATATGAAACTAGAACTTCAATACAAAAAAATGACACTCTCAAGTCTCAATAGAATTATTTTAAGACAAATAAATGTCACTTTCAATTAGTGAAACATGGGTGGAATTTGAAGAACAAAAGATTTATTTCTACTAAGAAATAAAGAATGAAATTAAATGGGATGAGGAATTATTCGACTAATTTATTTCTAACTAGTGAAATTATCCGCACTTCGCGTGGTTGTAAACAAAATTCAATATAATAAGTAATTAATTTTATAAAATAACAAAATTAATTCCTACTAATCAAATATACATTTTTTAAAAAAAGAAGAATATAATTGTTAAAAATCATGTTTTGTCATAGCTCATAATTCCTCTTGTATTTGAATATTCCAGATTCTTTTAAAAAATAATATTAATTTTAGGAATTTGTTTTTAAGAGTTTATAAGGTTATTAAGTTTATTCTTTTATTAATATTTTACTTCATTTTGAAAGAAAAGACAACATTAAAAATAACAACTTTAATATAATTTCAGCTTCTAGAATTCCATCAAATTACTTTGGTAGGGTAATTCATCTTTATTCATTTGCCATTAGAAATATATGTCAACACGTAATTCATTTTAACAAATATAATAGTTAGTTTATCTCCCTCTTCTTCTTTTAACGTACTTAATTAGAGAGTTCAATTGTCATATTCAAAAGTTTTCTCCCCTTGTTAAGTTTTTAAAAAATGAAGATAGAAAGATTAATCTAATTTAAAAAGAATAGATGCAGCAAATTAAATTATACTAAATTATTGTCTTTGAAGACAAAATCAAACTGAAGAAATGAATATTGGGTGCCATTTTATTCATTTCTTCCCCTTTTTCTTATTTTACACCCAATAAGCATTATCACTTTAGACCTTTAGCAACTGGATTCTTATTTAAATAAATCAGGTCAGTTTCTTCTTGTTACTTTAGACAACTCTTATCATTAAATTTATAACCCTATAAATTCAACACATTGATTATATATATATATATATATATATATATATATAAATTGAACTTATGCCAATTTATTGTAAATTTATTTTTTGAGCAAAAACTTTACTAAAGCAACTAATTTTATTGAGTCAAGAATGTTCTCCTGATCTTTTTCTTATACCACTTTTTGAATTTTGAACTTGATTTATTGGTCATGTACTCGTGGCAGCAATGTGGTTTCACTCTTTTGATACTACAATCCAAATTACTAAAAGAAACAACATTTTATTGATGAGAGGTGCTTGATGTTCTGCAAATAAAATTGGATGGCATGCTTCTAAAGCTATCATTCTCATTTATCTTTTTTGTGAATTTTTTGAGTCTTTTCTTTTATTTTAATTATTTTGTTGAGCTATAATTAAACATAAATTTCATAATTAATGAAAAAAACTTTGTCAATAATGGCTATTATTGACGTTAAAGTTCAATGTTTATGACTCAACATTTACGGTCTCATAATTATTAAAAACTCTATTTAACCCATTGTAAATTGTAATCTCTTCTATATGGCTCAAGTATTCCGACGAATAGAACTATAACCTGTAATATTCTTTTCTTTTTTTTTTCTTTTATTTATGTGTTGTTTGATTAATTTACAAATAGTAGATAATGAGAAACAATTGTTTTGCAATCTATTTCTCTAAGGTTTATTGATTTAATATGAAAGTGTAGGTTTTTTGATAGTATATGGATAACAAACAATAGAGAAATGGATAGTATTTAGCAAGCATCTCATTTTTTTCTATTTCTCATTCAATATTTTGTTTATAATTTCATATTTCAAATAATCATTTTGATGGATTTTAGGCTATACACTACAAACTTACAAAAGTAGAATAAAATGAGACGTTTGCTAAGCGTTTCAGGGAGAGACGGGGGAGGCAAGGGTAGAGGCGAAGGAGAAGCAGAAGCAGAAGAAGAACAGGAAGAAAGAAACAGGATGAGGAAACATAGAGAAGAAGAAAAAGAAGGTGGACTTATTCTTTAAGAAGATTTTAAGTTATGATTTTTAATAGAATCCATAAGCTTAAGATTTATTTTAGTTGTGGATCAACTTGTTGCTAATTTTTAGGAATTAGTTTTATTTGTAATATCTATTTATTTGGAGAGATTTTCTTTAATAATATTGAAGCAAGTTTCAAATATTATTGTTTACGGACTTTCAACATAATTTGATTTAACGAAATTTGAACTATTGTATTAGATTATTTTGTCTATTATAATAAAAGAACATGCTCCCTCCGTTTTATTTTTGCTGGCCTTCTTTCTAAAAATATTTGTTTTAATTTAGTTGTCCCATTGATAAAATCAAGATGATTTTAATATGTTCTTACAATAACACCCTTATATTAAATGACTAAACAAGTTGTATATATTCAAATTTATATTTTCAAAGCATAATTAATAAGAATAATTTGGTAAATAGACCCCTAATAAATATTTTTTTTTAATGAATGTGCCAAGTCTATAGGGGCCAACTAATATGAAACGGAGGAAGTATATAATGAAATCACAAAGTTATATTGATTAGTAAGGAAAAAATAATAATAAATAGAATTATTTATCAATATTTTGATTATCATTTTTAATCGCGCGAAGAGCGAATAATTTCACTAATAATTACATAAAATTTCAATTAACAGTTGACTTTTCAACAGAGCCTTAAAATTTATGTAAAGTAAAACACACTAATATTTGTTTATAGGGCAATAAAGACACGTACTCCAAATCCGGTGAAGCAACCCAAATATGTATTTTCCATCAGTAGCTGATTTCTGTACTCTATTACACGGTAAGAATTGTATTCTTTCTCTTTTCTACCTTCTGACAAACCCTAAATTCTTTTATCTTTCCATCTAAAATACATTTTCTTAAAATTAAAAACAAATAATTATAAAAATGCCCTAAATTATATAGTAATTGAGTATCATTTGTATTGTATTAATGACACTGATCATACATGCATGCGTAATATATAGACTATAAATTTGTTCAGTGAGTGAAATTGAGTTTTTCTGGAGTAGAATTTGAAATTGATTTTGTTTTTCTGTAAGTAATACTGTGTACTTGTGTTGATACAGTGGTGGAGTAACTTGAGGAATTTGAAACATAAACGGGAGATGAAAAGGAAACTTTTTATATTGTACGTAAAGGGGGTGTAATCGCGGTGATAAGAATCTGAGTGATTTACAGGCTTTGCTACGATCTTTTGTATGTTTACTTTACCTTTTGTGTGAAGGTTGAAGCTTAATTGATTGAGTACAATTAATAGTGTTAACAGGTATCTGTTTTCAAATATTTCAGGTTAGTGAACCAGCTATAAATGTTTATAAAGTCACCTGGCTAAGCAATCTGAAGAGTATTTGGCTTCTCATGGACTCAAAAATGCAATGTATTCTATGGATTTCAGTGATGTTCGAGGTGATCTCTTTGGGATACCCATGCCATGCCCTTTTTGGGTTAGAATATTGATCCCTTTACTGTTATTAAACTGCCAGTTAATGTAATTGTTTTATATATTTGATAATGTTGTTTACTTGTTTTAACTGTTTTGTGATAGTTGGGTCGAATTTTGGCTAATGTGGATGGTAAATTGTCTGACTTTTAAAGTTTCATAGCTATCCTTCTGGTATCATGGTTTAGACACATAGTAGTGTGCTGCTAACCTTGACTGACTGCATGATTCTTCTCGGTAAGGCTGAACTAATTTTTCATTTGATCTTCCAACTATGTTATCGGTAATTTAGTAGGAGTGATTCACACATTATATTTACTCTAGATAGTGGCTTTTTACTGGCAACAAAGTGATAGTGATAAACATGTTGTGTCTACTACATTTGGTGGCTTTTTCTATCTTAGGTGTATGTCTTTTGCCTAGCCTTGATGATATCTTCTTTTGCGTGGCATTGGTGTTTCCATGTATCTCTTTTTCTCTAAAGAAAATGGACAATTGTAATAATGAATGCAACTGTAATTGGTCGTTTTGACATGATATCCATCTCATTATTCGTCTTTGCTTCACTTTCATCTCATCATTGAAATAAGTAAAAATTTTAATTGAGGACCATTTCATGCATGCAAATTTTTAATTTTCCCCTATTTTTGCAGCAACCTGTCTCTTTGAAAGATAAAATTATCGGAAAGAATTTTCAAGAAAAGAGGATGCAAGTAATCTCTTAATGGTCAATCCAGATTATTCTTTCCTTGATTAGATGGGGTATATCTTTCTTGAAAGGTTCATAACTGATATACTTTCTTTTATGCTCAGCGTTAGTCATCACAACAACTATATCATCAGTTACCGCAAAGCATTAGTATGTTGTGAAGTAGGATGGATGAAAATTTTGTACACATTGTCTATTATTAGGCTTGTGCTTTTCCTAAAATAAGAAACTAAATTTTTGGGCAAGTGGTGGTGGTTTCCTCAATAATTGTTTAAATAGAAAGAGGATATAGTTAATAACATACTAAATTTTTGTTAATAACATATGTTGTTTTGTTAGTTAATTTCCAACAAAGTATAAAGAAAATTAACCATAATGACCCTACAATCTTTATAAATGATCACTAAATTAATGAAAATGTCTTTTGAATCGTCTAAACTGAAAAAGAGATGAGTAATTTAAAGAATGCAATTAAGAAATTCTTTTTAGGTTTATACTACATCAAACAAATAGGGAAAATTAAGAAAAATCTCAAATAAAGATGAACTTATAAAATAAATAATAGAAATAAATATTAAAAAAAAAAAGATAAATAGATACAGAGAGGTGTCACATCACCTTGTCTATATTTCTTCGTGCATGAAAATTATTGGCCAATAGCTTCTTGAACAACCACTGCTTTGTAATCTACCAAAACCTAATAATAATAATAATAATAATAATAATAATAATAATAATAATAATAATAATAATAATA
>NC_061111.1:22636167-22637151 GCF_002878395.1 Capsicum annuum
ATAATAATAATAATAGTAATAATAATAATAATAATAATAATAATAATAATAATAATAATAATAATAATAGAAGAAGAAATAGTGGTAATTAATTAAAAATAATTAGCAGTATCAAAATTATTAAAGAAATTGAAGAGGAAGATCAATTACTTGTCAATGTCATTGTTAAAGAAGAAACACAAAATAAATAATGTCTTCACAAATATTTCACTACAACAGGCAAAAAGAGTTTAGAAACTGATCATGCAATGGGAAAAATAGAAATGATAATTAAATAAAAATTCACAAAGAGTTAAATATAAAGAATTACAGAAAATAAAAAGGTAGAAGTATTAGTCGATGTCAAGTTCTTTATGTTGACAAAGAGAAGAACTTCAGATCTCCAGACTAGATGTTATCAAATAGATTGGGAACCATAAAACAATGGGCATACTCGAAGAGAATTGGCCTCGTAAGAAAGATCAATGATAAGGATAATCATTGGCTTTCTGGAGGTGATATGTCGACTGATGTGCAAAGTGACAATAATGTATTGCCTCGGACTGATTCATCTATGAAGAGAAGTGGTCTTCTGAAATCTCCAAGATCTTCTGTTTGTTTGCCCGAGAGTAGCCAAAGAATGGAGAACATGCTACTTGACTTTCACATCCTCATCAAATACGACCTTAAACGCTTACATTAAACCTGTCAAACGGACCGGGTTGACTTGACCCAACCCGGCCCGAACCGACCCACTTAATCAAACCGGCCTAGTTTGACCCGACCCGGTCAGCCCATGGGCAGTAGAGTCCCGAGTCCCGGGCCAGTTAAATTTTTTAGTTGGGTCCGATTAACCTGGCCCATTGGTTAACTGGCCCAGCCCGACCCAGATAAGTTTTTTTAAAAAAAAAAATAATTTTGACATTTGGGTCAAACTAGCCGTTGGCCCAACAGCTATATAGCTGTTTTTGGGTCCAAACGGCTAGTTTGGACCCATTTTTTTTT
>NC_061111.1:22640151-22643035 GCF_002878395.1 Capsicum annuum
ATAGCTGTTTTTGGGTCCAAACGGCTAGTTTGGACCCATTTTTTTTTAAAAGCATCATTTAAAATATTTTTTAATCCCAAAAAAATTCTATAAATACCCTACACCTTCAAATCATTTTTCACACAATTTTTCACTCTCTTAAATCTCATTCTCTCCCAAAACTCAATTCTCAATTCTCAATTCTCAATTCTCAAATATTCAATATATTTAATTTCCTAAAGTGCTCACTTTAATTTTTTAATTTTGCGATTACAAAGTTCAAGTGGAAGTTTCTAAAGTCGCAACCTTTGGATACTTCAAAAATTTGGTATTATCGTTTCATCTCTTAAGTTTAATTTTTATTTATTGTATTAATTATTGAATATTTAATTTTATTATATTTGTGTATTTTGAATTTTTTTTAGTTTAATTTATAGTATGGATAAATTAAGAAACCTCGCTACTGAAGGTGTTAAAAATTTTTGTCCCGAAAGCAGTAGTGGTAGTAAAAAGCGAATTACTAGTGGTAGAGCTACTTCAAGTAGTAGATATACCCGTGTGCCTTCACCTCCAGTGCCGCTTGGTACACCTTTTGAGGAAGAAATAGGTGTAGGTGCTCACGATATAGATTATGTAGAAGCTCAGAAAAATTACGATATTGAAGAAGAAAATGAAGTAGATGCGGTTAACTTAGACGAAAATGATGAAAATATTGGTGAGACACCCGCAGTAGAAAATGCTAACAATAGATCTGAATCAGTTAATATCCTTTCCTGTCCTCCCCGTACCCCAAGAGCTCATAAAACAACTAGTATTGCATGACAATTTTTTGAACTTATATCAGATACTGAGGTTCAATGCAATATTTGTCAATAAATATATAAACATAAAAGTGGAGAAAAGCAAGGGGGTATGGGTACGTTAATGAGACATATAGGTGATGCTCATGAAAGAGAGTTAAATATTGCACGAGGTGGTGGGAATGTTGGTGGGCCAACGCAAACTAGAATGGACCCAGCAACCAGTTAGGTAACGAAGAAGTATAATAAATTGAGGGACCGGGAAGAAATAACTAAAATGGTAGCTGTGGGTTGTTTTCCTTTTAGTTTTCCTTCTTCTAATGCCTTTATTCATTATATTCAAGCAATTTATAATCCTATGTTTAATAGTATTCCTAGAAGTACTTGTCAGTCTAATATTTTTAGACTTCATTCACAATATTGTTTTTATTTATCAACATTGTTAAAAAACATTCAATGTAGATTGTCCCTAACTTATGATCTTGGTCTTTCTGTAAATAAAAATAATTATTTAACCGTTACTTGTCACTGGATGGATAGTAATTTTGTGATGCAAAAATGTATTCTTGCTTTTTTATATGATGAAGATCGCAAACATACTGGAAATTTTATTATTGATTCTATTGTTAAAGTTGCCGAATTTTATGGTATCGAAAATAAAATCTTATGTATTGCTTTTAATAATGCTTCTAACAACAAGACTGCTATAAAAAAATTAAAAGCTAAGCTATCTCCGCCATTGATTGAATTTTTTCATATTAAATGTGCATGTCATATATATAATTTAATTGTAAAAGATGGTCTTGAGTTTTTTGAGTTTTATATTAAAAAATCCGTCTTGCTGTTGGTTTTATTCAAGGAAATAATCATAGATTGAGAATTAGAGAATTTAAAGTTGAATATCAAGAAAATTGACTTGCACCAATATTGATGCCTGAGGAAATTGATATTTGATGGAATTCTACGTTTAATTTTTTTAAAACTTGTTATAAATATAGAGTTCCTATTACACTAGCTTTTAACCAACATTGCGGTTCATTTGCTGATTCTGTTGATTGCATGCTACACGATTCTGATTGAGTTGTAATTAATGATCTTGTTAAGTTTTTAGAAAATTTTTATGTAGCTATGGTTGAATTTTTTGGTGCTTATTATCCTACTGTTTGTAATATTTTGGCAAATATAGCCGATATTTCTGGTTTGCTCAAAGAATATAAAAATAAAAAAGGTTATAAAAAAGCTGTTGGTGCCATGTTTACTAAATTTAAAAAATATTTTTTCTCGATTCCCCCTATTTACTTGGTTGGTGCTATGCTAAATCCGTGATGAAATATAATACTATGTGCCACTTTAGTACAATTATTTATGCTAACTTAGAAATAAATATTAACAATGATTCTGAACAAGTACAACTTGATCTGTGGATGGCCATGGGTGATGCGAATGAATACATAGAAAAATTATATAATCACTATGCTGATACTTGAAGAAATTATGTCTCCACGGGAGAACTCAGCAGAATCAGGTCCAATGCATGATTTTTCCCCGTTGACTTTGACTATCCTATGCAAGTTCCCGTTAATATTAACATGAATAATTTGAAAAAAATGATGCATAATTTGTAAATTTTTCATTCATGTAAATTATAAATTTTGGATTATTTCACAATCAATAAAATTCACATTCATTCACTCCTTAGTCCTTACTTTGTAATTTTTTTCATTTAATGATTTAAATTGAATTTCTAATTTAAATTAAAAACTTACTTCTAATATATTATTAATTTACTACCAAGTATTATTAATGTATTATATTAAGTAGCATATGTTTTGTATATTTGTGTATATATCTTCTACATATGTGTATATTTAATGTATATATGTGTATATATTTTATAAATTGTATATATATTGTAGTGTGTGTATATATATATATATATTGTAGTATATATTTTATTTAAAGTAGTACATATATATTGAATGATGCGTATATATATGTATATATCTTCTATAGACGTGTATATTTAACGTATACATGTGTATATGTTTTATAAATTAGTATATAATTATATATATATATATATATATATATATATATATATATAT
>NC_061111.1:22643135-22832194 GCF_002878395.1 Capsicum annuum
ATATTTTATTTAAAGTAGTACATATATATTGAATGGTGCGTATATATATGTATATATGTTTTATAAATTAGTATATAATTATATATATATATATATATATATTGTAATGTATATATATATATTGTAATATATTTTATTTAAAGTAGTACATATACATTGAATAGAGCGTATATATGTGAATATATCTTCTATAGACGTGTATATTTAATGAACACATGTGTATATATTTTATAAATTAGTATATAACTATATATACATACATATATATATATATACATATATATATATATATTATAATGTATATATATTATAGTATATTTTATTTAAAGTAGTACATATACATTGAATAGAGCGTATATAGGTGAATATATCTTCTATAGACGTGTATACATATACATGTTTATATATTTTCTAAATTAGTATATGACTATATATATATATATATATATATATATATATATATATATATATATATATCATAATGTATACATATTGTAGTATATTTTATTTAAACTAGTACATATACATTGAATGATGCATATATATGTGTAATTGTGTATATCTGTATATATTTTTTAAATTCTAATGTTGTATATACTATATATATAGTGTATATATATATTGTTTAATGCATTTAAAATGTATATAGGTGGGTATAGTGTACATTGAATAAAACTTTTTTTTAATTTTTGACCGGATTTGACCGGATTTAGGTGGGTTTGATCGGATTGGATTAAGTGGGCAGGGTTAGGGCTATTTTTAAAAATTTTATTGTTAAGCTCGGACCGGCCTGGCCCACTTAACCCCAACCCTGATCCGGCCCATCCCACAACCCAAATAAATTTAAAGCGCCAATTCCGGGTTAACCCGATCCGGCCCAATTAACAGCCTTAGCTCACATTGATCAATGTCTTCCTAGGGAGTCATCAACAGTCAAGTGGACACCAAATTCTAAGGTGGTTAAGTACAAGACTTCTTTCTTTTTCCCCTTTTTTAATAAGGTAAATAATCATTAATGTGAGAAGAAACTCTACATACATGCCTCTATGCCAAAACGTAGAGAACTTACACAATAATATAGTTCTCTCAGAAATGTCACCCAATTTTTTTATATAGGCATAACTCCATGTGCGCACCAAAACTAACAACAATTTTACCCGTGTTCTTAAAGGGAAGAAACTGCAGAAGCTCCTAATATTTTCAAAAAGTAACATGTAACCTCCTCTACTGCTGGACTAACACGGCACCTCATAAATCACACAAATTAACTTGAGTTCAACAAAGTATTTTATTTTAGTAAAGCCCCAAACTTAAGTTGAAGTCTTAGGTCCATAATTATAAAATTCACATTTGGTCAGTTCTTCAAATGTTAACTCTTTATAAATGGTAATGTGGAACTTGGCCTGCTATTTTCTGTATTCCTTGCTTCTGATAGTGTAAGCATACCTATCCTATAATTCCTATATGTTCTACTAACTTCACTTCCGATGGAGTTACAATGAAGAATCAAGGGTCCACTGTAAAATGTTAAAAATTGGGAAAAGTAGCCTAGTGAAAACTTTAAGGTGCAAATGACGTTTTTGTACACTTTTGCAAGCCAAACAAGAACAATTGTTTTAATGCAATTAGAAATACCTGTGTGCAGAAGAATGTCAAAGATACAAGGACTAAGAGAGTCAAGAATGAAGCTTACTGTATTAAATATCTACGGATTTGCGATTGAGCTTCTCCGTGAAATGAAAGCAACGAAAGAATTATAATAACATTGGAACATGATCTCTTCGAATATTCTCCATTAAATTTCCTTTTGCTTAATAGTACAGCTTGCAATCATTAAATAAATAGCAATAGCAAGTGACTACTGGCAGCAGAGATAAACACCTAGCAATTACCCTATATATAGTAGCGTACTCTCTGCATCTTTGAAGATTTTGTGGTCTCACAGTAAATCCATACGCATCCCTGCCAAAAGAATAAAAGATTATGCTTTATATTCTATTAATTTTACATTCTCTGCAAAAGTTTAATTGCCAAGTAAGGAAAACCAAAACTATAACCATAGTTTTTGTGAGTGAAAAGTAGCATGAAGGTACAACAACATTTGAATCCAGCTAAAATGGACAATTATGCGCTTCAATTGAGCAATATAACCAAATTAATTTATGAAGGACCAGAAAACTTTTACTTGGAATCAACATCCAATGAACGCTTACTCAAGAAGAATAACAACATACTTCATCAAAGTCTTTGATCCTACAGCCCATGTTGCTCATTTTCTCCTCGCGCGATTCAAACCACAAAAACACATACGCGGACATTCATCTCACCAACGCATTCCCTCCTCGTACCAATCTTTTGGAATCGAGAAGGTTCATCCCCAAATTCTAGTAAATATAATCAAATGTCTCTAAAATCTAATAACACCTCACATTGAAGTGGATGAATGAGATACAGAGTTAGGTTTAGAGGTTTGTTTTGGCCGGAAGATTTCTGGACCTTAAACTCGTTCAGGCGTTCATGTAGACACAAGAGAATGGTGGTTCCTGGAAGCGTAGAGGATAGAAACAAAGAACCTTTCGCAATCGGCATGAACCCTTATTTCCTAAATAACGAAGAGAGGAAAGAGCATATTTATTGTTAAGAACATCTTGGAGAACAGAAGATAACGTTGCTGTTTACATTGATGCGTGAAAGATAACGTTTTAATTAATATGGAATGTGAAATACATGTGTAATAGTCAGTCCCATATTGGACCGTTTCTCTAATAAATGTATGCATTATCCTATTTTTTCACCAAAAGAATGAGTAAAAAATTCCAAAAAATTGAGAAAAAAGATAGATGCCAATGATGACCTCTTAGACATACCACATCAGCATGGTCTTTATTCTCTTTTATATATATAGAGAGAGAGAGATTGCAATTTTCATTTATTATTATTGATAGGCATTTTTTTTTTAAATGGCATAAGAAAAATTCAGTAGCATTGATGATGAAGTTATTTAATATGACTATCTTTGATGTTGTGTATAATGTTAAGGTGAATTTTTAATCTTTTAACATAAGAAAATGACCAAAAAAAAGAGAAGATAAATAGCATTAGAGACCTCTAAAGCATGCCACATAGGACGGGTTAAGAGTCTCCTTTATATATATATATATATATATATATATATTGATTGGTTGAATATCTTTAATTGTAGGTAGGCCATGAGTCTTTGAAGTTACAACTTCATTATCTACCATGATTTGTTGCATATATTTTGCAAGAGAAGTCCCTAAAAAAGGGAAAACGTAAAAGAAAAGATGGTATTCATTTGTTTCCCAAAAGGTATATAGACCAAAATCAAGTTGTAAGTCAATGGTAGAACTAGAGAAAATTGAAGGAAAGGTGTCCTTTAAGTCTTGAATGAAGGATTGGTGACATTGACCAACTTAAAGGGTCAAACATAATTAGGAAACTTGATTAAGTTAATTGTGAACTTGATTAATATTTTCAAAACTTTCTAATCTTTTCTAAAATACAAATCAACCTAACCCATACCCCTCTTCAATCCAAATCATCGACCGTCTCTCTCCCCTTTCTCGACAGCTTCTCTCAATCAACAGTTCTGCAAATTTTTTCTTTCAATACTCGATGACTTTAACCTCCAACGATAAATAATTAGGCTTCAAGTTCCTTTTTGACTTCAACCGTCAATCGATGTGATAACCTTTCTCTCCGGCCACAACAACTTTGAATTTTTTACATTCCTTTTCTTCTTTCACAAGTAAAAAATTATGGCCTTTTTAGATTTGAAGAAAATGAGGAACTTGAGCCAACTTATCTTATAGTATTGGTTAAAAATTTCAATATTGTTGCTTTAATTTGAAATGTGGTCTAAATAAAACCCTAATTTCAAGTATTTCTTCTCTTCTTTTTTATTGTTTGATTTCGAAGTTTAATTTGTTATGCCCGTTGCTGGGTTGATTTGTTGTTAGTAAAAATGGTGGTATTGTAGTTGTTCTGTTGAACAAAATCGTGCTACTATTTTTCTCCAACAGATTATCTATATGGTGCAACATATTAACCATTTGATATAACAGATTTAGCTTATGATGCAAAATATCAACCATCTGATGCAATAGAGAAACTATCAGATCAAAATTCTGATGCAACAGAGGAACCATCGGATAAAAAATTTGATGCAATAGATTTAGCATATAATGTAACAATTTAACCATCTGATGCAACAGTTTAACCATCTGATGCAACAGATTAAGCATATATTTCAATAGATTTACCATTTGATGCAACAGATTTACTATAGGATGCAATAGAGGAACAATCAAATTAAAAATGTTATGCAACAGATTAACCATTTGATACAATGGAGAAATAATTGAATTAAAGATCTGATGCAACAGATGAACCTCTTGTTTGATAAAATCTGATCAACTCTTCCAACGGGACATGTCCAAGACTTGATTTTTCCAACTGATCATTTATCTGTCATGATAGAAATCTAAAAAATATTGACCACTGATAACTGTTCAAATAGATCACTCATATGTTGCAACAGATATGTGACTTATTGAATAGACCATTCATTTTTCTCAATAGATTAGTGATATATTTTGTATTGTGGCAACAAATTACTCAGCCGTTGCTATAGGTTAGTTAACTGTTTCAACTTATCACTTATATGTTGAAACAGATATGTGATTTATTGTACAGACCATTCATTTTTCTCTACAAATGAGTGGTATATTTTGTATTATCGCAATAGATTACTCATTCGTTGCAATAAGTTATTTAACTGTTCCAATAGATTACTCATATATTGCAACAGATGTGTGATCTATTGTACAGACCATTCATCTATCTTAAAAGATAAGTGATATGTTTTTTATTATTGCAACAAATTACTCATCCGTTGCAACAGGTTAGTTATTTGGTGTAATAGATAACAAATGTGTGATTTGTTGCAACAATTATTTTACTGTTTTGCATGTTAGATTTATTGTTATCCTTTTTTAATGGTGTATTAATCAACTATAATATATTTTTTATTTTCCTACTAATTTTAGATAATATGGCTCCCAAAAGAACAAAAATCAAATTAAGTTCAAGTAAAGGAACAAGTGAAGCAGCTAGGCTACATCCACTACTCTATGAGCTTGCTTTACAAATGTTATCTCAATCGGGATCAGAATATGATGAACATGAGGGAGGAGAAATATTTCAAAAGAGATGATCCAAATTCTAATAGCCCTTCCACCAAAGAGTTGGTCAAAACCTTCAGCATTGATCGTCATCCTGTGAGAATGCAGTGCGATGGTGCCACAGATTTAATAGGTGGTTTCGTGGTTAAGTCAGCCATAGAAAAATCTTCGACGCCTCCAAAACAATACTTCGAGAAAAAAAATTGGATGCTTATTTCAGGGACAGTTGCTTTGGAAAATATCTTGATTTGCCGAAGGACAACATTACTTGTTTCCAAATGAAAATGGTATATGAACTTCTCAAGCGCAGGTTTATGTATGAAAACAAAGATAAGATGGATAAGGTGTGGATAAATTACTGTGGCATGCCTGTTTGTTTTCATTGGAAGGAGTTTGCCATAGTTACTAGACTAAAATGTTATCCTCTTTCTCCTTCTGATGTTATACCTATTCTAACCCAAAAAAGCACCTCGCACACCCAAAAAAGGCAAAGGCAAGTCGTGTGATCGTGATGACCTGGTGTCCATTATTGGTCCAAGCTTTAAAAACAAAAATTTGATAGAAGTGTTGAAAGGTAAAATAATTTCAAAGAAGCACAAGCAGTCATTGTGCTTGGTTTGGTATGTATATAATATTCTTTGGGCGAGAGATGCTAACAACAACATAAGCATTGGTTTAATAAAGCTCTCCAAGGATTTTCAGGTGTTTAACAGCTATCCTTGTGGTTATACAACAACAACAACAACAAACCCAGTATATTCCCACATAGTGGGGTCTGGGAAGGGTAGAATGTATGCAGTCCATACCACTACATCCAAAGAAGTAGAGATGCTGTTTCCGATAGACCTCCGGCTCAAGAAAATGACCGAGACTGTGTTCAAATATCGCAAGCATACAACATGATAAAATAACAACGATACAACAACCTCAAATAAGTACATGAACCAACAAAAGGCACCCCCTCCTCCCAACCCTAGCCCTACTAACCAAGCTATATGAAACTCTCCTAACTCCAGCCTATGACTGTCAAATATTTGTTGACTCTGTTAGCGCCAAAGATAGTCAACTTATATGACTTTCAATGGGCTTTCATGGTAAATGTTTCTTTCTTTTATTATGATATCATTCATTTTTTTTTAATCAATAATGGTTTTGATTTATTGGCATTATTTTATAGGATTGGGCGCTTGAAGTAATTTCTTATTTGAGACAACAAGTAAACTACTAGGAAGAAGTTTTCTGTCCAAGAATCTTTAGATGGTTGTCAACCAAAACTAAAAATGTAAAATTTCTTGATCTCTTCAATCCCCCGAAGGATGTAGTAAGTATAATTATAATTAAGTTTTTGTTTTAATTAATGATTTATTTGAATGGTCTAATCATCATTCTAATATATGTAATTATTTATGTTAGATTGTACATCCGTCGCTAGTTCCAACCAATCAAAAGTTGAAGATTCCATTTTTTCTTACTTTACGATTTGTGCAAATTTTGTCGGACCCTAAGGTCATTGACAAAATAAAAATGGAATTGTTTGGAGCAACAACCATTACAAGAAAAATAATTTTGAAGGGTGGACTTGTTGTTGATAGTCTTAGTGGTGATGGAGCTGTTGGTGGTGGTAGTGGTGCTGCTGTTGGTGCTAATGATTCTCCTCTTACAGTATTTAAAATAAATCGTTGTGAGTATGATCATACTGATTATACACATTTTGCCTCTCCAGCGAATATTCTGGATACAAATGTCAAGACTGCAAGGCGAAATATGATATAGTGATTAATGCTATTAATGCATTAACTGCTTTTATAAAGAAATTGACATCTAAGAGGGGTGTCATTCTATCAAAGAGGATTTTATATCCATCCACTCCATTAGAGATTAAGGCTAAGAGGAAAGGAAAGTAATTTCCAAGGCATTATCAAGCATCTAAAAAAGCAAAATTGCAACTCCTCTGTCCGTGTTTTGCATTAAACAATGTATAATGGCCAAATGAGAGCAGCAGGAGATGAAAAAAGTGAATATATATGTTTTTTCCAACTAACAAACAGACATATATCTGTTTCAACAGATGACACATCTGCTGAAAATTATCAAACAGATATAGTCATTTATTGCAACAGTTGACTAACTTGTTGCATCAGATAAAGTATCTGTTGCAATATATGTCTCGTCTATTTTAGCAAATCAAATATCTCTTCGTACCACTTTTATTTATACCAACAGATGACCTATCTATTGCAACAGATGAGTCATATATTACAACAGATGGTTCATCCGTTGAAAATTATTATACAGGTCTTTCTCATGTAGAAATTTGTCCCAACAGTTAATTCATCTGTTGCAACAAAAATATAATCTGTTTGAGACAATTAAAAATAGGAAGAAGACTTGTTTCTAGAACAGATGAGTTATCCTTTTCTGTTTTATTGTATCTCCGTAAATGGCATTGACCAATTATGGATTTCCAAGTGGTTGTAGAAGCTACTACTGAACAACATTGATAATATGCTACTCCTTTTATGGAAATACGGAGAACAGAAAGCGCAGAAACCGTACGTAAGCAACAATAAAGATCCACGAAGACCAAAGCCAAATTCCATAGCACCGGATGAAGAACAACTTGTCCATATTGAGTAGATCTTTATATCTTGAGTCTGTCAAAGTAATAACCTCACTGCTCCTTAGGAATATTTTGCATCAATACTTTGTTGAGATCTGTACCCATAAAAATTTTTTACATTTCATTTATTCATTGATTTATTTTTATTTTGTATATGAATTTTATTTTTTTATTAGATTTGAACTTATTAATTAAAATAGAATACTAGATTCAAATATTGCAACAGGTAATGTATCTGTTGCAACAGACGGCATATCTGTTGGAAAATATCAATCAAATTTAGACATATATTGCAACAGGTAGGTAATCTGTTGGAAATTATCAAACGGGTAGGTAATCTGTTGGAAATTATCAAACGGGTCTTCCTACTATTGTAATAGATAGACTTAGATAGAAACATCGACATAATGTAACAGATGATCAGCCTATTGCAATAGATAAACTATATGTCTGAATAGGTAGAATATTTGTTACAACAGTTGGACAATCTGCTGCATTATAAAAATTCAACTTTCATTAGACATAAAAAATTTCCACTACATGTAAACAAGTGAAAGTGACTTGAAATAAAAAAAGGTGGAACCCATCGACAGTGTTCAGTTTAAACACCTAAAATAAAATAGGCATCAAGTAGACAGTGTTCATTTTAAACACGTAAAATAAAATAGGCATCAAATGTGTCAGTTTGTCACTTTTTACCTTGTTGGCTGCTTGCATGTAATTCACGCAGCCAAGGCTCGTTGAACCCCTATTTTTGCTGATTTAGCCTCCAGTGGTTATTTTTCTCCCATTGTCTTTGTATATTCATCTTTTTCCTAAAATGTAACCCTAAATTCCCAAAGCTTATTTTCCTTTTTTATCTTTTTTCTCTATCCAAATTAATCTAGATTATTTATATTTTTTTCTTCTTTTTTTTTTTTCATTTTTTCCAACTGAGCTTGACAATGTCGAGCTCATCTTCCACTATTTTTTGTGACAAAGATTTTTGATACTGTAAGTGGGTCATAAAGTTC
Organism: Capsicum annuum; assembly: GCF_002878395.1. Classification (NCBI taxonomy): domain Eukaryota; kingdom Viridiplantae; phylum Streptophyta; class Magnoliopsida; order Solanales; family Solanaceae; genus Capsicum; species Capsicum annuum. Next base: position 22,651,973 of record NC_061111.1, read on the forward strand.
TATTGAAGACTTCTTGGACTCAACAAAATCCAGGTCGTAGGTTTTTTACCTGTAAGATTTCAAAGATAATATTTTTTTTATTTAATTAGTTGATTAATTATTGACTTGTAATTATTTTATAATTGTGTTCTTATTTTTATAGAAAATTGTTGGATTCGATTACTTTGATTGGTATGAAGAATGGCACCCTTCACAAGAAAATCGTGTAATCTGGGGTTGTTGAAGAAAGTCAAGGCTTCTAAAGAGAAACAAAATCGAGCAAGAAGATATTACATTGTTGTCATTATTGCTACTAGTTTGATGGTGTTGGACACATGGATATTCAAGCCTAATTGTTGAAATTTTATGGTGGTGTGTTTTCTACTAGTTTGGTGTTATCGAGCACATGGATATTCAAGCGTAGTTGGAAAATATCAAGCAGATTTAGACATATATTGCAAAATTCAGGTGATCTGTTGAAAATTATCAAACAGGTCTTCCCACTGTTGCAACACATTAGACTTAGATTAGATGGAAATGGCGTAATGCAATAAATGACCAACCTATTGCAACAGATAAGCTATCCTTCAGAATAGATAGAATATATTTTACTACAGATAGAATATATTTTACTACAGATTGACAATCTATTGTATTATAAAAAAACTTAACTTTCATCAGAAAAAAATTATTGCTACTACATGTATATGTAATACAGAGTGAAGCGTGACTTGTAATAAAAAATTGTTATTTATACACAGGCTCCAAGCGTCTAGTTAGTACCCCATAAGCCTAGACCTCTTGCATGTTTAATACAACGTTGTCGCACAGAAAGGTCGTTGGCTCAGCCATTTCTGTGCTGATTAGCAAACATTCGATGTGTGCAAACGCATACGAGCCACATGTGAAACTAGTATCATTTTTTGGAAGGTTCATGCCCTTCTTTAGACCTTTAAAATCCCATGATTTCTACTTCAACACTTCCTCTAGAAAATGATACATTAGTTTACTCTGCGTCAACAAGATGGGGAACAGGTCCATCAGTGGCTGCACGTGGATAAAAAATGACGTCATCGATGGTAGGTTTATTACAGTTATAAACATTGATCTTTCCCTCCTCGAGTAGTACTTAATATCCCGATAATGTATTCCATCCACACTCATGACTGCAAGAATCCTCTTTTCCTCGGTCCAACTATTATCGTGTGGATTTAGCCTTTTCCCTCTAATATATTTTATTATTTCTTCTTCATCCCATTCCTACATAGAAACTAACGAATCAAATCCCGCGCCATAGGATGACACTAGATCATTGAGTTTATCATACTTATCCTTAATCTTCTTGTAGAAGTCTAGGTCCATTATCCTATCGGCAGCATCATAAGCTTTCGAGTACGCTAATTACCTTTTCCTCACGAGGCAGAGAATTTTGTTAACATACTGTGATATAAGAAGTCAATTTTTAAATGGGTTAGTAATTATAAAGATGCAAAGGATGGTCCATCTGTTGCATAGGGTTCTCTGAATCAATAATCCAATGAAACTTATACAATAGATGGATAATAAGTTGCAACAAAACCACTACCAGTTACACCAGAATACCCAGTTGTTGCAACAGATTTCACATCTGTTGCATAACTTCTTCTTCATGGAGTAGATTAGAAGGCTAGGTTAGGAAAAGTAAACTTACCTTGTCCTCATACCAAATACGCATATTTGTCATAATCTAGAAGTCTTGCGGGTGGGGGGAAGGAAGGCCTGGGGTAATTTGGTGCGCCTCCCTTGGCATTCTTGGCCCATCGCAAATCCCTCTTCTCTTTGGCGCCACGTTTCGCATATACGTCGACCTTCTTCAATGGCCCCTAAACTTTAATAGTTTTTGATTTTTGATAGGAGAGTACATTGCTAATTGCTCGTTTCTTCCTCCTAACCACCGTTGTAGGAATGTATAGATCCCTTACCTTCTTGGTATAACACCCCCTGGGATTTCAATTTCTCGACAACTTTAGTAATGGCCTCTACCTTATCAAAGAGTTTATCCTAGATGTCCTTGCACTCTTCACATTTGCAATGAGAACACAAGGGTAAAGAGGGATGAGAGGGACCGGTGTAAGGGTAAGAGGGACCTATGTAAGGGTGAGGGGGACCTTTAAAAGGGATGTTTTCAAACATATTTATTTTTTCTTGAGCATTAATATGCTCATCATTATGAGTGGTAGAAGCATTAGCATGCCTGCCACCAACACTAATAACTCTATCAGAAAAAGCACCCAGATCTGCCTCAGTAGGTTGGTCATGAAGAGCCTCAACATTAGGCTGACCTTGCCTAACTTCTCTCCTTATGGATGTTGCTACAACCAATTTATTCTTTATTAACTCTACAGTTGGGTCTGTTATAGTATCAACATGACCTAGAGTAATAAAAGAAGTCATCCTCAACTCCTGCTCAGTAGGCACAATCCATGAATTCATAACCTATAAAAAAGACAGATACATTTAAATCATATAATATAATAATTTTTACAGTTGGTTACATGTTAACACATACAACTTATGCAATAGATGATCTGTATGTCGTAACATATTAATAATATGTTGCATCAGATTACACATCTATTGCATAGTTTACAGTAGATGGTTAAAATCCATTTGAGTCGGGTTCAGATAACCAGAGCAACAAATGGATGATCTAATGCAAAATATCAATCATCTTCACAACAGATTGCTAATATGTTGCACCAGTTGGCACAAGACATGTAATTTTTTGGGTTAATGTTATGCAACAGATGATTTGTATATCGCAATAATTAGCAATATGTTACATTAGATTATCCATCGGTTACATAATTTACAGAAGATGGTTAATATATTAAGAGTCGGGTTCAGATAACCAAAGAAATAGATGGGTAATCTTATGCAAGATATCAATTATCTGTCACAGCAAATTACCCATCTATTGCACCAGTTGGCACAGGACGGGTAATCTGTCGCAACAGATGTCCTATCTGGTGCATCAGATATAATATCTGTTGCACCAGATATAACATCTGTTCAATATCTTTCATTGAGTTAAATTATTTTACTTGAAGAAGACATACTGTATCATCTAGAGGGTTAAAGAGATCAGCCTCTTTAATTCTTGTGGTATTCTTTGCAGCCAACCACTTAAACATCCTTGGATGAGAAACCTCATCCGGGTAATCCATTACCTGCTTTCGGAGGGGAGGAATGACTTCAAATGACCAAGCCTAAAAAATGCAAACAGGAAGCAAGCAAAAATAAGTCATAATAACTATATTCAATATAAATTAATGGATGAGTAAAATAGTGATTAATTTTACCATGAAAGTCTAAGGAAAGTCGTATAATGTGGTCGTCCCTGGGAATAGCTTTGTCAGTAAATATTGGACAGTTAAGTAGAAGCTGTCATATCCACAGGGATAATTTTTGAATTCATCAAAATCCTCAGCATGCGCCAATAAATCATCTTCTACGACCTTTTTGACGTCTCTTGCCAATATAACCGAATAGGAAAATCAAACTAAGCACAATTTCTCCCTGTACTACTTTGATATGGTTTTAAACTTTAGATCTGTCATCAAATCTGATGTTTTGTAGCCACGTCCAGTAATGTCCAACAACTCATCTATTTTTTCCTTACGTTTGTTGGTTTTGCTGGGTGGTCGCTGGGATAATGCCTTTCCTCTATTTTTTTTGGTGGTTTGGCTATCCTACTTGCCTTGGAACATTTATAGGGTGTTCCCTTAGTGATATATTCTTATGGACGATTGCATATCAAGCCCGTCACTATGGCAAACTCTTGCAAGCCAAAACAAATCGGCATGCCACAATAGTTAATCCAGATTTCATCCATTTTTTTGCCTCCTCCTCCGAGATGAACATATACCATCCTCATTTGGAAATGGGTAGGGGGTCCTCGGCCAGCTCGAGAAAGCGTCCAAAGCAGCTCATCTTAAAAAGTCCGTCTATGTTTTCCTTTTTCATAGTATTCCTAAAATAATTAAAAAAAATTCCCCAACTGACATTTAAGTACAAGTTCACCAGTTAGTTATTTTGGATCATCTACTGGCATTGTAACTTGAAACCTGTCAATACTAATAGTTTTGACAAGATCATACTGGGATATCGGTATTAATTCACGCCCCATTGGTGATCCATTATCATCATGTTGATGATCATCCTCTTTCTTACTCTTTAATTCCTCTTATTTTTGACTTTTATTTTCCTCATCACCATCTACTGAACCTTGTCCACCTCCCCCAATGTTGTTTTGATATCTCTCATCAGCTTCACTTTTCTCTGACTGAGATTGTTCAAGAAGCTCCTCCAAATCCCTCTGTACTGTAGCCTTTGTTGTTGGGTGGTCAGAAGTTGATCCACTTTCACTTTCTTTTCTTTTGGGAGACATGTTTTACCTACAAATAATAGAAAAATAAAAATTACATTACAATTGATGTATGCATAAATTTTAAAAAATACATTACAAACTCCACCAATTCCGACACACCAACAACCACCACCACAACACTACGAATACCAACACCACCAACCAATGCCACCAACAACCATTAAAAATACCACCAGTTCCATCATGATGACCAGCACCACCACGAATACCATTAACACCATCCAATAATACCACAACTGTCAATAGAACACTGGGATAAAAACTAGGGTTTTCTTAAGTTCTTCCTATGATTTTACCATCAAAACTCAAAATTATAAATCCATTCTTGAAGATAATACAACTAAAAGTCTTCTTTTTCATCATTAACTTAAAAGACCTTATTTTTAGAAAAAACAACAAATATAACTCTTCTCGAACTCTGTTACCTACGAAGATAAAGAAAATGAATGATATAAGCAAGAATGGAGTCAAAAATAACACCTATGTGGTAGAAAATGAGAAGAAAATCGATCTGTTGTGAAGGGTTGAGCAATTTGATGAGTAGTTGTTGTATTGTTGAGAAAGAGAAAAGAGCGAGAACTCGATATTTAAAATGATAAAATGTTTTTCTCGCAAATGGATGATTTGTATGGGTTGGTTTGTATTTTTGAAAACAATGACAAGTTTTGAAAATGTTAATTTGGTCAGAATTGATCTTAATTATTTTTTAAATTTATAAAAGATATGCGTAATTTTTAACCCTCTCATCATGTGATTTCCAGAAGACTCAATTGAAGTTGTAGTTGACCCTATGAGAAATCACCCCTAGTCCTAGATTAATAATTAGGCATTAGTTGAATATATGAACTCAATTGAAATTGTATAAAAACAAATGTTCAACCTGTTGCAACAGATTACCCATCTGTTATTAATTATCAAACAGGGGCTGCCATCTGTTGTAGCTGACCCTATGATCTATTAAGGTATTAGTTAAACATATTAGGTAATAAGAATTGGTTCACCTCAAAGTGATCGATCGACGACTCTGGTCGGGAGGAATGCAATACCATCTCATCATGCATTTGCCAAAAGACTCAATTGAAGTTGTATTTTACCTTATGAGAACTCACCCCTAGTCCTAGATTAATCAGTTAAGGTATTAGTTTAACATATAAGGTAATAAGAATCAATTCAGCTCAGAGTGATCGATCGATGACTCTAGTCGGGAGGAACACAATACCATCTCATTATGTGATTGCCAAAAAACTCAATTGAAGTTGTAGTTGACCCTATGAGAACTCACCCTAGTCCTAGATTAATCAATTAAGGCATTAGTTGAACATATGAACTTAATTGAAATTGTATAAAAACAAATGTTCAACCTGTTGCAATAGATGTTCCATCTGTTGGAATTAATCAAACAGATTAAGTCATCTGTTTCAACAGATTATTCATCTGTTGTAAATTATTTGTTGCGATAGATAACCGAGCTTTGAAAATTTTCAAACAAAAATTGTCATCCGTTGCAAAGTATGAATTTGATGTTTTAAGATCCTTTTTTTAAAGCAATTTAGGTATTTCCTGTCCGAGATAAAAAAAGATAAAATACTAAGGCGGTAAAAAATATTGCTTGCATAACTCAAAAATCTCCTCACTAAGTAGTCTTATTTGGTCTTTTCAATGTCACAGTCTCCTCGTGCCCCTCAAAATTTATTTATGAATTTTTAAAACCCATATCTACTCCCTCTATTTCATTTTAGTTGACCCTCTTTCTAAAAATATTTGCTTCAATCTAGTTGTCCCAATGATGAAATCAAGAGAATTTTAATATGTTCTTTCAATAATACCCTTATCATTAAATAACTAAACAAGTTGTATATATTCAAATTTATATTTTCAAAGAATAATTAATAAGGATAATTTGGTAAAATAGACCCCTAATAAATATTTTTCTTAATGGATGTGCCAAGTCTATAGGGGCTAACTCAAATAATATGAAACGGAGGGAGTAGAATATTCTCTCCTTCAGCGATAAAATCGAGAAGAGAAACTCAACTCATCTCTCTCTCTCTTCTTTATTCTCAATTCTCTTTCTTCTCTTTTTTCTCTTTTTTTTTTTCTCTTCTTTCGGATGAGGATACTTTTGGATCTCAACCTATCAATATCTTTTCTTGACTGAATTGGATGTTCTATTCCCTTTGCTTTTTTGACATTGCAAGTATGGTTCACTATTGCTCTTTCCTTCTCTTCTTCTTCTTTGTATGTTATTTAAATTTGATATTTACATCTGTTTCTATTAATGATTTACCCATTACCAGTTTCCTATTTATTGAGAAAATTAAAATAAAGGTGGATTTTAAGTCTTGAATGAATGAACCGTTGTTTTTATTAAAATATGCTAAAAAGTCATCGATTGTGAGAGCTTAAAAAGCCTTATTGTTAGTATAGTTTTTTTATGTCTTTTGTTTATTACTTTGGTGATACTGTTGTTGGGGGTGGGGGTGGGGGTGGTGTTGGAACAAATGGTGTTTGTGTTATTGATGGTATTGGAACATATGGTGTTGTTTCTTTGTTGTTGATGTTGTTGTAATAATTTCCTCAACTGTTGCAACCGATGAATCAGCTGTTGGAACAAACGGAGCAATTGTTTGAAGAAATCAACCCAGTAGCAAGGCTGGTTTGATTTATTCTAACAGATGACCCATTTGTTCCAATATGCCATTCATCTGTTGCAACAGATGCCTCATCGGTTGAATCTGTTGCATCAGATTGGTTATTTGTTGATTCATTCAATTTTGTGTTACCCTTTTGTAATGTTTTTTTGTTCTTATCTTGTTTGACATCAAATGTATTTCTCTTGTTTGCAGATTAAAGAAAGTAAAACTGGATCAACTTTTGCTCGACCAACATTATAGGCTAGAGTAAAGATGGGTTTGAAGGAATAAGCTGCTTGCAGATGGAATCACTTCATATGTGGGATATATGTATTACTGATCAACCTATCGTGAAAACACACATCCAGTTCAATGATTTTGTGAATATTGGTTCTTTACCTATTAGGCGTTAATCCTTCAAACAAGATATGACATTTTATAGTTAAGATTGTTAGGTTCGAATTGGTAAGGCTGAGGGACCAAGTAGGTGGTGTCGATACCCTGTTACAGTTTAATAAAGATTTTCCTAATGTTTATGTGTCAAGTTTGGAGAAGGGTTAAGGTTTTTGGTGGCAGTGTAAACATTCAAATAGCGATTGCATTGACTTTAAGGGTTCAATGGACTTTTGAAAGGCCTCTGAAGCCTCGCACTGCTGCAAACAAGAATAAAAATGAATATACTTATTACTCTAGTCCAAATTTATATGGATGGGTTGCTCGAGGAGACTATTATACAATAGAAGGTTATTGTAAGAATACCTGTGCGAGAACGGGGAGGTAGAGAAGGCCATATATCAAATCAGACCTTATTAAAGAAAAAACACAGGGTAGACAGGGAAGTGTAGCTAATCTGGCTGATAAAATTAACATGAAAAAAGAAAAAATTGAATGAGCTGCGAATGTGAAAGTGTATCCAAAAAATGAAAATCCATCAGTCATTCTTGAAAAAGAAAAATTCTTAAGTGGATTGGAGCTGTGCACTTTGTTAAGGGTCTACAACTAGCTAGTGTGGCCTGAATGAAGACCCACAAAATGCAGGATTAGAACTCTAAGAAAGAAGCTTCGCGAGCATAGAAGGTGGTAAGATTGTCGGTCAAATTGAAACCTGAACCAATTACTCCTGAATTAAAAATAAGAGATCAAGCCAAGGTGGAAATTTCTCAAATTAAACTTGCATCCCATGCCTCGTGTTTATGGCTCTAGTTAGGTCAAAGGCAGTGGAAACAATAAGGCATGGGATTTCTGCCCAACTTCAGACCTTTTTGTTTTTACTGCCATTGACCTGATCATAGCCACAAACAGAGGGCATGGCATGCAAGTTAGACTTCAGAAATTGATGCCTTGGATTCCCTTATTCTTACTTCTAAAGTTTTTGGTTCAGATTTCATTCTTGATTAAAAATCTTACCAATCTCCGGTGCTCGCGAAGCTTCTTCCTTAGAGTTCTGGTCCTACACTTTGTGAGTCTTCATTGAGGCCACGCTTACTAGTTGCAATCTCTAGAAAATTGACCATCTCCAGTCCTCTTGACCATTCTTCTTTTTCTTCAACGACTGACGGATTTTTATATTTGGATACACTTTCACATTTGAAGCTCATTCAGTTTTTTTTGTTTCTCACGTCAATTTCATTGGCCAGATTCACTAGAAGTTCTTTACTTGCTTCCCTGTGTTTACTCTTAAAAAAGGTCTGAGATGATAATGGTCTTCTCCACCTCCCCCTTCCCACACAGCTATTCTCCTAAGTACCTTCTGCTGTATAATAATCTCCTCGAGCAACCCATTCATATAAATTTTGACCAGGGGAATTTCTATTAGTTCTATCATTCTTTGCTGCAGTGCGAGGCTTCAAAGGCCTTTCAACAAGTCCATTGTGCCATTAAAATTGGTCCAATCACTATTAGATATTTACACTGCCGTCAAAAACTTAAACCCTTCCCCAAACTTGACACAAAAACATGAGCATAAACCATCATTAAATTATAACAGGGTATCAACACCACCGTTTTGAAACCCTTCGGCCTTATCAGTTCATACCTATCAAACTAAACTGTACAATACAGGATCTTATTTGAAGGATCAATGTCTAATTGGTAAAAAACTGCATTCACAAAATCATTGTACTTTATGTATGTCTGTTATGGTAGCCTGATCAATAATACATAACTCCCACACATGAAAGTGGATCCATTCATCTGCATGCACCTTATTCTTCCTACCCCATCAAGACATGTCAGACAATGTTTATTCATCTGCACGCATGTGATGACTATTAAAAAAGAGGTGAAGAGTCGTGACTTTTTTTCTAACACATTCAAAACAACTGATTAACCGAATTCTCCATCTGTTGCAACTAATGAATTAGTTGTTAGAAGAAATCAAAACATCTCCTCCAACATATGGTCTATCTGCCACAACAGATAATCTGTTTGTTGCAACAGATGGTAAATCTGTTGCGACAGAGCAGACAGTGTTTATTCATCTGCACGCATGTGATGACTATTAAAAAGGAGGTAGTCATGACTTTTTATCTAACACATTCAAAATAGCTGACATATCAAATTCTCCACCTATTGTAACTGATGAATAAATGTTAGAAGAAATCAAAACATCTCTGTCACACCCCTTTTTCACTCGAGGGACCGAGTCAAAGGGTTTTTCCTATTAAAGTGATGGTTTTAAATAGGGATTATTTTAGTTATAGAGTCGCCACTTGGAATTGAGTTATGGTGTTCCAACTCACCTGATTGAATCCCTAATCAAAATGAAATGACTCTTTGTTGGTTTGCAAAAACAGAAGACCGGGTAAGGAATTCTGTTGACGTAGGGGAAGGTGTGAGGCACCCCTTGAACCCTGTGGTTCTAGCACAGTCGCTTTTATTGACTATTACTTGACTTAAACTATTTTGAATAAATTGTGTTTTAAGGCCTTGATTCTCTCATTTTTAATATATTAAAACTTTTTTATTATTTTTGGATTAAATCGATATAAATTAATTTTATAACAATCTTTGCCGAAGTGCAATATTGCATCCTCGAATTATTTTAAAACATCTCATAAATATGTGTATGCCGCATTCTTAAGTGAGAAAAATATTTTTAGCATGTGCCTAAAGCTCATCTAACGTCAAAGGCATTTGTTTTGTCTCTTGTAAACTCGAGACAATTTTATCTTATCCATTTTTTCACTCTTTTCTCCTTTTCTTTCAAATTTGCAACTCGCCTCCCTTACAAATGAGTTTTTCCTCTCTTTTCAATTTATCAATTATGGTTTATATATTTTTAAATCTTTTTCAGCGAAAGGGATTAATCTTATTCTTGCGAATAAATTATTAATATGTAAACTTAACAAAACTATTTAAAAGCCTAATTAACATAATCCATAATAAAGTTAATTAACAAAACTACTTTTAACAAAATTATCACAAGGAAGTTAACAAGAAAAGACCATAAAGAGAAAAGAAGAAAAAAAATTAATAATTACCTACCAAATGTAAAACTGTTATCCACTTGTTTTCCTAATTTTTCTTTATCTTATTATTATTTTTATTTTTTTTACGTTTTCTCTAAGCTGCTTTCTTTTGTTTGAATACTTTCCGCCTCTCCTTTTTTTCATTTTTGGTTTTCTCTATTTTGTTCCTAACTTTGTACGGGTATGGGAACTTTTAGTGTGCATGCACCTATCTATTTTAATCCCTTTTTAGTTAAACCATAAAACTTTCATAATTCATTAAAAAATAAACAATGATAAAATAATATATTGACATTTTAAAAAATGAAAAGAAAAACGTTACAAGTATTTTTTTATCATTCATGAACTTTAATATTTAATTAACGAATGATTCACGAAGAACAGTAAGCAAACAAGTCACAACATAACAATTTACAATCTCTGACAAACTAATTAAGATCACATTTTTTCTTTGATTCAATACAATAAATAAATCACAAATAAAAACATAAAACCAAAAAAAAAACTTTACATAAATATTAAACTTTACATCTTAAATTATGAAATTGTTAAAATAACTTTGATCATTATGTAATTCATAATAAAACTTACAAAATAAATAGAAAGGATCTCAAGTAGAACCTGTGTGATAAATTAACTAAAGATGGAAATCAAAATGTCGTCACCGAAAAACTCGAACGGGACCCAAACTCAAAAAACTCTTTTTTTTTCTATTGTTTTTCTCTAAGTTTTCTAATCTTTGCTTCGCATGTTCTTCTACTTTTTTTTTTCAAAAATGTTTTTATTTTTTGCTTCTAAATCTTTTTAATCTTCTCTTCTTTTCACTTTCTCCCCCTCACTATTTTCCTTCTTTTTTCCTTATTCCCCTCCTCAATTTTTGTTTCACTTATGTCTCTTTCCACTCTCTGTTTTCTCTTTTTGGTTTTTCGTTCTTTTTCCATGGTCTCAGTGTGTGTAGATTGTACGTATTTAGGAAGAGTCCTTAAATAAGGGAGAAGACTTGGGGGAACAGTTAAGGGGGAAGTCAAATAAGGGGAAGAGGTTGGGTAGTTTTAGAATTTTAAAATTTGAAAATTTTATTTTTTATATATATTTTTTAAAATTACTATTATAGAAAATAATAATAATAAGAAATAAAATATATAAATAAATAAAATAAAATAATAATAAATAATTAATTTTATATTTAAGAAAATATAATAAAAATTTATAAATAATTTAAAACAAATATAATTAAGATAGTAATAAAACTACTAGTCTATTTACTAAAATTAAAAGGAAAATATATATTTTTTGAATTTTCATATTATTTAAAAACAAAAATAACAATACAAATAGAAATAAAATATCCCAAAAAGTAACTTTACTTATTATTTTTTTTATTTATTTTCAACTAAACTTATTGAAAATGAAATTAAAACAAATATTGGACAAAAATAAAAATATTTAATACCGATAATAGGTTAAAACTCGGGGAGGATCAAAAATCACGTGTCCACATTTTGACCCTCTTTGTTTGAAATCTCGAAGAGTTTTCATACAAATAATTAGACAAAGATATGATTTTTCATCCTCTGATTATTCATAAAGTGGGGATAAAATAAAATAAAATAAAAGATGTGATCGAGTCCTGGTTTTGGACTGCCTACATATCCTGGGTTACAAGGAAATTAGGTTACGTGTAGTTCAATGATAAAATGGCAAAAGGACGAGTTAGAGGTCGAGTGAGGTTCTGTCGAGTTTTTGGTTAACGACTTCTGCTTTTTACATCAAATGACTAACAAAATGAAAACGAAAAATACAAATGAAAAATGTAATTTTCTAAAATTTTGCTTCGAATCTTCATGACTTGAAAATTCACCCTATTCTTCAGGCGGGCTCCTAATTTGTTACTTCTTTACTCTGTTCTTCAGGCAGGTTCCTAAAATTATATTTTCTCCACACTGTTTTTCAGGCGGGCTCCTGGACTTTTTTTTCTTCACCCTGTTCTTCAGACGGGCTCCTGGACTTCCTTTTTCTTCACCCTGTTCTTCAGGCGGGCTCCTAAACTTCCTTTTTTCTTCACCCTGCTCTTCAGGCGGGCTCCTGAACTTCCTTTTTCTTTGCCTTGTTTTTCAGGTGGGCTCCTGAACTTCTTTTTTTTTTTTCACTTTGTTCTTCAGGCGGTCTCCTGAACTCAAACTAAACAGTGAAACAAAAAAATAACATCCCATTCTTCAGGAGGGTCCTGAGTAAAAAGTAAATTCCCATTCTTCAGGAGGGTCCTATGCAAAAAAGTAAATTCCCATTCTTCAGGAAGGTCCTGAGCAAAAAGTAAATTCCCATTCTTCAGGAAGGTCCTGAGCAAAAAGTAAATTCCTATTCTTCAGGAGGGTCCTGTGCAAAAAGTAAATTCTCATTCTCTAGGAGGGTGTTGTGCAAAAAGTAAATTCTCATTCTTCAGGAGGGTCCTAAGCAAAAAGTAAATTCCCATTCTTCAGGAGGGTCCTATGCAAAAAGTAAATTCCCATTCTTCAGGAGGGTCCTAAGCAAAAAGTAAATTCCCATTCTTCAGAGGGTCCTGTGCAAAAAGTAAATTCTCATTTTCAGGAAGGTCCTGAGCAAAAAGTAAATTTCCATTCTTCAGGAGGGTCCTGAGCATAAAATAAATTCCTGTAAACACGAACAAAATTTTGCCTCAGTATGCACTAAAATATTTTGTGAGTGTCATCAGATCACAACTTTTCACAAGTACAATAAAGAGGGCGAAATCAAGGCCCTGCTAAAGAAATGTGTCTGTTCTGAGTAAAACTAATGACCAAAATTAGGAAGTGCGTCTCCTAACACATGAAACTTAAATTACCCAGGCGATAAAATGCATCTCTTAGGGGTTAAATAAAATGACTCAACTAGAAAGTACGTCTTCTAGGAGTGAATGATTCAAGTTAGGAAGTGCATCACCTAACATATGAAAAACTTAAATTACCCAAATAAGGAAATGCATCTCCTAGGGGTTAAATTGAATGACTTGATTAGAAAGTGTGTCTTCTAGGAGTAAATGTTTATGAGTTTTACCATGATTGTCATTACTAAACATGTGTAGCAATATTGCCTCTTGCATTTTCAAAAGTGAGGAATTACATCTTTTGATATTTAGGATTTGAAGCCCTTGATTTGAAGGTAAGTTGTGTTTTTGTTTCATACAAAAAAAATTAATTTTAAAATACGGTGGTTGATTTGTGGCTTTAGCTTTCAAGGTAATATCTCTTGCACTTTTCATATTCAGCTCCATTTCAAATCATTGATAAGTATCGTTGACTTGTTGTATTCTTGACCTCCAATTCTGACTATTGAAACTCTTGACTCAAATCATATTTCTCTTGAATGATTCCTCTGTATTTAACTTTTAATGCACCTTTTATATTCTTATGAGTCCAAAAAAAACTGTCGAATGACAACCATTCTCGAGTACCTTACTTTACTTTTGAAACACGTCATCTTTGTGTGTCGGCCCTTTGTCTTGTTTTACACAACTGAAGGAGTTGGTAGCAAGTTTTGAAGTCCTTCCTCACTTGTCTTGACATAAATTTGACTCAAAAATATGCGAAAGATGACAATAGTGATTTTTCTTTTGACCACAAAGACACAAAAATAAAAATAAAAATAAAAATAGGAAAAGACAATAGACATCTTTTTTTTTTTTCAAAAATGTCCAAAAGGAATTTTATCTGGGTGTGGAGCTGATTCCAATGATTATGACATGCATTTCTAATTAAACAACCTGATTTACCCAAACTAATCACTATCAACCTTTGCCCATTCATTGAATTTGAAATGGAGCCATTCTTGAACATGCTCCCTCTAGATTACAACCCTCCTTCGGCTAGTGGCACCTCAATGGATTTTCGCCAAAGAGCCTATCTCATTTTTAATTCTTTCTCAACTCACCGTCGCCTTATGGTATCCATGAGAATTTTCACCAATAAGACTCTCTCATTTTTTATTGTTCTCACAACTCACTATCGCCTTATGGTGCCCATGAAGGTTTTGACCCATAATACTCTCTCATTTTTATTGAACTCGCAACTTATGATCACATTATGATGCCCACAATATGAAATCTCATATACCCAGACATGCTTAACCTTGACATTCTCAAAAATTAATCTGAAGGTCTTTCTTTGGTTGTCACTTGACTTTTGGATAGGGTAAGAAAGAAAGGACAACATGAGGCTAAAAAATATACATGACATTAGGTGAAGCATACAACTTTTGGAATTGACTCTTAAGGAAATAAATTTTTTTTCCAATTTCATTTTATACTGGTTGAATTAAATTTTTTACTTGGTTGGACCGAACCTCAGAGTAGGGTTACCTACATATCTTGTCATAGCAAAAATAAGGTCAAACGTAGTTCATACATCTTGTTCTTTTGCTTGATTTTCTTTTTTTCTTCTTTTTTTTTCTTGACTTTTTTCTCTTCATGTTTTTTGAGAAAGAGAAATTTTTCCCGACTCTATTTTTTTCTTGGTACTTTTCTGACTCTTTTTTTTGATACTTTTTTTTTGAATTTTTTTAGACTCTATTTTGATTCCAAAAGAGGTTTATGAAAGAAAATAAAATTCAAGCACAAAGGAGATAACAAAGGATGACACAACATTTGGATAGAAGAATGAAATGCCTTCATCATATCAATCCTTAAAAATACAAGTACATAACATGCAATGAGAGAGTGCAATATAAAAATCATGCAAATCTTTTCAACATTGACCTTGACTGAGCAAGTGCACATGTGTCACTTCTTTTAAGCTTGTGAAATATATAGGCCCATTTGTGTTGTACTTTCCTCACAACAGATGACTTTTTTTTTTTGCTTCTTCTGAGCATTGAGATTATAGATCCTCCGATTAATCTTCATTCAAAATTATTGAGATGGACCTCATCACTCATAATCAAGTAATTTTTTGATTCGCAAAGTGATTGCCTCAATCCATTCAAATGAGGCTTTAATTCGGTCTTCAAACATCCCAACACTTTACTTATTTTCTTATATGATTTTCTTTTTAACTCTATCTTCCTGGTCAAGTGTTTCAGGATTAGATTAGATTTAAGATACGGTGAGAATTCAGCATGCATATCATATCACTAAAATCCACACAAAAGAACTATGTAAAGAAAGAAAAGACTAACAAATAATATATATATTAAAATAAAGTAAAATAAAAATAAAATAAAACTAAAATATAAATAAATAAATAAATAAATAAATAAATAAATAAAATAAAAGGGAAACTTTATTTTGTTAAAAGAAAAGAAGATCGAGTTTCAACATAAATGAAAAATAAATAAAACAAGATAGACTCCGAACTATAACCCTGAAATAATTTAGATAATAGAAAGGAAAACAAAACAAACTACCAAGGATCTCTTTTTACGGGAGGCAAAGTGACTTCTAAATTGCCGAGTTTGACATCTTAGCCCCTGATTTACACGTCAACCTTAATGAGGTCTCCATAATCATTGCTACTTTATCAGGTTTTCTTCTTAAGACCAAAGTATTCTAACCATTTTGAATCTATCGATCCCTACCGGACTCTATCCAAAATAAGTTATCAACAACTTTTCTTTTCTTTCTCCTCTTAGTTGATTATAAAACCTTTTTAGATGAGCCAAAGGATCACCATGACCCTCGTACATGTCCAATTTTGTTGTTTTGGACTCTAAAGACAAGTGAACATTATGAAACATGTACAAATTCTCGTAAGGAACTCTTTTTTTTCTTTCAAAGTACTTGCATGTATCTCACATTTTGCTCCAAAATTCTCACCTTCTTAGCCTTTTCTTCTTATTCCCCATTTTTAACAGTCTACACCACCTCATATCAGATTCTATACCTTATTTGTGTGTCATCTTGCCTGTTCTTTGAACCTGGTGTTGTATTGGTGAGATGCCAATTTAACCACAAGCCCACCACTAAATATTATTTTGATATTCGAGAAAACTAATGTGTCAGAGTTAAAAAATTTTCCTTAAGACCATTGAATCTATGGAGGACTGCCTATGTATCTCATTAAGATGAGAATCAAGTGTGCATAATTCTTGAAATATATGTCTTACAAAACTCAATCTCAAGACCCCTAAAGGTTTAGGGCTGTTAAGATTTATATATATTTTTTATTTTGTAAAAACTTAGCCTCATGATCCTTAAAGATTCAGGGCTATTAATATATATAAAAATTGGACTTGAGGATTAGAAAAATAATTATGAAAGTAATCATATTTTTAAAATATTCCCCAATAATTCTATGAATAATTTTTCAAAAGATAGGGTCGTACGTATTCCACTAAAGAGTGAGAATCAGACCCTCGTAGTTCATGAAAACTGTAAAACTATGTTACTAAAATTTTTCCTTTCTTTTAAAAATAAAATTTTTATTTTAAAAAAAAATGATTCACTAAATGTGAGGATAATTTAATCTCTTGCATTTTAAAGTTGCCTAAAGCCGGTCAACAAACAAACAACCTTCCAAACAAATGTCAAAGAGCACGTAGGATGCACATGTTGGTCTTTATAAAGTAGGTCACATGTCCTACACAGACCCGACCCCTGTGTCGAGTCCCGCTAAGTCAAATGCATATGATGCAAATAAAGTGGCACCTAATAGGGATAACCAGATTCTGAGTTTTTAGTTCTTCTAAGTTTAAGACTTATAGGGATAGGTGTCTAGACTGGATTACCCGAGCGGACACTCGAGCCGGGGAGGGACAACTTGATCGGTAGCAAGGCAACACCGCCTTCGTTGCCAATCTGAACCCCGCTTAACATGTGTGACTACAATCCTTCACCAGGTGCCTTGACATTCTAGCTATCTAAAAAAAAAAGTAGGATGCATGCGTTGCATTCCTTCTATCCTATTTCAGAGACTCAGAGGGGGTACGCAAGTGAAGACAATATATAATACAATTTAATCAATATCAAAGCGGTAAATAAGTGACAAGTAGCACATAAGGCCAATAAACACAATATCAACAATAATTAAAGCAAGTATAAGTCAATATAAAAAGATCAAATTCTTATTATTCCCCAATGGATTCGCCAGAGATGTCACACCCCTTTTTCGCTCGAGGGACCGAGTCAAAGGATTTTTCCAATTAAAGTGACAGTTTTGAATAAAGATTATTTTAGTTATAGAGTCGCCACTTGAAATTGAGTTATGGTGTTCCAAGTCACCTTATTGAATCTCTAATAAAAAAGAAATGACTCTTTGTTGGTCTACAAAAACAGAAGACCGGGTAAGGAATTCTGTTGATAGAGGGGAAGGTGTGAGGCACCCCTCGAATCCCGTGGTTCTAGCACGATCACTTTTATTGACTATTACTCGACTTAAACTATTTTGAATAAATTATGTTTTAAGGCCTTGATTCGCTCATTTTTAATATATTAAAACTTCTCTTATTTTTGGATTAAACCGATATAAATTAATTTTATAACAATCTTTGCCGAAGTGCAATATTGCATCCTCGAATTATTTTAAAACATCTCATAAAGATGCGCATGCCGCATTCTTAAATGAAAGTAATATTTTTAGCACGTGCCTAAAGCTCATCTAACATCAAATGCGTTTGTTTTGTCTCTTGTAAACTCGAGACAATTTTATCTTATCCATTGTTCACTCTTTTCTTCTTTTCTTTCAAATTTGCAACTCGAATCCCTTACAAATGAGTTTTTCCACTCTTTTCAGTTTATCAATTATGATTTATATATTTTTAAATCTTTTTAAGCGAAAAGGATTAATCTTATTCTTGTGAATAAATTATTAATATATAAACTTAATAAAACTATTTAAAAGTCAAATTAACATAATCCATAATAAAGTTAATTAATAAAACTACTTTTAACAAAATTATCACAATGAAGTTAACAAGAAAAAAAAAGAAGAGAAAAGAAAAAAAGAAAATTAATAATTACCTAACAAATGTAAAACTATCATCCACTTTTTTTCCTAATTTTTCTTTATCCTTTTTTTTTTCTTTTTTACGTTTTCTCTAAGTTGTTTTTCTTTTGTTTGAATACTTTCTGCCTCTCCTTTTCTTTTCTTTTTTTTTTTTTTTCATTTTTGGTTTTCTCTATTTTGTTTCTAACTTTGTACGTGCGTGCATGGGAACTTTTAGTGTGCATGCGCCTATGTATTTTAATCCCTTTCTAGTTAAACTATGAAACTTTCATAATCCATTAAAAAATAATATATTGGCATTTTTTTAAAAAAGAAAAATTTTATACTTTTTATCATTCAAGAACTTTAATATTTAATTAACGAATGATTCACGAAGAACAGTAAGCAAACAAGTCACAACATAACAATTGACAATCACTGACAAACTAATTAAGATTACATTTTTTCTTTGATTCAATACAATAAATAAATCACAAATAAAAACATAAAACAAAAAAAAAATTTACATAAGTATTAAAATTTACATCTTAAATTATGTAATTATTAAAATAACTTTGATCATTATGTAGTTCATAATAAAACTTACAAAATAAATAGAAAGGATCTCAAGTAGAACCTGTGTGATAAGTTAACTAAAGATGGAAATCAAAATGTCGTCGCCAAAAAACTCGAACGGGAATCCAAACTCAAAGAACTCTTTTTTTTTTCTATTGTTTTTCTCTAAGTTTTCTAACCTTTGCTTCGCATGTTCTTCGAATGCTTTTTTTAAAAAATGTTTTTATTTTTTGATTCTAAATCTTTTTAATCTTCTCTTCGTTTCACTTTCTTTCCCTCATTATTTTCCCTTTTTTTTCCTTATTCCTCTCCTCAATTTTTGTTTCACTTATGTCTCTTTCCACTCTCTGTTTTCTCTTTTTATTTTTTCTTTCTTTTTTCATGGCCTCTCTGTGTGTAGATTGTACGTATGTAGGAAGAGTCCTTAAATAGGGGGAAGACTTGGGACATTGAGCCACAGGTGACAAAAGAGTTTTAAAATGAGGTGTAAGTGACACAAGTCTTAATTATTAGTTGGAGGTGACAATTACTTTATTATGGATTAAGAAAGTTGGAGAAGTTTGAAAATAACCCACAAGTTTTTAAATTTATACTTTGATCCCAATGTTTACCTAAAATAACAGGAAATGGAAGGATAAAAATGTGTCTTTCTCTCTCTTCTCATCCATTGTTGTTTTTTCTCTCTTAGCGATTTTTGTTATTCATTGTTTCTGCTGCTTTATTGATTATCTTCTGCTTCATTATCATCATCTTCTACTTCATTATCATCTTCATCTTCTTCTTGTCGATCATTTGTTGTTGTTGTTGTTGTTGGTACAGTGCTACTGCTGCTATCTGACCAATTTCTTAGGTCAAATTTTATTTACTACATCACTTTCGACTTTGGTATTACTTCATAGGTGACTTTGATAAGTAAAATTATGATTTTTATTTCTATTTGTGATCTGGGTACACTTCTGTTTTCCAACAATGGATAGAACCCCGATCATGAATCCAACATAAGTGCCCACAATTTAAACAGATCAATCATCTGGTGCCTCAGATGAGTAATCTGTTGTATCAGAAGATTTATCTATTGCATCAGACTATTTATCTGTTTCATCAGACGTATTATCTGTTGCATCAGATGTATTATCTGTTGCATCAGAATGTTTATCTGTTGCACCAGACTAATTATTTGTTGCAACGAATGATTAATCTGTTTGGAACAACACAAATCAAACCCTGCCACAAACCGAATAGATAAACAATATGTTTCAACTCTTGCTATTGCTACTGGATTCAAAATTATTTCTTACGTCCAATTACTCGACCCAAATTTTTTAATTCGATTTCTCATTTTACTTGTATTTTTCATTAATCAAGAAAAGATTTAAAAAAAATCCATGTTTACCCTTTGCATTAATCACTTTTTCTTCAAATTAAAATGGAAACATCATTTAATAGGGGGACTATACGCCGACCAACGTTAAAAGCTTTCTTCTCTTATGAAATTTTGACTGAATTGCAAACAATGGTTTTTTCAAACACGTCTACTGTCCCACCAACTGATCAGTGGGTTATGGTAAACTAGACATGTTATTAATTATTTTTCTTAATCAATGTGGCATCTCAATTTGGGATGGGTAATTTGAGATGAAGGGAGTACGAATTAAAACGTCAGAGCCAAGCAACAAACTAGTCATCTATTGAAACAGACTATTTATCTGTTGCATCAGACTTCTTATTTGTTGCAACATATGAGTAATCTATTTTGAACAACAGTTCAGCCCCTGCCACAAACCCAACAGATAAACCTTGCTATTGCTACTGGATTCTAAATTATTCCTTTTTACGTCGAATCATCAACATGTTTATTGAGAAGATAATAGACAGAATGAAAATTAAATATGGATTAAAACGTCAAAGATTAAACATAATTTTTTTATTCAACAAAAACAAATAAAAATACATATAATAGACTAAAATTAAAATAATAATCTAATTATTATTATTATTATTATTATTATTATTATTATTATTATTATCATCATCATCATCATTGCCAGCCGGCCAATCTTCAACCAAAAGTAGCGAGGCCCTCCTCAGCCTGCGTATCTCACGGAGCATTCTAGCTCTAACTCCTCCCAGTTCCCATTGCAAGTCACGGAATTGATTCCAAAGTTCATTCACGGCATCTTGCAGAAAAGCAACGTCCCACACTGGATCAGCCATAATCTTCTAGAGTGTAATATGAAAGACGAGATGCAATAAATAAATAGAGTATAGTTGAATGAACGATTGAGTAAGGAGGGACCTATTTATAGAGGATTGAATTTGAATGAGAGGCAAAAAGGCGCGACTGTTCACCTCCATTCATTAATTACATTTGTTAGTAAATTAAGAAAATAAATATTGTGATAGTCATGACTTTTCAGATATTATTATTAATTAGTTCATTCCAAGAACCATTTTTATTGAGTTGTGGCAATGGATTCTATATCTGTTGCATCAGATAACACATCTGTGACAACAGATATATCATCTGTTGAACAAATATAAAATCTGTTGCATCAGGCAACCTATCTTTTACATCATATAATCTAACTATTGACTTCCATTTATTAATTACATTTTTTATTACTGTGAAAAGTAATGACTTAATTAAATTAAGAAATATTGTGATAAGTCATGACTTTTCAGATTATTATTATTAATTAGTTCTTTCCAAGAACCATTTTTATTGAGTTGTGAGAACAAATCTATATCGATTGCATCAAATAAATCATCTGTGACAATAAATATATAATTTGTTGCAATAATAGTAAACCTGTTGCATCAGATAATATATTTATTTCAACATATAATCTACTTTAAAAAAAAAACTATCATCATATCAGTAATCCAAATTTGCTGACTTTTTTATTTTATAAATTAAAAAAAATACCTTTTCAAATTCTTTAATAAAATAATAACCATTTTTATTTTCTGGTAACAGATTGTATATTTGTTGAATTTGATAAATCATCAGTTGCAATAGATATACCATCTGTAGCAACAAATAGACGTTCTATATTAATATCTTTTTTTGTTTCTTCTAACAGCTGATACATCAGTCCCAACAAATGGAAAATTTGATGCATCAAAACACTGTTGAATGTATGTAAGAGTTTTTGTTTTAGACAAAAAGTCACGACCTTCACCTTGTTTTTCTTAACAATCATCATATAAGTTAACTAATTCAATATTGTGACTTTTTATATTATATAATAAATAATTTTAAAAAATAAATTCAAAAACAAAAATTGTGAAAAGCCACGATCAATTATTAAAATTAAATAACCGTTCTTTTACGATTATAAATTATGTTTATCATTTATTTCCTTATTATTTATTTACAAAATATTTTTCATATTAAATAATCAAAAAGTCATGTCTTTTCACCCTCTCAATAACAACAATAAGCATTTTTTATTAATAACCGTGTGGTGCAATATATGATCGATCTGCCGCATCAGATTAACATCCGTTGACACAAATTGCTCAATCCCTACCACCAAACGTCGATATGTTGAGAACAAGGAATAAACAAAATGATTATTAAATACTAAATAAGAATTAAAAATTCAAAGTCGACTACCAACTGAAACATAGATTTTTGAATCTCTTGGGTAGATCCGATATACAAAAGGAGGAAAATACATACGCTAAAATAAAAATATTACCTAATTATTATTACTACTATTATTATTATTGTATCGGACATTTTTCATCCTGCAGCCTTGCTCCAAAGCTAGTCAAATCTCTCTAGAGTTCATCAAATTGCCTTTGAAGCTCACGCAAGGGCTCGATATGAATATTCGTGTACGAAGCTGGATCATCCATATTTGTAAAGAGGGACCTATTTATAAATTATTGTATCTCAGAAAGAAAAGAAAATTGCTTTAAAATAAATGTAACAGATGGGTAATCTGTTGCAAAAAATATTCCTTTTGTTAGATAACTTACAACATACTGGCAATCTTTGCAATAGATGTATATATCTATTTGATTTCTCCAACAGATACATCATATGTTGCAATAGATTGATCATATATCGTAACAGATGTCTCCAATTATTTGACAATATAAACAGATGTGGCATCTGTTGCAACTAGCTAGTCATTTGTTTATTCAATTTAAGCCATAGATGGGCTAGGAAGAATAAGGTGCGTGCAGATGGATCCACTATCATATGTGTGGGAGTTAAGTACGTATTACTGATAAGGTCATCAGGACAACACACACAAAGTATAATGTTTTTGTAAATGCAGTTTTTAACCGATTAGGCACTGATCATTCAAACAACATCCTGCATTGTACTGTTAAGTTTGATGGGTTCAAAATTGATAAGGCTGAGGACCTCATGAAGATGGTGCAGATACCCTGTTATGAATTACTGACGGTTGTTTCTCGTGTTTATGCGTGTTAAGTTTTGAGAAGGGATCAATATTTATCGTCATTACAGAGAACCAATAGTGATAGGACTTAACTTTAAGTGTGCATTGGACTCTGAGAACACCTTCGAAGCCTTGCACTGCATAAAAAAACAACAAAAAACCAATATAGTTATTCCCCTGTCCCAAATTTATATAGTTGGGTTGCTCACTCGGGGTTATAATTATACGCCAGAAGGTGCAGTAGAAGAATGCCTTTGAGGAAAAATGGATGGTTGATGGAAGACTATATCATCTGAGAGCTAATTAAAGAAAAGACATAGGGTAGAAATTAACTTCTAACGAATCTGGCCGATGAAATTATCTTAAAAGATGTGAAATCTAAATCAAATGCAAATACAAAAGTGTATATGGTAATGTAATTTCATCTGTTGTCTCCCTGAAAGAAAAATAATGCAGATGGATACTTTTCTAGGGAGCTGCGTGGTTGGGATTATCACCTAGATAAAAAAATAGGAGAAGACCAACAAAGCAGACTCACGGGCATTGAGGGTTGAAATAATGTACAATAAGTCTAGAAAATTTATGCCAACAACAACTGCAGTTAAAATAAGGAATCTAAGCGAAGGCAGCAATTTCTGAATTTAAAATTTCATCCCATGCTTTCTTGTTTGTGCTTTCGATTAGGTCCACGGCCGTTGACCTGATCGAAACCACAAATGAGATTAAAATGCAAAAAGAGTATTATTACTTCCATAGAAATATGGATTAATTGATTTTTTTTGCCTTAGCATGCTTTCAACATTCCTTGGAGAAGATCAGATATTTGTTGTAGTATGTGAATCCCGATAATTGTTAAGCTTGCCTCTAGCTTGCTGATTTTGTATTCAAACTGGTCGTTTTCATCTTCGAAGTTGGTAAAGAGTTCCTCATCTCTTGTGAGCTCGATC
Organism: Capsicum annuum; assembly: GCF_002878395.1. Classification (NCBI taxonomy): domain Eukaryota; kingdom Viridiplantae; phylum Streptophyta; class Magnoliopsida; order Solanales; family Solanaceae; genus Capsicum; species Capsicum annuum. The sequence continues at coordinate 22,676,338 of NC_061111.1, forward strand.
AGGAACACTACCTTCAATGTTGTGGCATTTTAGGTGCCCTTTAGAACACTTTCTTTAGAAGCCTTAAAGGATACATGGAGGGTCGCTGTGTTTGTTTTAGATCAAAATGTATTGATGCAAACTGAAGATGTGGTCCCAACAGTTGAACAACACACTTTTATCGAGTGTTGCTCAGTGCATCTTCCTTAACCAATTTAATAAATTAATAAGCAAGGAGTTACATAGCGTGTCATCTAAATCGACTCTACCAAGCCTATCAAAGGTTACGTAACTCCAAGATTATTACCCTATAAAAAAATATGACCAAGTTAGTGCAAAAATCAAACAAGCTCAATCTATTAGCCTTTTTGCTGATCACTCTTCTCCAATATAGATGACAAGATATCTCCAATCTGTCAGCTCAGTCGTTTGTTGCAACAGATTTTATTGCAATTGATTTAGGTGGAACTAGGGATGAATGAATGAACTCACAGGGTCAACTACAAATCCAATCAATTCTTTGTAATTGCATGGCATTGGTATTGTATCCATCCAGTCTCGAGTCATCGATCGATCACTCTGAGTTGAAATGAGTTCTCATCAACTCAATTTTAGGATAGTGATTGTACCTAAGTTGATTTAGGTATAACTAGGGATAAATGAATGAGCTCACAGGGTCAACTATAAATCTAATCGAGGCTTTGTAATTGCATGGAATTGGTATTGCATTCATCCAGACTCGAGTCATCGATCGATCACTTTGAGTTGAAATGAGTTCTCATCAACTCAATGTTAGGATAGTGATAGTACCTACGTTGATTTAGGTGGAACTAGGGATGAATGAATGAGCTCACAGGGTCAACTACAAATCCAATCGAGTCTTTGAAATTGCATGGCATTGGTATTGCATTCATCCAGACCTGAGTCGTCGATCGATCACTCTAAGTTGAAATAAGTTCTCATCAACTTAATGTTAGGATAGTGATATTACCTAAGTTGATTTAGGTGGAACTAGGGATGAATAAATGAGCTCACAGGGTCAACTACAAATCCAATCGAGTCTTTTTAATTGTATGGCATTGGTATTACATTCATCCAGACCCAAGTATCGATCGATCACTCTAAGTTAAAATGAGTTCTTATCAACTCAATGTTAGGATAGTGATAGTACCTAAGTTGATTTAGGTGGAACTAGGGATGAATGAATGAGCTCACAGGGTCAACTACAAATCCAATCGAGTCTTTGTAATTGCATAGAGTTGGTATTGCATTCATCCAGACTCGAGTCGTCGATCGATCACTCTGAGTTGAAATAAGTTCTGACCAACTCAATGTTAGGATAGTGATAGTACCTAAGTTGATTTAGGTGGAACTAGGAATGAATTAATAAGCTCGCGGGGTCAACTACAAATCCAATCGAGTCTTTGCAATTGCATAGCGTTGGTATTGCGTTTATCCAGACCTGAGTCATTGATCGATCGCTCTAATTTGAAATGAGTTCTCATCAACTTAATGTTAGGATAGTGAAGTACCTAAGTTGATTTTGGTGGAACTAGGGATGAATGAATGTGCTCACAGGGTCAACTATAAATCCAATCGAGTCTTTGCAATTGCATGGCATTGGTATTGCGTTCATCCCAACCCGAGTCGTCGATTGATCACTCTGAGTTGAAATGAGTTCTCATCAACTCAATGTTTTAAAAACTATATCTTTTAAATTTTTTATAATTAATTAAGATCAATTTGGACCAAATTAGCAATTTCAAAACTTGTAATTCTTTTCCAAAATTACAAATCAACCCATACAAATCAATCATTTGAAAAACTTTTCATTTCAAATCTGAAGTTCTCGCTTTTCTCTCTCTCTCTCTTTCTCAGTTCCTCCTCTCTCTCTCAATAATACAAACAACAACTACTCAACATATTGCTCAACCCTTCAAAACAGGTTGAATTTCTTCCCATTTACGACCATATATAGTTGTTTTTTTTACTTTATTCCCGCTTGTATCCGTTGTTTTCTCTGTCTTCATAGGTAGCAGAGTTCGAGAAGAGTTCTGCATTTGTTCTTTATTATTAAAAATAGGAGTTTTTAGTTAATGATGAAAAAGAATACTTTTAGCTGTATTATCTTTGAGAATGGGTTAACACTTTTGAGTTTTGATGCTAAAAAAGAAGGAAGCACCCGAGAAAACCCTAGTTTTTCTCTCAGTGTTTTGTTGACTGTCGTGGTATTGTTGGATGGTGTTTGTGGAGTTATTGGTGGCTGTTGTTGGTGGTGTTGGTATTTGTATTTTTTGGCGGTAGTGCCGGTGGTCTTGGTGTTGGTATTGGTATTGGTGGCATTGGTGGTGGCATTGGTTTTAGTGGTGGTGGTCCATCTGTTACAACGGGTGAAAGATCTGTTGGGAGATATTAAATAGGTCTTCAAACAGACTCCCCATCTATTCCAACTGACAGGTTATCCGTTGGAGTATTTTTTTTGTAATGTGGCATAGAATAATTTATTGAAATTTGTCCATTTGTTGCAACAGTTGGAATATCTCTTGGGAGATATTAAATAAGTCATCAAACAAGTTCCCAATCTGTTCCAACTGATAGATTGTCCATTGGAGTATTTTTTTTTGTTATGTGGCGTAGAATAATTTATTGAAATTTGTCTTACTTTTTTTTTTTAAAATTTATGTAGACATCATATGTAATATATTTTTTATTTTTCTATTATTTGTATTTAAAAGATGTCTCCCAAAAGAAAAGAAACTGAAAGTGGATCAACTTCTGACCATCAAACAAAAAAGGCTAGACTACAGATAGATTCGGAGAAACTTCTAGAACAATCTCAGCCAGGGCAAAATGAAGCTGAGGAAAGTGATAACTCCTTCTCACCAATGGGGCGTGAAATAACATCGAAAGACCAGCATGATTTTGTCAAAACTATTAAAGAACTTAAATGTCAGTTGGGAAAACCTTTTAAAGAACTTAAGAGTATTATGAAACAGGAAAAAATAGATGGTTTTTTTAAGAAGAGTTGTTTTGCATCCTTTCTTGAGTTGTTTGGGGCTCACCCTCTCCATTTGCCAATGATCATGGTATATGGCCTCCTCAAGCACAGGATCAAGTATGTGGGGGATGATGGAGGTCCAAAGTAGGGCGGAAAAAAATGGATGAAGTCTAGATCAACTACTGTGGCATGCCAATTTGTTTTGGATTGAAAGAGTTTGCCATAGTGACAGGCTTGAGATGCGATCGTCCACAAGAACCTCTCATCAAGAAAACACCCCACAAAGGGTCCAACAAACGCAAGGTAAAAAAAGATAGGTTGTTGGGCATTGTTGAACCTAGCTACAGAGTGAAGGATTTAATGGAGGATCTCAAGAATAAAGACATAATAAAGACATACCAAAGCATTACAGGGAGAAATTATGCTTAGTTTGGTTTGTCCATTCCATTTTATTGGCAAGAGATGTCAGAAAAGTCATAGAACAAGATTTGTTGGCACTTGTTGATGATTTTTGGAAATTAAATGTTTATCCTTAGGGATACAACAACTACTACTTGACTGTCAAATATTTACTGAAAAAGCTAAAGCCAAAGATGACCACATTATACAGCTTTCCTTGGGCTTTCATGGTAAAATTGATCATTATTTTTACTCATTCATTAATTTATATTGAATATAGTTATGATTTTTTTTTCTTGCTTCTTGTTTACAATTTTTACGCTTGAGTATATGAAGTCATTCCTCCTCTCCAAAAGAATTTCAAGGATTACCTAGCTAAGGTTTCTCATCCAAAGATCCTTAGGTGGTTGGCTGCAGCAGAGAGCAACAAAAAAAAATATTAACGAGGCTGATCTCTTTAACCCTTCAAATGATGCAGTACCTTTTCTTTCAACTAAAATAATTTGCCTCAAAGAAAGCTATTGAAACAAATGTTTCATCTGTTGTGGCAGATGGGTCGTCTGTTGCAACAGATTACCCATCAACTGCAACTGGTGCAACAGATGGTAATCTGTTGCGATAGATGATCCATATTTCAAAATAGATTAACCATTTATTAGTCTGGTTCTCTAAACCCTACTCAACAGATTACCCATTTATGCAAATTATGCAACAGATGGATAATCTGATGCAATATATTATCAATCTATTTCAACATACAGATCAGCTATTGTGGTAGCTAGATTGTCTGTTGCATAATTTGGCTTTGTTAACATCCATGTAACCCGAGCCCCATGTAACCCAACTAAATGTAAATTATTATTATATGATTTAAATTCTTTCTGTCTTTTTTTATAGGTTGTGCATCCTTGGATCGTGCCTACCATTGATGATCTTGGGATGACTTCTTTTATTACTTTAGGTCTTGTTGATACAAAAAAAGACCCAACGGTGGAGTTAATAAAGAAGGACTTGGCTGGAGCAACATCCATAAGAAGAGCAGTGAGGCAAGGTCAACCAAATGTTGAAGTTCTTCACGACCAACCTCAAACTGCAACAGATCTGGGTGCTTCTTCTGGGGGTGTTGCTGGTGAAGTTGTTTGTAATGGTGGCAGCCATCCTGATGGTACTGCCAATTGTGATTATGTGCATGTTGGTGCTCAGTAAAAAATAAATACTTTTGAAAACATCCCTTGCACAGGTCCTCCCTCTCACCCCTACACCGGTCCCTCCCACCCTTACAGTGGTCCCTCTCACCCCTTCTTACCCTTATGTTCTCATTGCAAATACAAAGTATACAAGGACAGAGAGGATAAGCTACTTGAAAAGCTAGAGGCTATTGCTGAAGTTGCCAAGGAGTTGAAATCCAGGAGGGGTGTCATACCATCCAACGAGGTGAGGGAGCCATGCACTCCTACAGTGGAGATTAGGAGGAAGAGGAAAAAAATAAGATAAATCCTCTCCATTTTGAAATTAGCAAAAATTACAACTCCTCCCGCTCTAAGAGTAATTGAAGTTCAGGGGCCGCCAAAGAAGGTGGACATATTCGCAGCACTTGGCAAGAAGAAGAAGAAGGAACTGGAAGAATTCATGAAGATGAAGGTTCAAAAAGAATACACCATGCATTCATTTGCCACCAAAGACTTCTCGAATATGACAAATATGTGTGTGTGGTATGAAGACAATATAAGTTTACTTTTGCTAACCTAGCCTTCCAATCTACTCCATGAAGAAAAATCTATGTAGCAGATGTGTAATCTGTTGCAACAACGTGGTATTGTATTGCAACATAATACATATTTATTGCATAAGCTGCATTGGCTGGGTAATCTGTGAACTGATTCAGAGAGCCCTCTGCATTAAATTCTTTCCACTGTGTTTTTATTATTTACAATTACTAACCTATTTAAAAATTGTCTTCTTATACAACAGTATGTTGATGAAATTCTCTGCCTCATGAGGGATAGGCAATTAGCGTACCTAGATGCTTATGATGTTGCCGACAGGATAATGAACCTCAACTTTTACAACAATTTCAAGGATAGGTACGCTAATCTCTATGAGCTATCTAAGTTTGATGGCTCAGGATTTGATGAGTTAATTTTTACATTCCAATGGAATGAAGAAGTGATTAAATATATTAGAAGGAAGAGGTCATATCCATATGGAAAAAGCTAGATCAAGGCAAAGAAATCCTTGCAGTCATGAACATGGAAGTCAAACATTTTATCGCAATTGAGATACTACTATATAAGAAAAATAATAAGGTTTATGATTGCAACTTACCTTTCTTCAGTGAGAAGACATTTTTAACCCACATGCAGCCACTCTTGAAGTTGTTGCCCAAGTTGTTGATGCAGAGTAAGCTGATGGATCATTTATCTGCTGAAGTCTTGACAAAAGAATCATGGGATTTTGAAGGTCTAAATAAGAACATCCAGCTCCCAAAAATACAACTGGTGCATCGTGTGGGCCGTACTCGCTTGCATATATCGAGTGTTTTCTGACCGGCACACAAATGACCGATATGTACTACGCCATTGTGGGAAAGATGCACTGGGTCTGGGCATATGGGGTACTAAATAAATGGTTAGAGCTCGTGTATAAAAAATAACATGTATAAAGACAGAGATGAACATGATAATAAATTTTTATTTCAAGCCAATTCACTTTACATGTAGTGGCAATAATTTTTATGTCTAGCCAAGTTGAATTTTTATAATGCAATAGATTTTATATCTGTCGTAACAGATATAGTACCTGTTGTGATAGATTGATTATCTGTTGGAATAGTTGGTCATCTATTACATTATGCAGATATTCCCAATCTGTTTGTCGCAATAGATATACGATTTGTTGAAATATATAATAGACCTGTTGCAACTGATCGGTAATATTGTGGAGAAAATAAAAAAGTAGGAATACCTGTTATATAATTTCCAGCAGATGACCTACGTTTTGCATCTCATGTTGCTACATATGTCTAAATTTTTCTAATAAAATATGTCATCTGTTGCAGCAGATGTATTATCTGTTGCAATAGTTGAATCTAGTATTCTATTTCAATCAACATGTTCAAAACTAAGGATTAATTATATTCATAGACAACATAAAATAAATTGAAGCCTTCAAAAATTACATAAAATAACTCAACAAATAAATGAAATGTAAAAAAAATTATTATGGGAACAAACGATCTACTCTACAAATAAATCAACAAGTTAAACCAAGGAGGATAAGTTATTACATTGATGGACTCAATCTATAAAGATCTAATCAATATGTACAAGTTGTTCTTCATCTGGTGCTACGAAATTTGGCTTTGGTCATCGTGGATCTTTAACGTCATTTGTGTACGGCTTCTGAGCTTTTGCTTCTCTGTATTTCCATAAAAGAGCAGTATATCTTTTGCAGAGTAATACGACATCAAGTCCAACATTTGGTACTTGTAATCCATTGCTCAAATACTCAGTGTTGGCGGCAACAAAAGAACCGCAATCCCTGCGTTATAAAAAACAGATAATCCATATCTTGCAGTTCATGTAAGCGTTGTGAAATTTGTGAAATGAAACTAAATCATGTCACTTAAACTTACAGGCTACGAATGGTTTGTTGAGAAATTCCTTCAAAATATTGTACATCAAATGGATTAGCCATTTTATCATGGTATGCTTCAATCGTCGACCAATTAGTACGAACCTTTTGGTCCAAAAATCCACTCATATCAAGATAAGTAGGAAATATTTTGGCCAGCTTTTGTATCTCAGACAGCGGCCCGGAATATCTTCTTCGCGACATCGAGTCATAAACTCGGATGAGCCTCTCTTTTAGAATGACGACAGCCAACACCCAACGGAATCCATCACCATAATTAATTGGGATGTACACTTCATCGACCAAATGAAAAGGTACGCCAGCCGGAATACTAAAACCTTTGATGATGTTGATTAAGCATTCCTCATTTCAGAAAACTTGCGGTTGTTGTTGACAATACCTATCGTAGGCATTATTGATGTAAACTTTGTACAAATAATTGACTGTCATGTATCTATATTGTTCTTGTGTTTGCAACTTGGACTTCTTTCGAAGGTAGTAAAAAATGGCATCGATGTGCTGCACATATTATCAAATATTTCAGACTACGTGATGAAAAAATCAATATGCAGATGCAATTAAATTAAGTATCAATTAATAGTAATATGTATGACATTTAAACCTCATCATTCTAGCAAGTTTGGGGCTATGAAATCAAATACAACCAATTCTTCATTTCGGGATGTGCAACAACAAAGTCAAACATATCAAAACCAAGACTCGATTCATTTACTTTGTAGCGCTCATTATTTTGTTTACTACATGATGATTTATATGTGTTAATGTCAGGTTCTTACAAAAACAATTGTATAAACCAATATCTATAAAATTGATTTATGTACCTTTCGGCATGATGCTTTAACAGCCCATTGACAATCCATTCTAAATAGTCATTGATCAACTATGATAGTTTTTTTGGAGCCTCGTCTGAGATGTTGAATCCTTCAAATGGGTAATTCTTTCGTTCTCCCAAACTGACAGGCTCCATTTTTTCTTCTTCTTTGGAAGCAGTTGATGTATTATCAACTGTGATATTATGCTCTTTAGCAGCAGCTTCTACTGTGATATCCACCTAAAAAGCCAGAATTGTCAATGTTAAGTAGAGATATATAATAGATTGTCCATCTATTACAACAGATGAGTGGTATGTTGCATTAGATGGATTATCTGTTGGGGTGAATTCAAACAGGTAAATCAGAGCAGTACGATAATTTTGAACAGATGACCCATCTATTGCAACATAAGACTTATCTGTTGAAAAAGATAACGAATCAACTACAACAGGTTAGACAACAGTTGTAACAGATGTATATATCTGTTTGATAATTTTTAGCAGATATATCATCTATTGAAACAGATATGTGCCTATTTGTTTTTTGGAATAGATGATGTACATTCACCTTCTTAAGCTCATGCTGCTCTCCTATGGCCCTTGCACACTAAACATCGATGCAAGACGAAGATAGCGAATTTGCAATCTTGCTTTTTTTTATGCTTGATGATACCTCAGAAGTGTCTTTCCTTCTCCTCTTAGCCGCCTTGATCTCTAGTGGAGTTTCTGGATATGAAATCCTCTTTAATGGAATGACACCCCTCTTAGATGTCATTTCCTTTATAGAAGCAGTTAGTGCATTAATCACTCCATCATATTTTGCCTTTCAGTCTTGACATTTACATGCAGAACATTCGCTATATGTGGTAAAATATGGAGAAAAATCTATACAACCATTATGATCATAATCATAATGGCTTGTTGTTTCAAAAAATATAAGAGGAGCATCATTAGCCCCACCCTCCAAAATTATTTTTCTTGTGATGATTGTTTCTCTAAACAATTCTATTTTTATTCCATCAACGACATTAGGGTCTGATAAAGTTTGCACAGACCGTAAAGTAAGAAAAAATGGTATCTTCAACTCTCGGTTGTTTGGAACAAGCCACGTATGGACAATCTAAAATAAATCAGTACATATATTAAGAATGATGATAAAATCATTTAATCATTAACTAAAACAAAATTTTGATTAGAATTGGAATTCCTGCTTCCTTAGGGGGGGGGGGTTGAAAAGATCAAAAAAGTTTGTATTTTTATCGGATTTGGCTGACAACCATCTCAGAATTCTTGGACAGAAAACTTCTTCCTGGTAGTTCACTTGTTGTCTCAAATAAGGAATGGTTTCAAATGCCCAAGCCTATAACATAACGCAAATAAATCAAAAGCATTATTGAATAAAAAATGATGAATCATATCATGATGAAAGAAGTATTTACCATGAAGGCCCATGGAAAGCCATATAAGTTGACTGTTTTTGGCATTAACGGAGTCAACAAATATTTGACAGTCATTTTGAAGCTTTCATAACTCCAAGGATAGGTGTTAAATTCCTCAAGATCCTCGGAGAGATTTATTAAACCGAGGCTTATGTTGTTGTTAACGTCTCTCGCCCAAAGAACATTATGTACAAACCAAACCAAGCACAATGATTGCTTGTGCTTCTTTGAAAGTCCTTTACCTTTCAACGCTTTCATCAGATTTTTGTATTTGAAGCTTGGACCAACAATGGACACCAGGTCATCATGTTCCCTCGACTTTTATTTGCTTTTTTTGGGTGTGCAGGGTGTTTTTTTTGGGGTCAAAGTAGGTATAACTTGAGAAGGAGAAAGAGGATAACATTTTAGTCTGGTAACTATGACAAACTCCTTCCAACTAAAACAAACAGGCATGCCACAGTAAGTTGTCCAAACCTCATCCATCTTATATTTGTTTTAATACATAAACCTGCACTTGAGAAGATCATATACCATTTTCATCTGGAAACGAGCATTGTTGTCCTTCGACAAATCAAGATATTGCCCAAAGCAGCTTTTCCTGAAATAAAAATCCAATTTTTATTCTTAAAGTATTTTTCTGAAGGCGTCGAAAGATTTTCCACTTAACCGTGAGATCACCCGTTAAATCTTTGGCACCATCGCACTGTATTCTCACAGGATAACGATTAATGCTGAAGGTTTTGACTAACTCTTTGGAGGAAGGGCTATTAGCGTTTGGATCATCTCTTTTGAAAGATTCCTCCTTAACGTGTACATTATCTTCTGCTCCTGATTAAGATAACACTTGTAAAGCAAGCTCATAGAGTAGTGGATGTAACTGAGCTGCTGCACTTGTTCCTTTACTTGGAATTGATTCAATTTCTTTTCTTTTGGGAGCCATATTATCTTAAATTAACAGGAATATAACATAGATTATAATTGATTAATGCATAACAGTAATAAAACAGTTCCAACAGACCACTAATCTATTGCACCAGGTATGTTATCTATTGCAACATATAACCTACCTGTTGCAACGAATAAGTAATTCATGGAAACCATAAAAACAGATCACTAATCTGTTGTACATGGTATTTTATCTGATGCAACATATAACCAACCCATTGCAACGGATGAGTAATTCGTGGAAATCATAAAAACAGATCACTAATCTCTTGCACATGGTATTTTATCTGATGCAACATATAACCGACCCGTTGCAACTGATGAGTAATCTATTGGAAACCATAAAAATAGATTGCTAATCTATTACACTGGATATATTATCTGTTGCAACATATAACCGACCTGTTGCAATGAATGAGTAAACCATTGGAAAAAAATAAAAATAGATCACTAATTTATTGCACCAGGTAGTTTATCTGTTGCAACATATACCCAAGCTGTTACAACAAATGAGTAAAATCCGTTGGAAATCATAAAAACAGATCACAATATGTTGCACCTAGTATGTTATCTGTTGTAACATATAACCTACCTATTGCAATGGATGAGTAAATTATTGGAAAGAATAAAAATAGATCACTAATCTGTTGTAAAATGAAGAGTAAGCCATTGGAAAAAATAAAAATAGATCACGAATTAGTTATCTGTTGGATCAATATTATTTAGATTTCTTCCAAATAGAAGATTCATATATCGAAACAGATGAATGATCTGTTAGATTGTTCACTTGTTGTATCAGATTTTCATAGTTGCATCAGATTTTTATCTGTTGCATCAGATATTCCATCTGTTGCATCAGATGTATTTATTTATCACATCAGATGTTTCATCTGTTACATAAGATATTTCATCTGTTGCAATACTCTTTTTACCAAGACAAATAAAAAATTAACCCATCAACACCAACACATCACACACACATACACATACATTAAGAACATCAACTATGACCAAAAATCAACAATAAATTTGAATCAACAGCACGACAACAACAAGAAGAAATTTTAGAAATTAGGATTTTGTTCAGTCCACATTTCAACACTAGAAGAGTAGTTGACTCAAGTTCCTCTATTTCTTCATAACTTTTTATTTGTGAAAAAAGGAAATGGGACGACGAAGAACTCAAAGTTGTTTTCGCCAGAGAAGTCTTCACATCAGATGTTTCATCTGTTACATTAGATGTTTCATTAGTTGCAATACCATTTTTACCAAGACAAATAACAAATCAACCCAGCAACAGCAATACATCACACACACATACTAAGAATATCAACTGTGACCAAAAATCACCAAAAAATTCAAATCAACAATACGACAATAAGAAGAAGAAATGCTAGAAATTAGGGTTTTATTCAGTCCATATTTCAATACTAGAAGAGTAGTTGGATCAAGTTCCTCTGTTTCTTCATAATATTTTACCTCTGAAAAAGGAAATAGGACGACGAAGAACTCGAAGTTATTGTTGCTGAAGAAGTCTTCACGTCGATTGATGGTTGAAAGTTGAAAAAGAACTTGCCCAACTATTTGTCATCGGAGGTTGAAGGGAGAAATTTTGCAAAACTGTTGGTTGGGAGAGGTATGAGAGAAGCTGTCGAGAGAGAGCGGTTGATTTGGATTGAAGAGGGGTGTGGGTTGGGTTAATTTGTATTTTTTAAAAGATTAGAAAGTTTTGAAAATATTAATCAAGTTCACAATTAACTTAATCAAGTTTTCTAATGATGTTTGACCCTTTAAGTTGGTTAATGTCACCAATCCTTCATTCAAGACTTAAAAGAAACCTTTCCTTCAATTTTCTCAAAAGACTTGGGGAGAACAGTTAAAGAGGAAGTCAGATAAGGGGAAGAGGTTGGGTAGTTTTAGGATTTTAAAATTTGAAATTTTTATTTAATTTTTATTTTATATATACATTTTTTAAAATTACTATTAGAGAAAATAATATTATTAATAATAATAATAAACAAAATAAATAAATAAAATAATAAAATAATAATAATAATAAATAATTAATTTTATATTTAAGAAAATACAATAAAATTTTATAAATGATTTAAAAAAATATAATTAAGATAATAATAAAACTACTAGTCTATTTATTAAAATTAAAAGGAATATATATATTTTTTGAATTTTCATATTATTTAAAAAAAAAAATAACAATACAAATAAAAATAAAAATATCCCAAAAAGTAACTTTACTTATTATTTTTTATTTATTTTCAACTAAACTTATTGAAAATGAAATAAAAAATAAAAAAAAATATTGGATAAAAATAAAAATATTTAATGCCGATAAATAGGTTAAAATTTGGGGAGGAACAAAAATTACATGTCTACAATCTCCTCCAATAGATGGTCCATCTTTCGCAACAGATAATACATATGTTGCAACAGATGGTAAATTTGTTGCGACAGACCAGAGAGTGTTTATTCATCTGCACGCATGTGATGACTATTAAAAAGGAGGTGAAGAGTCGTGACTTTTTATCTAACATATTCAAAACAGTTGATGATTTGAATTCTCCATCTGTTGCAACTGATGAATCAGTTGTTAGAAGAAATCAAAATATCTCCTCCAACAGATGGTCCATCTGTCACAACAGATAATACATATATTGCAACAGATGTCTCATTTGTTGCACATACAAACCATCTATTGCAACATATGGTAAATCTATTTTGACAAACCATTTGTTGCAACAGATGGTAAATCTGTTGTGATAGATGGATGATATGTTGAAACAACTCAATAATAATGATTGTTATCAAGCATCAAACCATTTTGAAAAGGTGAGAAGTATTAATGTAAAAGAAAAAGTTACAACTTTTAACAGAAAATAAAATGTCACCAGTTTGAATGTAATTAATACAATGGAGCTGAACAGTCATGCCTTTTGGCCTGAAACATCCATATTCAATCCTCTATAAATATTTCCCTCCTTAATCTTCATTTCACTCAACTTTATTTATTTAGTACATTTTTTCTTTTCGTGTGACATCTTCAGCCACTTCTCTTCAAAAAGCATATTCCTTTTTTGTTGAGGTAATTTTTTTTTTATGTAAATATACCAGTTGGTAGTATACGTTGTATTATATTTGGACTCTTTTCTTTACATTTGTCAATTCATGTGTGTTCTAGATATGGCTGATCCTATTTAGAACATTGCTATTCTTCACGACACAGTGCAGGAACTTCAGAGGAAGGTTAATGACCTACAGAGGGAGTTGGTCTCCATGAGAGCAACGATGTTTAGAGAGATGCAGAGGCTGATGCGGGCCCTGCTGCTGTGAGTTGATTGGTCGGCTATCATTAATGATGATGATGATGGTGATAATAATTAGAATGTGTTTTTTTCTTTTAGCGTATATATTTTAATTTTTTATATCGGATCTATACCTAATGTATTTTATTTTTTGTTTAATGAAAAATTTATTTTTAGTCGGCTTTGGCTTTTTAATTCTTATTCGATTTTCATTCTGTCTATTTCTTCTAAACATACATGTTAACATGTCGACGGCTGGAGGTAAGGAGAAATTTTGAATCCAGTAGCAATAGCAATTTTGGCTTTTGAGTTCTTTCACCAGATAGACCATGTGTTGGAACAGATTGGTCATTGGTTGGGTTTCTTTCAATAGATTATCCATCTGTTATGATAGATTTGTCATCTGTTGGAGGAAAACATTCCAGTTTGATGGAACTGTGTTGTGTTCTTCCAGCTAATATCCATCTGTTGCCACAGATAGGTAATCTGTTCAAAATAATTATGGTCTGCGGTATTATTTAGTTCATGTTTTGCCTCTTTTTATTGATGCAAAAATTATTTAAAAAGATATTTTATATATAATAAATGATAACATTACGCTCACAACAGTGATTTAAATATATAAAATTCCACAACCAATAACAACACAAATTACAACGATCATGGTGGATTATGATTCGAGCATGTAGTTCTTTTGTGGCCAGCGCTCTTACATACAGAGCGCTTGTGTCTTCTTGATGAAAATGATTTTCTGACTCCACGCCTTCTCTTATATGGCTTTCTTTTCGGCTTGATAGTTCTTGGGTCAATATATGGAGGAGGTATTAATCTCCTTAAAAGCTCTGCAGGAACAACCCAAGATTTTTCGGGAGGCACCGAAGTAATATGCCCACTATATGTCATTTTATATTTTTCCACCGAATAATATTGAGAGGAGTTATCATAAATTTTAGTTCCATATTTTGAACCGTATTGACCTCGAAGCGCTACCATAGCATGTGGACAGGGTATTTTGTCCAAGTCAAAAACTCTGCACGTATAAGATCTTATTTGAAGATCGACCATGGCAACATCACCATGACTGGTGATACTAAATTTGTAATCTGTTATTTGACGAGATAATAACCTATTCCTTAAACTGGTGTTCGTTGATATTATTTTTTTGATTTCTAGAACAAATGGGGTTCTTCTTGGGCCCTTGAACTGCACACGCCTTTCGTTAAAAAATCGGCCATACTTTTTATTTATTATTTCAAACAGAGCCTTGATGGGAAATTCTCTTTCAATGCCAAACAATGCATTCACCAATTCAGCTATTTTTTATTTCATAATATTGTACCTATACAAAAGAATCACTTAGTACGACATCATACTAAACTTGTAACTCAAACAAGACATTAAATTCATAAAAATGTACCTATCTGTCGAACAAAAAGCCCTGCTCCATCTCTCCAAACTAACACATACGAGAAGTTCTGCTACCTTGGGATGCATATACGTTATTTGATTGAAATGGTCTAAAAACTCCTCTCCACTATATGCTTTAGTTGCTCTATAAAAAGGATTCACGACCCTTTCATTGTGATAGTTGGTTCGAATGTTCTCTCTAAGATGCCTGATGCAACAACCAAAGTAAGTTGAAGTGAAGAAAATTGAACACATCTTTGGAATACTTCGGTATCTTCAACGAAACATCGCAGTTGTTCAAAAATAAATCCATAAGAGCCATTACATTCCTTTTTCGATTCACAAAAGGTTATAGGAAAGATGTGATTCTACGCATCCTGCGCCACCGCCACTAGCAAAACTCCATTATACCTGCTCCTCAAGAAGGTACCATCGACGGCTATGTATTTTCTCAAATGTCGTAAAAACTTGAATCCAATCACCATAGGATACAAAAAAGTACTTGAACCTTCCATTTTTATCAAGATGCAATGTCGTCTTACTTTTGGAATTTGTGGACTCAATCATGTAACGGTAGGCAACCAAGACTGCATACCCATGCTCGTGTGTCACCCTAACCAAGTCTTTGGCAATCCCCATTGCCGTATATATCTTCCAATAAATAACCAGGACACGTAATTTTGTAAGGAGTTGATTGGCCACAACCCAATTCCAAGTTCTTGCCATAGGATACAAAAAAGTACTTGAACCTTCCATTTTTATCAACATGGAATGTTGTCTTACTTCCGGGATTTGTGGACTCAATCATGTAATGGTAGGCATACAAGATTGCATACCCATGCTTGTGTGTCACCCTAACCAAGTATTTGTCAATCCGCATGGCCGTATATATCTTCCAATAAATGACCAGGACACCCAATTCTATAAGGATTTGATTGGTCATAACCCTTGTAGAAGGGCCTTTGCCATCGGGGAAACAACTCTTGAAATATTCACCGAGGACCTTTGCCGTGGCATGAGGATTTTGGCTTGAGATGTGCTCTGAACCACATGTGTGATGTTTTTTATATTTATGAATGATGAATCTATCAGAACTTACGTACTTCACCGCTCTCAACCATCACTTGCAGTTCGGATTAGCACCTTTGTAGCAAAAGACACTGCTCGAATTAATCACCTTCTTTATTCTAAAATATTTTTTCAAGAAAAAAATAAACAAAGTGGTAGATAGTTCATTCTTGTCCTTAAATGACATTCCATTGAAAAAGCCAATCCCATCGTCTTAAAGATTGGCAGAACGTGTTGATCGAGAAAAACTGCCCACCGTATTGGTCGCATCAACGGGCTTAGGTGTTTGATCATCATCTAGAATATTCATGTCTAGATCATTCAACCTATCATCAAAGATGTCTTGTTATTGTTCTTTTTCAACGTTTTAGTTCTTATTCTCTCTCATCTTTTCAACTATGTACACCCTTAACACCGGCCTAGATGAATCACTGAGATAAGCATGCAACCAAACTTAATCGGTTATCTTAAAAATTAATACCCTATGATTTTCAAAGGAGTTGTGCATGTAGCTGATGACGAGTTCTTCTGATTGACAATTCAGTCCACAATAGCTGATGATTAAGTTTACAAAATCATCATATGAAATATCACTTTGGACTATCATAGCTATCGTCTCTAGCATTTTACCCTTCTTCTAATGCCATACATATCGATTTTTCTTCTCGATCCATTGACCATGACAATCCACCCCTATTGTTATTGATCTTTCCATTAGTGGTACCTAACTAAAAGTCATTTGTTAAAAAAGTTAATAATGATTTCATAGTGCTGTAAATAAATCCCAACATATGTTTAATCTATTGCAACAGGTAAGTGATCAGTCATAATAGATTACTTACCTGTTGGGATTTATGTTACGCTCCTGAAGCTAATTTCAACAGACGAGTCATCGGTTGTAACAGGTGAATCATATATTACAACAGACTATATATCCGTTCCAATAGATGAAGCACCTGTTAGGATAGATGTTACAGTACTAAGGCACCTTTGAAGCTGATTCCAATAGATGAGTGAAATATTGCAACAAATAATTAACCTTTTGCGACAGATGACTTACCTGTTACAACAGACGACAATCTATTAGAATCGAGGTCAGGTTCTATCGCAATATGTTACTAATATGTTGCAACAAATATTTTATGTCTATTAGAATAGAGTTCAGGTTCTGTTGCAACAGGTTAATAATATGTTGCAACAGATATTTACCCTGTTGCAACAAATAACACGTCTGTTGGAATCGAGTTCAGGTTCTGTTGCAATAGGTTACTAATCTGTTGCAATAGATATTTATCATGTTGCACTTGATAACTAATTTATTGCAATAGATGGGTTATATGTTGTAAACAAATGACCCATCTGTTTAATTCATGTTACGGCACTATAGAATCATAAACATGAACCCAACATATGAGTCTTTCATTGAAACAGATGTCTCATCTATCACAACAAATGATTTATCTATTTAAACAGATGGCTCTTATGTTGCATTCGTGTTCGCTTGCTATCAATTGTTGAAAAAACAGCACAATAGCAGTTACCTAGATGACAAATTCAACTAAAAATCATAATTTGACTTAACAAAGTCTCCTATGAAGTAATGTCAAAGTGGAAAGTGATGTACTAAATAAAATTTGACCTAAGAAATTGGTCAAATAGCAACAGTAGCGGTAAAAACAACAATGGTCAATAAGAAGAAGATGAAGATGATAATGAAGTAGAAGATGGTGATAATAAAGCAGAAGATGATGAATAAAGCAGCAACAATAATGAACAACAAAAATTGCTAAGAGAGTGAAAACAACAATGGATGAGAAGAGCAAGAAACACGCTTATTTTCCCTCCGTTTCCCGTTATATTAGGTAAACATTTGGATCAAAGTATAAATTAAAAAACTTCTGGGCTATTCTCAACCTTACCCAACTTTCTTAATCCATAATAAAGTAATTGTCACCTCCACTCAATTATTAAGACTTGTGTCACCTACACCTCATTTTAAAACTTTTTTGTCACCTACAGCTCAAAGCCCCAACTTACTTCCTCATTCTTTTCCCTACTTTGTCCTCACCAAGAATTCTTACCCTCCGTTTGGCTTGCTGATGGACAATGCAATAAGTTGGTTTGGATCTTGCTGAGTCTTACAAGGACATCTATCTTGAGGTGATTCAGATGTGCATTGTAAGGTCGGTTTCATTAGCAACTTAATGTAAGTCTCTTTAGAATAAAATTGCTAATCCTGTCTTGAAAATAGATTAACATCCACAAAATCCATCACTCTATTGGGGAATGATTCAAATACCCATCTCTTCAAGCTGAGTCCTTCAACAAAAAGATTGTCCATAGGCTTCTTTCTTGTAAAGGTCTCCATTAACATGATACCATAACTGTAAACATCTCCCAGGGTCGACACTAAGCCTTCTGATCCATATTCTACAAACACTAGTTTTATCTTCTTAATCAACAAAAAGTGGTATAATGCTACTTCTTAATTATATTCCTATCTAGTTAACAAAACGTGACACTAATCAAACTGAGAAAAATTAATATTGTTTAACATAAGAAAGACTTGATAACAGTTGTATACCTTGTGCCATGTAGCCAATCATGCCTAACGTCTTGGTTTGTGTTATCAATTTATCAACTGTCATAAGTTTGGATATACCAAAGTCACTGACTCTTGCAACCATGTCTCCATCCAAAAGTATGTTACTTGGTTTTAGATCACAATGTACAACAACAAATGAATGACCTTCATGTAAATATTCCATTGCAGAAGCCACATCAATCATGACCTTCAGTCTTTGGTTTAAATCTAAGAAATTGTTGTGAGAGTAAAGCCAAGTATCAAGGCTTCCGTTTATGTACTCTAGCACCAACACTTTAAAATCAATATTAGCACAACTGCTTATCACCTTAACAAGATTTCTATGGCGAATGTTATGCAAAACCTCACACTCCAAATCAAACCTTTTGAATGCATCTTGTACTTCTATATTGAAAACCTTTACAACAACGATATTCCCATCTTGGAGTGTTCATCTGTATACTAGACCTAGGCCTCCCCTGCCAATCAAGTTGGCTTCATCAAAGTTGTTTGTCCCTTGAAAAACTACATAGTAAGAGATCCTCTTATGGGATTGACCAATCAAATCTGAATAGGAAGTGGTCTATTTCTTTTTCGGTATTTCAGAAACCAAACCATGAAAATAGTGGTGAATGTTAATGCTACTGCAACTGATGTAAGAACAAACATTAAAGCCCTCCTTTTGTTTCTTCTTTTTGTGCTAATTCTGCATTCCACCACATTGAATTGAGGTGGTCCACATAATTCAGCGTTACCCATGAATGATTCAGCTGTCAAATTTGCAAAAGGTCCTCTATTTAGAATCGTACCGGTGAGTGCATTCAAAGACATATTAAGATAGCTGAGTTGTTTAAGATTCACCAGAGACGTAGGGATCATACCTGAATAGTTATTTCCCGATAAATCCAAGTATGCAAGAGCAACCAAATCTCCAAACGATTAAGGTATAAGGCCTTCAAAATTATTCATCGACAGAGAAGGATTCACCAAATTCTGTAGTTCTCCCATTGTGCTTGGAGTTTCTCCTGAGAATTGATTTCTTGATAAGTTTAAATTACTTAGACTCCTCGAGCTTCCTATTCCTAAAGGCAGAGAGTTATTGAGAAAATTAGAGGACAAATTCAGAATTGATATTACCCAATTGGCACTCCAAAAAGTTGGAGGAATATTGGAACTCAATGCATCAGAATGTAAATAAAGTTCGCTTAAAGATGAAAGATTCCCCAAACAACTTGATATTTCAGCAGAAAGCTGATTTTCACTCAAATCAAGTAGAAATAAGACCTCCATATTGCATAAGCTTTCTGGTATGGTGCCATTTATTTTATTTTTCCAAAATGTCAACTTTTGCAATTTCATCATGTTTCCCAATTCTTGAGTAATTGATCCAATCAATTCATTCTTTCCGATGCTTAACCATTTCAAGTAGCTTAACTTACTGATTTCACCTGTGATCCATTTCCAAAGGCAAGGAACCTTTCAAGAGAATCAGACCAGTTACTCTGAAGGCCAAGAACTATGGAAAAATTTCAGTAAAAGCATTGTGTCTTATTTGTATTCCCTCCAAGTTCTTGCAGTTTGATAGAGAAAAAAGGAAACCTAATTCCCCGGTAGAAGGATCATTTCTCAATTGATTAAATTATAAGTTAATCACTTTAAGTTGTTTTAAATTTCCAAGATTCATCGGTATATCCCTAGTAAGCGAATTGCAGCCAGATCAAGGTAAATGAGATTTAAGACATTAGAAATGGAGCTAGGAATTGCCCCACTAAACTAATTAGACCCAAGATAAAGGTCACTAAGATTTGGAAAGCTACGGCCAATGATACGAGGTAGAGTTCAAGAAAGGTTATTAGTTGTAAGTGTTTTCACACCCTTTTTGAACCAAAAAGATAGATTTTAAGTTTGAAAAGGGTTCTATTATTATTAAGTGACAAAAAATAAAGTTGTTTCAAAAAGAATTCTTTTTCATTTGAACTCAGAGTCACCACTTGGCATAAATCGGGTATGCCAAGTCACCTTTGAAAATTTTTTTTTCAAAATGATTCTTGACTCTTTAAAACTAGTTTGCGAACAGAGATTTCAGCTAAGGAATTCTTTTGACCAAAGAGAAGGAGTTAGGCACCCCTCGGACCCGTGGTTCAACCACGATCACTTCATGAAGTATATCGGTTAGTATGACACTATGAATATATAAACCACATAAAACACATGAAACAATCAAGCAAGAAAACAAAATAAAATCAGTCCAAAAATATAATGTCCAGTCTAATTTATTACAAATCGAGAATAAAAAATGCTGAAATTAAAACCTAAACTATTCTAACTATCCTAACTATGCTTTACCCGATGCTTCGAGCTTTGATCGCGAGCCTCTTTTGCGCACATGTTACTTTGGGGCATTCTCCAGTGAATAAGAACAATGTGACCTCGTGACATTTCTTGATAAATGAATACAATTTCGATTCTTGTGCGATAATGTAGAAAGAAACATTCACACACATCCAAAAATTCAACAAAACACCATTCCTAAATTTGACTACCCGAACCTACCGTTTGCCTACCCATCTTAACCTATCATGATTCTATCACATTTAACATCATCAATGAATCAAAATACAACAATATCCATATTTTATCCATTTTAAAGTCCCCCAATTTATTCTCAATCACCCAATTAATTAATTGTTCAATAAGCAAGCATTCACCAATCATGAATAACAAATATTCACCAATCCAACACTCAAACCTCAACAATATTTCACATATTGAATTACGTTCATAATCACGTAAGAATTAAAAGGAAGAAAAGAAAGAATTGGACCTTTTGTCGCTTTCAATTAAGTATTATTCGATTAAACAAGATGAAATCCACACCAGGAACGTTGAACTGAACCTCAATCCAAACAAACCAGCCTTGGTATACCCTTTATGCTTTTTGCCAACCCAAAATAGAAATTGTAAAAACAGGAAACATCCACGCTCAATTTCTAGCTAGGCTTCATCGAAAAAATTGAATGGGAGTCGCGATTAACAGATATTAGTTGGGTTTCGCCAGTTTCTAACTAATTAAGCCAATTTTGCGACTGTGTGATGGAATCCGTTGGGGATTGGACAAAAATAACCCACCGGTCTCAGTTCACTCCCTTTCCCAATTAACTCTCTCAGTTGCATCTCTCTCTCGCACGTAATTCCACTGTGTATGTATGTGTGTGTTTTTCCCCCAATTTCTCACTATTTCTACCTCTCTCGATTCTTAATTCTCCATCTTTCTCATAGGTCTGTGTGTGCATTATTGTGTGTTTATATGTATGTGAGGTGTGTGATCGTGAGTAAGTAATTGTGAGAATGGTGAGGTCCCTTAATTCTGTATAGTGATCCCCCCCCCCTTTGGTATTGTATTGTGTCGATGTGTATATGTGTGTTTTATGTGAGATGTGAGTATAAATTGTAGTGTGTATATGTATTGGAAGTAGTGTATTATTTTTGGTAAATATCAGCATGAGTGTGTCAATTGTGATGCTGTTCAACGGAAAAAAACGTAAGGGGTAAGGGTATGTGGGGTATGGTAGTTAGGTTGGTTAGGATTAGATTAAATTGGTTAGGGTGAGGTGTCAAAGTTGTTAGGAATTTTGTTATTTTGGAACTTATCACATGGGTGAAGGTGTGTGGTAGGACGGGGTAAAAAATAGTAAAAATTGACTTTTGGGAGGGACAAAATTACGTGCCTACATCATGCCCCTCTTTGAGTGTAAACATAAAGTGTTTTCAGATAAAGAAGTAGACAACGACACAGAATTTTGACCCAACCATTATTCAAAAGAAAGAAAAAGAAGGATAGAGTACCACCAAGTCTTGATTCAGGACATCCTACCTACCCAAGTTATGAGAAAATCTTGTCATAGGTATCTCAAAGGGTTGGAAGGAGAGGGACTATACCAAGTTGGAGAGTCGAGTGTGGTCCCGTCAAGGTTTCGATCTGCGGATCTGTCATTACATCAAAAATAAAAATTACAAGTTAAAACATAAATAAAATTACAAAAGTACTATCTATGAAGCTTTCCTTGACTCTTAACTTGCTATTTCATCACCCTATTCTTCAGGTCGGCTCTCGACTTGCAATTTCTTCACCCTGTTCTCCAGGCGGGATCCTGACTTTCAATTTCTTCAACTCATTGCTTGGCTTTCAATTTCTTCACCCTGTTCTATAGGTGGGCTCCTGACTTGCTATTTTTTCAATATGTTGACTTGAAATTTCTTTACCTTGTTGCTTGACTTTCAACTTCTTCACCTTGTTACTTGACTTTCAAATTCTTCACCTTGTTGCTTGAATTTTAACTTCTTTACCTTGTTTCGTGAGTTTTCATTTATTCACCATGTTCTTCAGGCAGGCTTTCGAAATCACATCAAAACTAGAAAGAAAATTATCCCAAACAAAGGTTATGATAGAAATCTCACTTTTCAAAAATAAAGTCTCATTTTTTAAGAGGATCCTAAATGATGCTTTCAATAACATGAATTAAATTTTTGCCCCAGTTTATCAACAGAAATTTTTTGTGAAAGTCACATCATAACTACTTGAAAAATCCAAACAAGGAAATGCATCTTCTATGGGTTACTTGGAATGATTCGACTAAAAAGTACATTTTCTAGGAGTCAAAGGGAATGACTCGACTTGAGAGAGCATCTTCTAGGATTCAAGGGGAATGACTCGACTAGAAGGTACATCTTCTAGGAATCAAGGGGAATGACTCGATTTGAAAGTACATCTTCTAGGAATCAAGGGAAATGACTCGACTAGAAAGTACATCTTCTAGGAATCAAGGGGAATGACTCGACTAGAAAGTGCATCTTCTAGGATTCAAGGGGAATGACTCAACTGGAAGGTACATATTCTAGGAATCAAGGGTAATGATTTGACTAGAAAGTACATCTTCTAGGAATTAAGAGGAATGACTCAACTAGAAAGCACTTCTTCTAGGAATCAAAGGGGAATGACTCGACCAAAAGGTATGTCTTCTAGGATTCAAGGGGAATGACTCGATCGGAAGGTACGTCTTCTAGGATTCAAGGGGAATGATTCAACCAAGAGGTACGTCTTCTGGGAGTCAAGGGGAATGACTCGACCGGAAGGTACATCTTCTGAGAGTCAAGGAGAATGACTCAGCCAGAAGGGGAATGACTCAACTAAAAGGTACGTCTTTTGGAAGCCAAGTGGAATGAATCAATCGGAAGGTACATCTTTTGAGAGTCAATGGGAATGACTCGACCAGAAGGTACGTCTTATGGGAGTCAAGGAGAATGGCTCGACCGGAAGGTACATCTTCTGGGAGTTAAAGTGAATGACTCGACTAGAAGGTACGTCTTCTGGGAGTTAAGGGGAATGACTCGACCAAAATGTACGTCTTTTGGGAGTCAAGGGGAACAAATCGACTGAAAGGTACGTCTTTTAGGATTCAAGAAGAATGACTCGATCGGAAGGTACGTCTTATAGGAGTCAAGGAGAGAAACTCAATCAGAAGGTAATCTTCTAGGAGTCAAGGAGAATGAATTGACCAGAAGGTACGTCTTCTGGGAGTCAAGGGGAATGACTCTATTAGAAGGTAGTCTTCTGGGAGTCAGGGAGAATGACTCGACCGGAAGGTACGACTTCTGAAAGTCAAGGGGAATGACTCAAATGCAAGGTACGTCTTCTAGGAGTCAAGGGGAATGACTCAACTAGAAGGTATGTCTTCTAGGAGCCAGAGGAATGACTCGACCAAAAGGTACATCTTCTAGGAGTCAAGGGGAATGACTCAACCGAAAGATACATCTTTTAGGAGTCAAAGGGAATGACTCGATCTAAAGGTACGTCTTCTAGGAGTTAAGGTTCAATTTAAGAAGTATATCACCTAGTAATTGAAAACTGAAATACCTAGAAAAGAAAGTGTGTCTCTGAGGGATACAAGATGATGAATTTTATCATGATTTGATTATCAAACATGTGCAGCAAAATTGCTTCCTGCATTTGTAGAAGTGAGAGATTGTAGCCCTTGATATTTATGCTCTAAATTCCTTGATTTGAAGGTAACATATTTCCGTTTCATCAAAGAAAACTTGTGAGTTTAAAACATAGTGGCTGGTTTGTGGCTTTGGCTTTCGAGGCAATTACACTTACGCCGGTCACATTCAATCTTGCTTCCAACCATTGGAATTGTCATTGACTTTTTGCAACATTAACCTAAACTCAGATCATTAAAAGTGACTCTAACACAAACACAGTATCTCTGTTGTTGCTATGTTCCTTGGACACATCCTTTGAACCTTGGTATTTCCATGAATCCCCCAAAACTTGCCTATTGACAAAATTTTATGCACGTTTTTTTTTGGATCACAATCATGTTTCTTTCATGTGCTGACCTTTTGTCTTTCTTTGTGCAATTGAAGAAGTTGGTAACCAGTTTTGAAACCTTTTCTCACTTTTTTTGACATGGACTTGACTCAAAGACACAAGAAAAATAACACTAATTTTTTTATTTGGATAACTGACTCAAGAAAACAAAAATAAAACTATAGAGAAGAAAGAAAAGAAAATAAATGTCCCCATTGAAAAAGAGAAAAGTTGAATTTATCTGAAAGTGACTGTCAAGTCTAATGATTATGACATGCATTTTGAATTAAGCTTCCTAATCTTTCCATCCAAACTTTCACCAATTGTTGTTGAGTTAATGGCCCTAAAATTAAGTTACTTCCTTGGGCTAATCGTATTTAGAGACCTCATTCGGCTAGTAATGCCTTGAAGGATTTTCACCAACAAACCTTTCTTATTTTTTTTCTCAACTCACCATTGTCCTATGGTGTCCGTGAGAGTTTTTCACCAATGAGACTATCTTATTGTCATTTCTCTCAACTCACAATCGTCTTTCGATACCCATGAGGATTTTTAGCAAAAATACTCTCTCATTTTTATCTCTCTCAACTTACCATTGTCTCTCTCTCAACTTACCATTGTCTTACTATAACACCCCGCATTTCGAGTTAGAATAAAAATCATCATTTCTACGCGTAGATGTTCCAAAATCCATAAATCCAATGCAAATATAGTGTGTTAATTATTTATTTAGTGTGTGAACCTAGTTGGGCATGATTCGAGATCATAGAGGTCCCTTAACTCAAGGATTAGTTGAAAACTTTCCCATCGTTCAAGTTTTAGTGAGCGTCAAAACTTGGATCAACTTCAATTGACCATAATTCCTTGTATATGATGAAATGGGGGCCTATTAAATATCAAATGAAATGTCTTTGAGTCCTCTTTCCAACTCAACTAATTTTGCCAAAATCTAATATCGAAGCAAAAAGTTATGCCCATTTTACTACAACATATCAGCCTGGCAACTAAGTGACGACAATTCTGATGGCTTGTCACAAATCTGACGACTTGTCAGAATATGTCGTCAGCCTTAGGTAGAAACATATCAATTTCAGCTCCCAGGTGACGACAAAAGCTGACGGCTTGTCAGCCTTGGTCGTCAGCTGAGAATTTTAGCAACTGGGAAGTGATTTTGTAGGGGTATTTTGGTCTTTCTCTCACTTCAAAAACCTTTCACGTGAATATAATCACCCCTTAAGTGTTATTAATCAATCATTATCAGTTTTACAACATTAAAAACTTCCTCTTCACTCTAAAAATAAGATCAAATTAGGGTTTTCTCCAAGAACAAGAAATTCAAGAAAATCAAGCCTTAAGTTCAAGTCTCCAAGAAACAAATCAAGATTCGGGTTTCATCTATCAAGATCTAGATTTCATCTTTCAGATCTTATAATTTAAGGTACGTGGGGTATATTCTAAAAACTACATGGGCTTGGAAACACTAGAACATGATTTAAAGATTTTCAAGCATGATTTTAGAAAGGGGTTTTGAAATACCTGATTTTATTATGCAATATAAATGCTCAAATGCATTTTTGATTTGGCCCTTAGTCCTTTACCCTTAAATTGATTTACATGTATATTTATATGTATGAAAATTTCAGATTTGAAGATTATTTGAGAGCATAAATTATGAAATCCCTCTCTTCTGATGACTTTAAATTTGTGATCTTATTGTGAATGATTTGATATGCATGATTTATGGCTTGAAAATAGTTTACTCAAATACCATAGTATTTTGAGCATGATTTAGAGATTTTGAGAGGGAGTTTCTTGATATAAATGTGTTTTGTTAAAGAGAGAAAGATTTGCATAAGATTAAGAATTTTGACATAACCACCTTGTATCATTTGAAATGTTGTCAAAGAGAGTTGCATACATGTGTTTATATGAGTATTTAAGGAAAGGGTGATTCGAACTGATTTATTGATATGGTGTCCCAAATTTATGTTTTGGAAATAGATATTCTAATATGCTAATAATGGCTCAAAGATGTGACTTACAAGTCAATGGTGTGCCATAAGTATGTATGCCATAACAGAGTAGATTTTCAGAGTATGTCTTCAAAGAATGGTTTTAGAATATGTTTTCAGAGAATGCATATTTTAAAGAGTTAAAAATAGGCATAAAGAGGGTTAGGTGGTTACCTAAAGAAGGCTTGAGTTCAAGTAACTCTTAGCCTAAAATCATATTTCCTGATACGGGAAAATTATTATTGTACACTGGCGACGGCCGTGTGGCGTAGTAGATTCAGAGACTCTGACCCTTGTGGCACACTTGGGTTGGGGGCTTGGCTACTGATTTAATGGCAGATTCTATATAGCCTATGGAATTATAGAATTGTAGGGTATACCACCTAGCGCAGAAGTAAAACAAAAAGTGTCACAGAGTTCAGATGATTTTACAGAGTTTTTCAAAAATGCCCATGAGATTTCTTACTATATGATATGTTTATGAACTGTTTTAAATTGCTCTTATATACGTTGAATACAAATTTTATTTTGGATTTGATCTGTGTACCAATACATTTGTATTGAACCCCTCCACCTCCCAAGGTCTAAAGTTCAGTTCAAAGGTCCTGCTAAGCTATAGAGTTTTCAGATAGCAGTGCTGTGTGCAGTTGGTGAACCTTCTTTATTTCAAAGGCCTATGTCTTTCAGATTATGTTACTTATTATGGTTTTTATCTACTGGGGGCCTTGTCCCAGTTTTCAGATAGTTGTTATTTTCAGATATAGTAGAGATTTTATAGACTGGTTCAGATGTTGTTTTGTTGATATTGGGTTTTTATCCTTCATTGTTAATTAAATTCAGAGTATAACTATGTTTTCATAGTCGATTATATTTCTGCATTTTCTTTTATTATATGAATGTTATGCATGATTACTAAATAGAGAAGGGCGTTCCAAGCCGTCATGGTTTGGAATGTCCGTCACGGCCAGGCCCCAGTTTGGGTCTGTGACAAACTTGGTATCAGAGAACGATTGATGGTCCCAGGGTGTCTGCAAAATTGCATCAGGTAGAGTCTTGTTTATGGGTGTGTAGCGCGCCACACTTATAAGCAGGAGGCTACAAGGCATTTAGGAATGTCTCCCTTTTTTTATATTCTAGTCCATGCTATAGAGTCAGATGTTCCTTTTTCATACTCTAATTCATATTATGGTATCGCCTATACGAAAGTAAAATTATCCCAATTTTTTCCTTATTTTAATGTGCTCAAATATGTCTCATTGTTGGGGAGATTCAAGTTCAAAAGTTTAGAGTCTAAATGGTCTGGTCCTTTCTGATTGATCCATATAAGATTTTAAAATGTGCTGGCTTGAGAAGAGTCCATTAGTGCTTCAGAGTGTATTAATTCTAGTGTGAACTTTGATTCTGTTGAGATCGTGCTTTTCCGCCTGCAGTATTGAGTGTATTCAATCCTTTTCAGAATTTATGTTGTAGATGTCACACTTCAGGGGGATGATGCGTAGAAGAATATTGGAACTGTATTTTCACCCGAGTAGTAGTATAAGTTAAGTGTTGGTGTCATGACCTATTGGTAGTGATGTTGGACTAAGAAGTTGGTGATGTGAAGTCACAATGTTAGAAATTAGAGTGAGGGTGACTTTTCTGTAAATAAATATTTTAGTTGAATAACCAATGTTTGAGGATGATCTACCCCTTTATAGTGATAGACTAATGTGGCAGCTAGTAGCATGTGTAGATTGTATGGTAGTCTGTGGGGGGAGTGTTTGACTCTAATTTTTTTTATTCATACAGAGTAAGATATGTATTCTTAGATCATTGATTATTGTGTGTCAATTTTCTATCTCTTGAAATCTTGTTATCATTATGTTGTTGAAACTCAAAGTTCAGTGAAGTCATGTGGGGCTCTTTCGATTCACTAGCATATTTGCCTTGTCATTCATCTCATTTTCTTGTTCAAAACACAAATAAGTTATAATTATAGACTCATGGTTGTTGTGGAATTTGAAGGTAGTCTAAATGTATGCTCGGGTAAGTAAGTGTGATGTGAGAAATTCGTATAAGTAGATAAGATTGTATGGGGTTATGATATGAGATTAAGGTTGACCATGTCTATTATGTGACTTTACCCCCCCCCCCCCCCTCCCGACCTTCTTTTCATTGGTAGTTGTAAACTAGTACTACTTGTGAGAAGATATGCAGTATATTTTTTGAGGTATTAGGATAGAATGTCCCAATTTGATGGACTAGTGTATTATATTGCATTCTTTATTGGTGGTAAATGGTTGATGTTAGACTATAGGCTTGAATTTAATGTAGAATATGGTTGTAAGAATAGTGGCTTAAGATTAATGATGAATGTTTGTGAGAATTGCGTGTCAGGTTGGGTTATAAATCATGTTTAGCACTATACATTAAGTTTGAACAGTTGGTGTCCATAAAGATGGATGTGATGATTTCTTGGTTAATGATACTAGTTTTATGGAAGTGATCTAATAGGCTTGAATGGTGTATGCAATAAATTAAGTTTATTTGATTCATAATGAAGTATGATATTGTATGTATGAGGTAAAAAGTATGCCCAAGGTGATATGAGGTTGCCGTATTTTCTCTAAGGCTATATTACATGTTGTATGTGGCTAGTGGTACCGTTGAGTTGCTAGGTGGAGAAAGACTAGTTAGATTGTACATGGTGTTCTAAATGGCCAAGTTAAGGAGTTTTGACTGATAGTATGGAGCCTTTTAATATGATCTTGATCCTCATGGTAGAGAGATATAAGTTTGGGGTCACGATATTGGTAGGCTATGATGGAAGTAGCATGGTTTATCAAAGGCTTGGTGATGTCCATGTTAAGTGATATCCTAAAAACTATATAGGCTTGGAAACACTAGAACATGAAATAAAGATTTTCAAGCATGATTTTAGAAAGGGGTTTTGAAATACATGATGTTCTTATGCAATATAAATGTTCAAATGTATTGTTGATTTGTCCCTTAGGCCTTTACCCTTAAATTGATTTCCATGTATATGTATATGTATGAAAATTTCAGATTTGAAGATTGTTTGAGAGCATAAATTATGAAATCCCTCTCTTCTGATGACTTTAAATTTGTGATCTTATTGTGAATGATTTGATATGCATGATTTATGGCTTGAAAATAGTTTACTCAAATACCATAGTATTTTAAGCATGATTTAGAGATTTTGAGAGGAAGTTTCTTGATATAAATGTATTTTGTTAAAGAGAGAAAGATTTGCATAAGATTAAGAATTTTGACATGACCACCTTGTATCATTTGAAATGTTGTCAAAGAGAGTTGCATACATGTGTTTACATGAGTATTTAAGGAAAGGGTGCTTCAAATTGATTTATTGATATGGTGGTCCCAAATTTATGTTTTGGAAACAAAGATTCTAATATGCTAATAATGGCTCAGAGCTGTGACTTTCAAGTAAATGGTATGATGATACCATAAGTATGTATGCCATAACAGAGTATGTTTTCAGAGTATGTTTTCAGAGAAAGTTTTTGGAATATGTTTTCAGAGAATACATGTTTTAAAGAGTTAAAAATGGGCATACAGAGGGCTAGGTGGTTACCCGAAGAAGGCTTGAGTTCAAGTAAATCTTAGCCTAAAACTGTATTTGCCAATACGGACAGATTATTATTGTACGTTGGTGACGGTCGTGTGGCATAGTAGATTCAGAGACATCAACCCTTGCGGCACACTTAGGTTGGGGACTTGGCTGTCGAGTTAATGGAAGATTCCATATAGCCCATGGAATTACAGAATTATAGAGTATACCACCTAGCGCAGAAGTAAAACATAGAGTGTCACAGAGTTCCGATGATTTTACAGTCTTTCAAAAATGCCAATGAGATTTTTTACTATATGATATGTTTATGAACTATTTTAAATTGCTCTCATATATGTTGAATACAAATTATTATTTTGGATTTGCTCGGCATACCAGTACATTTGTATTAACCCCCTACCTCCCATGGTCTAAAGTTCAGTTCAGAGGTCCTGCTAAGCCATGGAGTTTTCAGACAGCAGTGATGTGTGCAGTTGGTGAGCCTTGTTTATTTCAGAAGGCCTATGTCTTTTAGATTATGTTACTTATTATGGTTTTGGTCTACTGGGGCCTTGTCCCAGTTTTCAGATAGTTGTTATTTTCAGATGTAGTAGAGATTTCGCAGACTAGTTCAAATATTATTTTGTTGATATTGTGGTTTTATCCTTCATTGTTAAATTAAATTCAGAATATGACCATGTTTCTGTATTCGATTATATTTCTGCATTTTCTTTTATTATATGAATGTTGTGCATGATTACCAGATAGAGAAGGGCGTTTCAGGCCTTCATGGTTCGGGATGTCCATCACGGTCAGGCCACAGTTCGAGTCGTGACACTTACGGTGCTCATGAGGGTTTTCACCAATAAGACTCTCTCATTTTTATTTCTCTCCTGATTTCGCTGATGAAGACAAGTAGTTCCCAAAATGTGTTATCATATGCATTGCATGCTTAGCCTTATC
The DNA here is from genome assembly GCF_002878395.1 of Capsicum annuum. NCBI lineage: Eukaryota > Viridiplantae > Streptophyta > Magnoliopsida > Solanales > Solanaceae > Capsicum > Capsicum annuum. Next base: position 22,707,858 of record NC_061111.1, read on the forward strand.
ATTCTCAGAGATTGATCTGAAGATCTTTCTTTGGTTGTAAATTTGATTTTGGATAAGGTTATAAAGAATTGATGGCGTGAGGCCCAAACAATACTTGAGGTGGAGTAGGACTTACAAATTTTGAAATCGACTCAAACAATAAGGATTAACTCATGCCCCAGTTTCTTCTGGATGGGTGATTCTAAATTGTTTATTTGGTTGGATCGAGCCCCGAGTAGGGAAGCCTATGTATCTCACCCTTGAGAGAGGAGAATCGGGTCACATGTAGTTCCAACAACTTGTTCTTTTCCTTTATTCTGACTTTCTTCTTTTTTCTCTTTTATTGACTTTTTTTCTTTTTGAAACTTTTTTTGACTCTATTTTTCTTGATATTCTTCTCTTTTCTTTCTTTTTGGACATATTTTTCGTTTCCTTGTTTTTTTAGAAATTTTCTGACTCTATTATTTTGCTTGACACTTTGTTTTGAGCTTTACTGAATCTATCTTGATTCCAAAAAAGTACATGAAAGAAAATAAAACTAAGGCTCAAATAGGGTAAATAAAGGATGACACAATGTTTGGATAGCAGAATGAAATGCGTTCATCATATCGATCCTTGAAAATACAAGTACACATCATGCAATATGAAGTGAAAGATGAAGATCATTTGTGACACTTTAACAACACTAACTTTAATTGAGCATGTGTGCCACTTCTTCTTCTACACTTGTCAAACACACAACTCCACATTTGTGGTACATCCCTCACATCGAATGACTCATGCTTTCGTGGAGTTAATTTTCTTTCTGTTCCTCTTGATATAGGGATCACACGTCTATTATTTGACCTAATTGAGACATATTTTTCTTTTGATGACCTAGTTATTCTCGTGAGTCTCAAAATAATGGCCTTAATTTTGAAAGAAGGCTTCAACGTGGTCACCAAATATCTCAACACTCTACCTATTTTATCAGATGCCTTTTCCTAACTTTAGCCTTCTGATTCAATGTTTCATGGTTAAATTGGATTTTAAGATCTAGGTGAAAATTCTGCTAGCATGTCATATCGCTAGAACCAATCATAAAATGTACTATGTAATGAAAACAAACAAACAACACATATTTAAAACACAAAGGGAAAAGAGACACTCCATTTAGTTAAAATAAAAGATAGAAAGATTTGAACATAAATGAAAAACAATAAAACAAGACAGATTTCGAATTACAACCCTGAAATAATTTGAAAAACAGAAAGGAAAACAAAAAAACTACCAACAATCCTTTCAAGTATGGAGAGGAGTGACTTCACAATTGCTGAGCTTGACATCTTAGCCATTGATTTGTGCATCATCATGACTAGAGCTTTCACCACTATCAGGCACATTCCCTTCGATAAATAAGTTCTGGAACCGCATGCTTGACTCATTGCTTCCCACCTATTATGCATTATCATTTGCTGGTGAAGGACTCTGTGAGACCTTCGTAGGTCAATGTTTTGCACTACAATCAATTTTTCTTGAATTATCCTTTCTATTTCTCTTTTCAAAGCAATACAACCGTCAATATTGTGACCATAAACATCATACATGAGGGTTAAAATTTCTTGAATGTGGATCAGGAGTACACCTAAGGAGAGGAGTGATCATGTCCAACTCTCTCAATCTCTGGAATAAACTGGCATACGACTCCCCAATTGGTGTAAAATTATCCTTTGACTTCCTTCTCTTTGCAAACTCCGACCTCGGTTGAAACTTGAACTTAGAAGTTCCTCGGTAAATATGTGGGGTCCGAGGATGATGTTGAGGGACCAGTGCACACCATTATGGATAAGAAGGTGGATGAGTATACCATTGTGTATTGTTCAAAGGATACTGAGAACTGGAATGAAATATCTTGGATTTTGCAAAGAGGAACCTTGTTGTAGGTGAGCATATAGATTTGATGTGTAAGCTCGGGATTAATACTGATAATTTGCTGAGTTGGACCTCTCGAGATTTCCTTTTCCCCTGAAATGATGATAGGCATATTTTCCTTCTTCTTCCTCTTAGTCCATCTCAACTGATGGCAATATCATCCTGAGTGTTTTACAGAATTCTCGTACCCATCATGTTCCTTAAATTCTGATACCTCAAAGTTAAGAGGGAGGTTAACACTCGAAGATATGCCCCAGTCCTTATATGAAAAATCTTCATAATTTGCAAGCCCTAGAGAATTTTTCATAGTTTTTTCTTCACTTTTCATTTTTCTAACCATTTTCTCTTACTCTTCTATTATTTCAGACTTCTTAGTAAGAAATTTTGGTGGTTCAATTAACATAGATGTGGGCTCAGGAGTATAATAGTGATCATCAAGAGTATTAAACATTGTAGCAGATTGGGGAACAACAATCGTTGGACGGAAAGCCAAGGTGGGAGCCTCACTAAAGGGTTGAGCAGCAAAATCAAAGATGATAGATGGTGCTATCAATGTGGTAGATTTACACTGAAGAGCTAGAAAATAAATGATGAAAGCATTGGCATGCTTTTGAAATTGTGGTGCATCTTGTGGTGAATTCTGAGGCATCTTGTGGTGCATGAGCAATAGTAGGAAATTGACTTTGCAGTTGTGATGAAAAACTAAAGATATTTGTAGGATCAATAATGGAGAATGTAGGAGGAGGCAGCCCGCTGACCCAAGCTTGATACATTTCCATCATTTGTTGTCTTAGTCTCACAATCTCTTGCTTTAAACTCTCATTTTTCGACTCTTTGTCTGATTCGTGATATCACTCTCTATATCCTTGTTGGACATGACTAACCCTTCCTTGGATTTTGTGTGATTTGGAGGACTAGCCATAATTCCACAAACCAACCACCTTAAACTAACTGGATAAGAGATAACAAATATGTTATGAGTTCAACACTTTTTTTCAAAACTCTATTTTTGTTTTCTTTATTTAAAAGGTCACCGAACCCAAGAAGGGTGCCTACGTATCTCACTCCCGAAAGAGGAGAATCAAGCGTGCGTAGTTCGTCCAGTTTGGTCACAAAAGGGCCAGTAAAACTCTCTTTCTTTTTCTATTTCTTAAAACTTTAAGAAGAAAAGAAAATAATAAATTGTTAAAAGAATTGACGAAGATCTTTTTTCATTTTTTAGGTTCAAATCCCTATATGAAATAAAACTATGATTACCAAAGAAAAATATTTTTGGGTTTTTGATTTTTAATTTCATACGAAAATGAAACTTGAAGATATTAAAGAAAAATCTTTTTCTTAGTTTTCTTCTAAAGATGATTATGAGACACTTACTCTAAACAAAGATTGAAGAAAATCTTTTTAAATTTTTGAAATAATATCATCGAACCCTAGAAAGGGCTGCCTACGTATCTCACTCCCGAGAAAGGACAATCAGGTGTGCGTAGTTCGTACAAATTGGACAATTAGGGATTAACTAGCAAACTGAATCCTGATTTAAGAGACACGACCAAAGACAAACGACAAAAGACGTCAATAAAATATTTTTTGAGTTTTTAATTTGACACTTCACATAAAACTGACACCAACAACTATGAAAGAAAAGTCATTTTGATATTTTCATTATATGAAATGTACAAAACTTCTACCATCATTTTTTAAAAACTTTCCTTTATAAAAAGCTCCTATTGTAAAAAAAATATTTTTAAAATTTTGAATTATGAATGCATTGTAAAGAAACAAAAGGAAAATCTTTTTGATGTTTTTGTTTCTGAGAAATGAGTGCAATAGGTAAAAATCTTTTGAAATTTTTAGATTGCAAAAAACAAAAACGGTAAATAACTCTACAAAAACTATGAAACTCTTTTTTTTACTTTTCTTTTTCCTTGACTAAACACCCACTCCTTTAATTCTGACACATGTTTTCCCCAAATCAATCCGTCAAATGATCATGTTATCCTTAAAGATGCAACAATTAGCACGTAGAAATGCTTTAGGGGTGAGTCTCCTACAAAGGACCAAGTGGATCCTGCTAGGTCTTAATATGATGCAGATAAGCATGACCAAAAGGCTGACCTAGGCTGGGGTCCACTAATAAGGCTATTCGGGGGAGCATATGATCGATAGTGGCTGCGAGAGCTTTCCAATCACTCCATACGTCTAACGGATCCCCCTCCTAAAATAAGAGTGACTCAACTAGAGTTTATGTACACGACGTGTACTCTAGGACTTGTTGCAAAAGAAATGACTCGGGTTATGAAAATGATGTCAGATAGAAAGCGGTAACACATAAAGAAAGACTGTAAACAAAGAGCACCTAGACATCCAACAATGATAAAATAATAACACAGACAAAATGTTTATACACCTATAGTGTCAAAATAAGCCAACACAACTTAAAAATAAGCTCGAATTTTAAAAATTCCCCAGTAGAGCCGTCAGAGCTGTCACACCCCTTTTTAACTAAAATGATAGATTTTAAGTTTGAAAAGGGTTTTATTATTATTAAGTGACAAAAAGTAAAGTTGTTTCAAAAAGGATTCTTTTTCATTTGAACTCAGAGTTGGCACTTGGCATGAATCGGGTGTGTCAAGTCACCATTGAAAATTCTTTTTCAAAATGATTCTTGACTCTTTAAAATTGGTTTGTGAACAGAGATTCCAGTTAAGGAATTCTATTGACCGAAGAGAAGGTATAACGCACCCCTCGGTCCCGTGGTTCAACCACGGTCACTTCGGGAAGTATATCGGCTAACATGACACTATGAATGTATAAATCGCATAAAACACACGAAATAACCGATCAAACAAACAAAATAAAATAAGTCCAAAAATATAGTGTCCAGTCTAATTTATTACAAATCGAGAATAAAAATGTTGAAATTAAAACCTAAACTATTCTAACTATCCTAACTATGTTTTACTCGATGCTTCAGGCCTTGATCACGAGCCTTCTTTGCGTACATGATACTTCAAAACATTCCCCGGTGAATAAGTACAATGTGACTTCTGGGCATTCCCTAGTAAATGAATACAATATCGATTCTTGTGTGATAAAGTAGAAAGAACCATTCGCACACATTCAAACATTCAACAAAACACCATTCCTAAATTTGCCTACCCGAGCTTACCGTTTGCCTACCCATCTCGACTTGTCATGATTTTATCATGTTTAACATCATCAATGAATCAAAATACAATAATATCCACATTTTATCGATTTTCAAGTCCCCCAATTTATTCTCGATCATCCAATTGATGTTCAACAAGCAAGCATTCACCAATCATGACTAACAAATATTTACCAATCCAACACTCAAATGTCACCAATAATTTACATATCGAATCATGTTAACAATCACATAAGAATTAAAAGGAAGAGAAGAAAGAATTGGACCTTAATGCCGCTTTTAATCAAGTATAATTCAATTAAACTAGATGAAATCTACATTGGGAACCTCAAACCAAACCTCAATCCAAACAAACCAGTGTCGTTATACACTTTATGCTTTTCACCAACCCAAAATAGAAATCGTAAAAACAGATAACACCCGCGCCCAATTTCCAGCCAGGCTTCGCTGGAAAAATTGAATGGGAGTTGCAACTAACAGATATTGGTCAGTTTTTACCGGTTTCTAAACTCAAAAATAACCTGTCGGTATTCGTTTACTCCCTTCCCAATTAACTCTCTCAGTTCATATCTCTCTCTTGCGTGTAATTTCACTGTGTGCATATGTGTGTGTTTCCCCCCAATTTCTCGTTGTTTCTCCCTCTCTCGATTCTCAATTCTCTATCTTTCTCATAGGTCTCTATGTGTGTGTGTTACTGTATGTTTATGTGTATGTGAGGTATGTGATCGTGAGTAAGTAATTGTGAGAATAGTGAGGTCCCTCAATTCTGTGTAGTGATCCCTCCTTTTGTATTGTTGTGCGTCGATGTGTATATGTGTGTTGTATGTGAGGTATGAGTATGAATTGTAGTGTGTATATGTATTGGCAGTAGTGTATTGTTATTGGTGAATGTCAGCGTGAGTGTGTCAATTGTGATGTTGTTCAATGGAAAAAAATATGAGGGGTAGGGGTATGTGGGGGGTAGGAGGTATGTGGAGTAAGGTAGTCAGGGTGGTTAGGATGAGATTAAATTGGTTAGGGTGAGGTGTCAAAGTTTGTAGGAATTTTGTTATTTGAGAACTTATCACATGGATGAAGGTGTGTGGCAGGATGGGGTAAAAAATTGGTAAAAAATGACTTTCGGGAGAGACAAAATTATGTGTCTACAAGTGCATTATTTCTAACCCAGAAATGTTGTAGAAAGAGATAGGAATTTGACCTGATATCTTGTTTAAACTAACATATATTTCATTCAGATGAACAAGTTCTCCAAACTCTTTAGGAATATTTCCATGAAGATTATTATCGCCAATATCTATCATCACTAAAGTCGACAACTTCCTCAAAGAAGGTGGAAGAGTTCCCACCAAATCATTTCATAGCAGACTTAGTCTTTTAATTGCTGGAAAATTCTGAATTTCACTTGGTATGATTCCTATAAATTTTGTAGTAGCACATTTGGAGTTGTTAGAAACTTAACAGCCAACAGTTCTACCTTGTACTAAAAAAAATTAGACAAAATTAATACTGAAACTTGAGTTGTTACACGAAAATACACATGTAAAGCAGTGAGTGGCGAAGCTATGTAAAGCCAAAGGTTCAGTTGAAACCCCTTCATTGGTAGATCGTACCGTGTTAATAGGACAGAAAAATCATTTGTTTGATCATAACCAGATTGTTGAATCACCATTGAATCACCATCTCACATATGATAAAATGAGTGAGGAACATAAATATAAGAGAACAAAAGGCTGAGCAAAAATGAATTAAAAGTAGTCACATGCTGATACAAGAAAGACAAGGAACATACAAAATTAGTCCAAACCAGTCCACAAATTCATGACAAAACTGAGACCCCCTTGGACTACACTTCTCGGGTTCAACATCAACAACAATTTTAACAAGATACAAGGTGTTTTTGACACCAAATCAGCCAACCAAACTAAGTTACAACAACACAAGATGAAGAACAACAACAATATGATAACAACAACAAGAAACGGCTTCACTAGAAACAAGATGAAGAACAACAACAATATGATAACAACAACAAGAAACGGCTTCACTAGAAACAAGAACAAATGGTTACAAGTTATAAATATTAGCAATATTACAATAAAAAGTAAAAGGATAGATAGATAGACAATTGAGGGTATAATCTTAAAAACCCAAGAGATTATTCCACTCTTGGACCTTTAACACCACACACAAAAAAAACCTATCTCTTACATGACACTAGATTGGATTTCACCTCTCAAGCATCAATGTTTCCAAGTAAAATGCAAATACTAGTGATTCCACACTTGTATAAGCCCTAGTTTTGGGTTTGCCTCTTAGAGAAGAGAGGACTTGTGTTACAAAGTGTTAGACACTCTCAATATTCATCAAAATCTAAGTCTAAAAGCCCTACAATGTTTCTTTTATAGCTATTACAAAATATAAGTTAAAATGACCAAAAGGTCCTTCAAAGAGTGGGCGCCCATCAAGTATAAGTTGTGGACTGATTTTGGTGCATTTTGGGCCTCTCTTATACTTCAATGGCATACACCAAGGCTCGGGTCCAACACGCACTCTCATAAGTCCATATCCGTGATTATTCTTGATCATTCTCTCCATCTTGAGAGAAATTTGTCCATAAATTCACGACTTCACCTCGTTTAATTGGTCACTTCAATGGAAACATACTCAAAATAGTCCGCAAACAAGTTACAAAAACAATTCAAAATAGTCCACAAAAACATGAAGAATCCTAGGGCTCAATAACAACAGGTCTCGGCCAACATCTTTATTTTAAACCTCGACTTTCTCTCTATCTTGATCCTTGTCTTCATCCTCATTCAAAACACATAGTGAATGAAAAAGGAAACACTAAACACATCCCACCTCTTTTCTTGGTGGCGGATTCCTTATGGTTCCCTATGTCTTCCCCTCAACTTCTCTTCCATCATATACCCATCATTGTAGACTCCTTGTCCCTCATGTTGCTTTCTACCACACTCATCTATATGGACGTATTGGTTTAGGTGAAATCGAGTTTCGGATGAAAGAATTACTTTGGTAATGTGGAGCTCCAGTTGTGGAGCTTAGATGGGATGATATTAGGTTCCAAGTTCTTCTTCTTGGACTTGATAGAATTGTGGGAGAAGTGACCTACTTAGGTCTCAGGTTGGAGGACATTTGGTGGCTTGGCATATTTCTATGTCATTTGGTGGTGGTCCTTGAGGATTGATTATTTGAGGTAAAGTTTCGGAAGTAGAAACACGAGAATTCCTTCAACTCTCCACTCATCCACCCTCTCAAGTATAGTAGACATATCCGAGCCTAATTTTTCAAGACCCGCATTTGACTTAGCTATTTCTCGGGAAATAGCATCAAGGTGGGCCAAAATAGTGTCCATTATGGCCAAGGAATTACCTACAAAATAGAAAAAACGTTAGTTGTACAAAATATCTTCACTTTCTCTTTTTATTTTGTGTCTCTCAGATCCCTTGCTCTCAATCTCACAAGTGTTGTAAGCTTGCTTGTACTCTGAGAGGTGTTGAGAGGTGAATCCAATATTTACTAAGACTCCAAAGAGTAAGGAAAACACACAAGGATGTACTACAATGAATCAAAATAATTAAGACACACAAATAAAGTTAACATGAAGAACAGTTTCAAAACTAACTTACAATCTAGTACTAGCTTGTAAGTTAGATTTGGGAATCAACAACAAAACTAAAGACACAAAATGAGACTAAAAGATCAAAATTTGAGCTTAAAATTTGTTGGTAAACAGTAATTAGGGTGATGTGGCAGCATGTAATTGGTCTCGATCCCACACAACTTTAGTCACAAATTTGAAATTTCAATCGCCACATAATTTGGAATGAAAGATAATTAGTTTTGGAGGGAAAGTATAAGTCTTGAGTCCTTGGTAAGTTTAATCTCAAAAAGGATGATCTTGACTTGTACTAGTTCCACCAAACAAGGCTCTTTGATTTAAGGATAGTAGTTGAAAAAGTTGATGTCAAGTCTAGGAAGTGATGGTTCAAGTCTTCTCACCAACAAACTTAACAACTTTTATCTTCTCCTCTTTGAATCTATTTGCACTTTTTTTGTTGGATAAGTTATAAGTCTAGGTGAAGAACAAAAAGAAAAAAACAACAATCTTCAAGAACATAACAACAACTTTGTAATGCCCCGAATCTTATACCCGAAACACTACACAGTGCTAGCAATTCTGAAGGACCACAATCTAACCCATGACTGATATCTATAGCTGAGCACTACATAATATACTGTATAAATGCAGAATAAAAGGGCTGAAAGGCTATAAAGTTCAAATACCTAATAAAACATCACATCTGGAATAAACTATCTGAACATGTTAGTCTGAAAGTCTCTAAACTGTCTGAAAACTGTGGAGTTGATGGGACATATCCCTAACTAACTCCATCTACTAAAAATGAAATAATGAAATAATCATGTTATCCTCGAATGATGAGGACTCATTAAAAATCTACTGCTGCTGGCTGAATCTGAAGTTAAGTGCGATCGGAAACTTGAGTGTCTGAACCTATGGTATAAAACACCATAGTGCAGAAGAAAAATATGTGTCAGTTCGTCTAAATGTACTGGTATGCAAAGTGAGGTAAGATGAATGCAGAGGGTTCATATGCATGAACAATACTAACTGACTGAATAACATGAACGAGAGAATACATACATGAATATATAACTGTAAATGAGATCGTGATAATACTGAGTACTGAGTTTAAAAACTAATAACAAAAGTTTTGTATAACTGATATACTGTTAACTGAGTGATTGTGTTTGACAGTCCTGATTCTGATGGAACTAGCTAAGTTTCATACTAAATTGAGTGACTATATCTGACAGTCCTGAATCTGAAGAACTATTTGAGTTCTTTTACTGAGACTAAGACTGAGACTATGGGAAGTAGTCATCTAACCGACATGCCCCTTTTCTGTATAGAGTTGGGGTCCAATCTATAACCTAAATTGGAAGGGTATCAATACCGTGACACTGGTAAGGATAAGCTGTGAGTTAACCCTCTCTAATAGGGAGCTCTTCCGTCAACCCCTCCTAGTAGGAAAAACTCAAATGAGATGTATAATCCCTAGACTTATGGGGGTACATCTCAACCTACGCTGGCTACGTAGTTGTGGAATGCAAGGATTTCTTCTAAGGATCTCACCCTCTACTGGCTGACAGGTGAGCCCTCATCCCTAGGTTCACTCGATGCCGAATCCTACTCCCAACTGAATAGACACTAAACTGATTTCCTAGTTCATACTAGGCTTGGCTGAGCTGTCACTGATCGTGTTACTAACTAAAATGGACTGATTTCACTGAGTTTCATGGACTGATGGAATATTACTGAATTTTGTTAACTAACTGAGTTTACTGAGATTACTAAGATTATTGAGTGGGACTGAACTGACACTGAATTTACTGAGTTTTCTTGAGTCATGTGACTGACTGAATTCTACTGATTATGGCTTGACTGAGAGCATCTTGAAAACTGACACTGGCTCTAGGCACACAGCTAAATTGCCAGGTACAAGTACCCCCAGGACTCGATAGCATGAAATGGATAAGACATGACACTTCTTGAATATATGACCATAGTCAACAATTCATAATACAACCATTGGGGAGTTCATGAAGAACTTGATATTCATAATCTGGTACATGTAGAGGAATGCATTCAAATATATATATATCATGGTTTCACAATTCTAGTCTCATGGACATTCCATCAAACAATTTCAATGTATGAAAATAGCATGGGAGTCATTTTTTAACATAAAGGTAAAGCATGAATTCATCATTTAGACCCTAATGAGTCATAATGCTTAATTCGTTCTCTTGGGCATTTTATCAAACACCTTGCATGCATAACTTTAGGCTTAGGCATGATTATTAAATCAATACATCCTGATTGCATAAATCAACACAATTTAATAGATTTCAACCCACATGCTAGCATAGATTCATGAAAACATAATAAAGATTCCAACTTGGGAATCATACAACAACATCAACATGGTCATAATCAACCCATAACATGAATGTCATAATTTATGATTTTAAAATAGGATTCTTGAGATTCATGGATGAAAGGAATCCATGAATGAACACTTGACATACCTTAGTGGATGATTTCATGAAGATTGATGGTGGAAAGTTTGAATTCTTGGCTTGAAATTATCCATCTAGGGTTTCTTGTTCTTGAGGAATAGAGAAATAATGAATGTATTTGGCCAAAAGAGATCTAAATTTCATGTTATGAGGGTTGAAGGTCGGGGAAAATGACCTAATTACCCTTAAGGATGCGGACATTTAATGACTGAAAACTGGGCATCGATGCGATTGGTGATGCGGCGCGTCGATGGCATCGATGCGATACTCGATGCGTCGCTCTATGATCGCACCAAGCCTTAGTATTTTTACTGGCAATTCCTGCAACAATGTTAACCAATGCGATAGGCGACGTGGCGCGCCAAGATCACATTGGTCCACTATTTTAGGACTCCAATCGTGGTCTAAACGAGGTCCAAAAAATTTAAAACTTGTCTGGGAACACCTATTGACCTTCCTGATCATGAATCAACAAAAATATGGACCTTTAAGGGATGTTAAGGTCGCGAAATGAGATCTTCAACTTTCGAAGGCCAAAGAAATAAACTAAGTCTGGAACTTAGCTAAAATTTTCTCAGTCTGGGACCCTCTTGACAAGCTTAAAGGACTGCATTAAGCTTAAGCATTCTGTGCGGTCTTACAAACTTCATACGGCCAAGAAAACAACTACAAGATTTGGCCACCTTCAAGCTCACATCAACAATGTCATCATTTTTAAGCTCAACTATAGATCTAGAAACCTTTGTGTTAGTGAGAAATAAACCAACACAAGAAACACACTAGACAAACAAAATAATTACTCAATCTAGACACCAAACAAGCCTCGGCGAAGATGTAACAACAACACTAACTCTCGGTCAAGAACAAGAACAACTTCAACTCTTTTTTTTTATTTTCAACCAAGAGAGCCCAAGATTGACCTTGTGGGAACAAGATCAAGTCATGCTCTGATGCCAAATGAACAAGAAAGACAAGGAACAAACGAAATCAGTCCAAAACAGTCCACAAATTCATGATGAAACCGAGACCCCCTTGGACTATACTTCTCGGGTTCAACATCAACAACAAGTTTAACAAGATACAAGGTATTTTTGACACCAAATTAGACAACCAAACTATTTTTGACACCAAATCAACCAACCAAACTAAGTTACAACAACACAAGATGAAGAACAACAACAAAAAATGGCTTCAGTAGAAACAAGACCAAATGATGACAAGATACAAATACTAGCAAGATTACAATAAAAAAGTAAAGGGATAGATAGATAGACAATTGAGGGTATAATCTTAAAAACTCAAGAGCTTATTCCACTCTTGGACCTTTAACGCCGCACATAACAAAAATCTTTCTCTTACGTGACACTAGATCGGATTCTACCTCTCAAGCATCGACGTTTCCAAGCAAAATGCAAACACAAGTGACTCCACACTTGTATAAGCCCTAGTTTCGGGTTTGCCTCTTAGAGAAGAGTGGACTTATGTTACAAAGTGTTATACACTCTCAATATTCATCAAAATCTAAGTCTAAAAGCCCTACAATGTTCCTTTTATAGCTATTACAAAATATAAGTTAAAATAACCAAAAGGCCCTTCAAAGAGTAGGCACCCATCAAGTGTAAGTTATGGACTGATTTTGGTGCATTTTGGGTCTCTCTTACACTTCAATTGCATACACCAAAGCTCGGATCCAACATGCACTCTCATAAGTCCAAATCCGTGATTATTCTTGTATCACAAGCTCACCACCTTTGACCCTGATCAAGAAAACCTCCCTCCTATTACCCCTTGGCATCAAACAGTCAATACAATAATACCTACCTTAGATGATCCTCAAACAGTCACTGTATCCCTAGCTGATCCCTATCACTGTATCACCGTACCGTCCTCTAATTAATTATGAAAACTTCATTAATATTTGTTTAATTTGGATAAACATTTTATATTGATAAATAGTTTCTTAGGACAATGGCTAACACGACTTAAAATACTCTCCCATCTTATTTTATGTGGCCTAATTTGACTAGGCACAGAATTTAAGATATAAAGTTTGACTTGAACATATTTGCTATATTGTCCTTTACTATTAAAAATGTACTTATATTAATTTTATTTAAAAAATAAAAGATAATGTGTTAGTTCTTTAATTAAGTGAAATCAATAAGGATAAAAGAGTAATGGTGTTGTAAAAAGTTACCAAATAAGTAAATGTAACATTCTTTTTGGAACAGATTAAAAAAAAATAGTAAGTCACATAAAATGAGACGGAGGGAGTATTAATTAAAATATTACAGTAGTAATATTGAACTATTATTATTGTTGTTGTTATATTTATTATTTTGTTGTTAATATGCTAACCTTAAAGAAATGTTACTTTAACAATTAATTTACTTTCAGTAGTATCTAATGAGTAATTATATTACAGTTATAATATATATCGTTATATTTATTATTATAGTAGTCTATGAACATGTGCTTTGTACGTGTATCTTATGATAATTGATAGAAATTTTGTATATATTTTTTATTGACCATCTCTATATTTTAAGACTATTTGTTTGAAATACAAAATAAAAATTAAAAGGTAAAAAAATAGGTATAAGTTCTTTGAAGTTAGAATATAATGTTCTCCATATCAAATATCGCAAAAATTCATGGTATGAAAAAAAGGAAGAAAGAAAGATAACACTAAATGATAATAATAATAATCACCGAAAGTTATAATTAAAAGGAAGTAATTATGTGTCACAGTTTATTCATAAGCACAAAAAATAATGTACTCATCACATCATCTACCCAGTAAATAAAATTTAAAAGTTGAGAAATTGATATTGTGCAAAATTAAAGTTTTGCTTTGAAGAAATCAAACAAAAATTACAGAATAAATGTAAACGCACATTTAATAGAAGTTGTATCGTGCATTGTGACTTGGAAACTGAAATAAGGGAAAAAAGGATAAATAAAAATACAATTAGTTGTTAATATTTAATATATGGATGATGAAAGAATCAAATGAAGAAGAGATTTTAGAATAGCAATTGAACGTTGTCGTTTGTAATGATTTATTTGATACTCGTAAATTTGATTGCGCTTCGTGCGGTTCTGACTAACCATGTTTACTTGAGATTCTTCTAAAAAGAAAATTCAAAATGGTTTTTTGTACCCTTAATCATTGATAAATGACATTTGAAATTATATAATATACAATACATATTAATTCAAGATTGTCATGCCGATATAAAAAATAAAAATAAAAAAGAATCATTTCTATGTTATTCAAAACTTGATAAAAAAAATATTTATTGAAGAAGTTATAGAGCCAATTACTAATAGTAATTCAAAAAGAAATAAATATTAAATTAGAGATTCAACTCTTATCATCTTAACTACTTGTTGATATGAGCAAGCGATTTTACTAAACGCTAAAAAAGACATGCTATTACTCATAATGCCTGAAACTATATACAAAAAAAATATAACAAAATTAAAATATAACATGGCACATTACAAGATAAATTAGAATCCTTTTTATATTCGAAACATAGGAATCTGATCTTCTTCTATATTCTTTATATCTGGACCACTATTTATTTAGCTGCACTAATTAAAAAATAAAATGTAATTTCAAAAATATAATATGAAAAATCTTTGTGACTTTTGAGAAATATATCTAGATACAACATTCAACAACTAATAAGAGATTTTAACGACTTATGCTCTCCAGGGTTTATATGGAACCCCCTAGTTTTCTCAACAAATAAAGACGCATAAAGGAAATGGTTTTTAGATCCCCCCCCCCCCCCCCCCCACTCTCCAAAAAAAAAAAAATATGATTTGTATATTGAGCTAAAAATCTCTAATCAAAATGAATTTTTCCTCATTAAAAACAACTGCAGTAGCCCATTGCAATAATAAGTGACGAACAAAATCTTTGACTTTAACTCCATTTTTTTTCAAATATCCTGGTATCGTTGCAAAGTTTTTTTCTTTGTCCATGTATATAAATTTGCTTCCAAAAATGTCAATTCTTCAATTTTTTGCATGTCTAAGATATAATGAACAAAGTAAAAACAACGAAAATAATGCATAGATTTAATCATTAACTAAGATAAGTGCAAAATAAAAACTTATATAAATACAGATACGGGCACTCATATATCTACTTTTTCTTGACTTATGAGTCTTCTTCATCGACATTTATTTCTTCAATCATAGCATCTAAAATTACTTCCTTGAAATTGTTCTTGTCCATGAAATCATTCGACTTTGACAACAAACTTAATCTCCCTATTTTTGTTTCTCATCCTTTTATGGTTGTTCTTATATATTGTATTTAATGATCAAATAAATATAATTTAATGTAAAAGAAGTGTACGTATATAAAAATATTTAAAAAAAAAAAAAGAGTAATAACAAAGAGAGCCAAACGGTTCTCATCAGAGAACATGGGTGCAATTTTTTTTACAATAACAATGACAACGAGTGAAATGAATAAGGTGTATTTATTATTATTATTTATTAATTTCACTGATTAATAATATTTTATGAATTCACAAATGAGAAAAAAAAACTTTAAAAGCTTAAAAAAAACACTAAAAAGATAAATAACATTCCTTGATTCTTATCAACTTCTTCAAATTTCTCCTATATATGTGTGTGTATGTGTGTGTGTATATTATGTACCAAAAATTGACAATGTTAAGCTTTTCTGGACTCTGAAGTATATCAATTCTCTCCCTTATTCCTTTTCTATCTGTGCAACTATAAAATTTGTATTCATATTTATCTATCAAAAATATTTCTAGCTTCTTGCTTGACATATATAATAAATTGTTGTTCCATAAATAACAGCCATCAACTCCTCCTTAAAACTACTTTCAGTGTCTACCTTTGATCCATGTCATTGCTTGTTGCATTGTTTCTTTTGATAACATCACTCTACGCCAAGTAGATACCTCTAAATCAAATCTGCTTCATTAGTCTGGCTAATACATCTATAATACTCCGTACTTCTACCTAACTTGAAATCATCCCAAGAATGTTAGAAACTTAATTTGAATTAACTTTCCAAAGATATCAATTTCGTCCAAATCCAGTATCGGAGTAAAAAGTTATGGACGTTTTACTCAGAGCTGTCAGAATCGCCCAGGTGCGACGGCCAGGTTGACGGACCGTCGATCTAGCGACGGACCGTCGCCTAAACCGTCGCAGCCAAGGCAGTGAATCAACCTTCTGGATAAGGTGCGACGGATAGGTTGACGGACTGTCGAACTTGCGACGGACTGTCACCCAAGTTGTCGGTATAAGGCGGTGAGTCTTTTTTTGGTCCACGTACGACGGTCAAAACGACGGACCGTCGAGCCAATGACGGACCATCGCATGAGCCATCGTAGGTCCTATTCAGCGAATTTTAAGTCATTTTTAAAGGGTATTTGGATCTTTTTCCACCCTTTTTAACCCCTAATTATATCAGACCAAGGATCATAAGTTCATTATTCATTCACAATATCAAATTAGGGTTTTCTCTCAAAGATAATCCCCAAGAACAAGATCCAAATCCTCCTTCAAGAAACTAAGAAATTCAAGCTCTTCAAGTCCAAGAACTTCAAGAAACTCACAATCCAGGTATGTCATGTGTTAATTCATGGGTCTCTTTCACCCATGAAGCTCAAGAATCTCTTTTCAAAATCCAAGATTTGTGTATTTATGAATGTTCATGATTTAAATTGAATTGAATTGAAATTCATGTTCATGATGTTGTGGGGTTTTGATTCATGTTTTAAATTACATATTCCAATGATTGACCCTAGTATATAAATATTTGCATAATAACCATGATAAATCCCCTTCAATTTATAAGTTGATTGATGTATTCATGATTATTAGATGTGTTGATGATTGTATAACCAAAGCATACTCCCCATGTGTTTGATTAAATGCCTATGTGAAAGGAAAGTGTCATACTAGTATAATAATATGAATTCCCATTCATGTACAAGGTTTATGCATGTCAAGTGTTTGATGAAATGTCTTAATCAATGAATTATGGATTGTTGATGTTGGTCATGTATTCAAGAACGTCATGCTTTGTCAGTTTCTTTCCATCGAGTCCTAGGGGTACTTGTACCCGACAATTTAGTTTTGTACCTAGAGCCAGTGTCAGTTTTCAAGATACTCTCAGTCAAGCCATGCTCAGTAGAATTCAGTCAGACTCATTACTCAGAAAAATTTCAAAAATCTCTGTAATACAGTAATCTCAATACTATTCCATCAGTCAACGAAACTCAGTTAATTCAATCCAGTTCAGTTCAGTGTCTATTCAGATGGGAGTAGGAATTAGCACCGAGTGAACCCAAGGATAGGAACACACACTGTCAGATGAGGGTGTGATTCTTAAGAGCAGTCCTTGCATTCCAGAACTATGTAGTCAGCATAGGTTGAGACATCAACACTGTCAGCTGAGAGTTGATGAGGTGGATAAGCACTGTCATATGAGGGGCCCACTATTTTCTTTTGGGAAAACTGTCAAATGAGGGTCACCCACAGCTTATCCTTACTAGTGGCGCAGTTTTGACACTTTTCCAATTAGGGTTACAAATTGGACCCCAAATTCAGCTATATTGCGTTATTTTAGGCATGTCGGTTAGATGACTACATCCCATAGTTTTAGTTACAAATCAAAACTGTCAGATACAGTCAATCAGTCTCAATAATAGAACTCAGATAGTTCTACAGAATCCAGGATTGTCAGATACAGTCAACTTAGAATTAAACTTAGTTAGTTCCATCAGAAACTAGACTGTCAGATACAGTCGTTTAGTATCAGTTATTTTAGTTATACAGTTATTAGTATCTCATTTTATCAGTACTCAGACTCAGAAATCATGTTATCACTAACTCAGTTACAGTTATTATGTATTCATGCATGTATTGTCACGTTCATGTTATCTAGTTAGTTAGTATAGTTCATGCATGTGAACCCTTTGCATTCAACCTACCTCATATGTATACCAGTATATTCAATCGTACTGATGCATTTGTGCTATGATGTTTTATACCATAGGTTCAGAGACACGAGCTCCAGAGCATTAGTAGAATTTCAGTCTCAGAACAAAACTTAGTTAGTTCCATCAGAAACTAGACTGTCAAATACAGTCGCTCAGTATCAATTATTTCAGTTATACAGTTATCAGTATCTCATGTTATAAATACTCAGACTCAGAAATTGTGTTATCACGAACTCTGTTACAGTTATTATGTATTCATGCATGTATTGTCATACTCATATTATCCAGTCAGTTAGTATAGTTCATGCATGTGAACCCTTTGCATTCAGCCTATCTCACATGCATACCAGTATATTCAATCGTACTGACGCATTTGCGTTAAAGTATTTTATACCATAGGTTCAGAGACACGAGCTCCATAGCATCAGTAGCATTTCAGTCTCAGCAGTCAGAATTAGCAGTGAGTCCTCGTCCTTCGAGGACATGACCATTAACTTATTATCTCATTAATTAATTTATTAGTTGGAGTTAGTTGGGGATATGTCCCATCTTCTTATTCAAACAGTTCAGTCAGTTAGAGGTTTTTCAGACTAGCATGTTCAAACAGTTATTTCAGTTGTTTTGGTATCGATACCATATCTTCAGATGTTATGTTTTTATCAGTTTTGAACCTTATGGCCTTTCGGCCTATATTTTCGCATTTATACAGTATATCATGCAGTATACAGGTACAGATGTCAGTCATGTGTTAGCTTATGGTCCTTCAGGGTCATGAGCACCGTGTAGCATTCCGGATATCAGATTCGGAGCATTACAACATCCAACATTGGCATTATAGCTAGTGAATATATCCGCGGTTGTTAAATAAAAATGATATATGATGACATAATTTTGTTATAATTTTTATAATAAAATACATATCTTTACAATTTTGATCAACTTTATAACTTTATGTCCCCCAATAGTAACATTGACTATTATTTCTTGATATAGTTATATTTTCAAGGTTGATTACTCTTTTATAATATTCTCTCATTTATTAAAATTGGATGATCTCCTATATCATAGTGATAAAATATAATTATGAAGATTAAATAATCTAATTTAGATAAAAATGAACTGAAAAATAAATATCACATTTCATAAAAGATATTCAATCAAAATTCCAACACAATATACAGTTTCTTATTGCATCATACACACATATATAGAATTATAAAGTTGATAAAAATTAAGAAAACACTATATTGAAGACAAAAACACAACACTACCTAATTAGTATATCTTTATGATGTAATCTCTAATGCCAAGAATACAGAATATGTAACTAATACCAAACAATCATGTAAATATCATTTGGTAAGTTATGATTCTCTCAATTATTAATAACTAATTATAGTCTATTTGTTAATGAGATTACATAACTTCAAAGTAAATGAAATAAGTTATTATTTTCAAAATAGAAGAGAATGAAGTAAAGGTTTTTGGGACAAAAGGAATTGCTTGGATGGTAAGTATTCGTCGTGATGAGAATTATCGTATTTATTCTTACAAATATAATATAAAAATAGAAAAATGACATCACCAAGAGGAGCCCAAACATAAAATATATTAAAATTGTCAGTTGAAAGATTCAAAAATTTTTAAAATACAGACATGTAAATTCTAGGTTAAAATGTAGTAAAAATTTCATCACCTCAATAAAAACACGGTTTCATACATATTCAAGAATATAAAGTACAAACACTTTCTTAGCACATATATATAACTACCTATGATTTTTTATTTTTTTTGGACATCACACTTTGAATTTTTTCATGCAACAACATTCTGAAATTAGACATGCATATATACTTCTATCCTTTATTATAAAAGAAGTACACTTCTTTCTCTATCTTCAGATATCCTTCAAACATTTGGTGAAAATTAAGAATTCTACAAAAAAAAAATGAAAAACAATCTTAGTAAATAAAAAGACACTATTTAAATGAAGCAAATCTATAGAACTTCTACCCAAAAAAAAAATCTACAGAATAAGAAAAAAATAAAACAGTGAACTAATTAAACACTACAACTCCCACTTAATCAATTTAAAAAGATTAAATTGAAAGATTGAGATGAAATATATTCCACAATATTTTTCATAAAATGTGATCCAACGAAGACACCAAATATAAACATTATGATCTGTAAGCTTTAGAAAATATTTATATTGGTGAGGAAAAAGGTTCCATGCTAATGACTCTTCACTATCCTTGTCATTAATTGTAGTTATTTATTTTTATAGCCTTAACATCTTTCCATTTTCCTCATTAACTTTAACTTTACAGTTACAATTTAAAACTACAAAATGCATGAATAGTTGGGTTGATCATAATGTTGCTCTCCTACGTGGATT
This sequence comes from Capsicum annuum, assembly GCF_002878395.1. NCBI lineage: Eukaryota > Viridiplantae > Streptophyta > Magnoliopsida > Solanales > Solanaceae > Capsicum > Capsicum annuum. The sequence continues at coordinate 22,728,448 of NC_061111.1, forward strand.
ATACAAAACAAAATTGCACATTGGGTTTTATTGTAAAGATGTATCATAAAGATAGTTTTGAGGGTTTTAATTTATGAAGCTTTTATTAATTCATTTACTTAGTAGATAATATGAAACAAATGTCCAAAAAAGGAGAAAAAAGCTAAATGTGAATGATGGTCATAGGGAGGTGCCATATCACTTTGTTTTGTTTCTCCTATACTTTATATTGATTGATTTGATACTTTATATGGGGTGAAGGAGACAATATCAAATGTTTTTTTCTTTTGCAAGTCAAATTTAAAGAATACCTTTTTCATCTATTTTTGTTTGTTCAATATTGACTTGACATACTTTTCAAAAAGCAATAAATTAAATGATAATTTTATTATATTATTCTTGGAATACAATGAATTTAATATTTTTAAAAAATAATTATAATTAACAAATAAAGATAAATTAAAAACTAAATTATAAATTATGTCTTTTCTAAATTTGAAAATAAAAGTCGGAATCTATATATTCACAATATAGCGACAATTAAAAGTTAACAAACAGTGTATTAATTTAAATTATTTAGAGAAAGCAAAAAAATATGATATAATTTCAATGTTTAGTGATTATTTCAATAGATATTTTGATTCAATAAGTGAAAAAAGAAAAAATAATAGTGTTTTAACACTAAAAAGTTAGAAAGCTTCCTAATATTTCAATAAAAATTTATTTTCCAAAGTGCGTATTTTCTATGAGCATGCTAGAATCTAGATAGGTGAAAATGGAATGAAAAAATCACATTTTATAAAACAAAATTTCTATTAATTCGCGGTGGAAAAAAAATTAAATTTATTTCTAGTAATGTCTATACACATTTCAATTTCTATTGATATTTGTGGCCTTATTATGATACATGTGGTATAATGTGTTCTCTGATTTCATATACTATTTCAAAATAATAATCATCACAAGTGACAATGTCAATAGAATTTCTCATGTATGTGTGCACAAAAAGGACTAATATAATTTAATTGACAGATAATATAACGATTAAGAAACTGATTAATCTATACTTATGTATTTTTAAATCCCTTTATAGATTGAGATTGATGGTGTATAGATTATACGGGGCTAATCAATATATATATATATATATATATTGAAAAAAAAAAAAAAAAAAATATATATATATATATATATATATAAAGGACTACTCAGATCCAATAGAAAAGAACACATGCAAACATCATATGCAAAAATAATAATTCATTATCACTATTTTTAAGGTATAAGAAATAGGAGTATAGCGTTACCAAAATAATAAGCTTTTTCATGTGCACTTTGTTATGTTTCTTCTTTCATTCCATGATGTTAATTTATTCGAGCATTCTCGAAAAAATTAAATTTCTGAAATTTCAGAAGATGAATATTAATAGGGTTGAGAAAAAAGTAATAAAACTAAAAGAACAAATTCAGGTCATGAGATTTCTTTGATGTAACTTACAAATAAGAAGAAATAAGACCGAAATAATTTTTTTTCTCTTCAAATAGGGTTTCAATTAGAGGAGGAGAAATTGCGATATAAAGATTGATTTAAAGAGTTGTTACAATTAGGGAATATGAAAAGGAGGATTAATAATATAAGAAATATGAAACGGTAGATTAATGATATATGGTGATTAGTGTGGATGGTATTCATTCCTATGGTAATCACAACCCAATAAAGAAGATAAATGATTTATCATTTTTTATATTAAATTTTAACACAAATTAATTACATTAATTATAGGAAAGGACAAAGAATTAGCAAATATATTTAGACAATAAAAACTCAAAAAATTCGCAGAAAAGATAAATATGTTTGAAGACCTCTAAGGCATGCCACATAGGATTGGTTATTGATCTCTTTTATATATATATATATATATATATATATATATATATATATATATATTGATTGTCCAATGTCCCAATTTTTAGTTTGTAAGACCAACTTTTCCTTCATTCAATATGAGAAAATGAAAATAAAAGAGTTTAAAATTTTAATTTTTAGAAATGAAGGGGCTTGAAACTAAAATGTTTTTACTGAGATTATTAGAACATATTAGATCAAGTGAAAGTAGTTAATAGTAGTTTGTAGTTTTTTACTGTTTCATTGCCTAAGTCACTATTACATTGCCTACTTGTACAATCGGTTAGTTGATTGGTTGTAACAACTTGCCAGCTAAGAGAGTGAAAGTTAGGAAACTTCTAGATGATTCTAAATACGTTGAACAACTCTATAAATAGATCCTAAGTCACTTGGAAGAAGATGATTGTAACTATTTTTCTCTCATATCATATCAATGAAACCCTCTAATTTTCTTCTCTTCCGTTATTTGTGCTATTCAAGTTATGAGATAATGTGAGTATGTACATTATAGTGTAAGTTTTGACATGGTATCAGAGTATCCAGGTTACCGTAGATGCAAGGTTGATTGATATGCAGGTGAAGAAGAGTTTAGATCTCCGAGTTCTTAGCTAAAGTGTCAAGTGGTTAGATCTCTATTTTAAATACAATTTTTTGAGTTATTTTCATTTGTAATTGTGTTGTTTTATTAGATCATTAAGGTCTGGATTAGATCATTGTGGAATTTAGCTAATTTTGAAGATTAAATTGGCACCTCAGATAGACTCTAGTAATCCATTGTACATAGGAGCTTCAAAAGTGTCTGGTGCTACTCTGATTCCAATCAAACTCAAAGTATTTCAATGTGAATTGCACTGTTAGGAAAGAGGAAAATTGTCTTTGTAACTGAAACATGTAGTAAGGACAAGTATAGAGAATAACTGCATGAACAGTGAAAAACTTGCAATGCAATTATGCTCTCTTGGTTGATGAGTTCTGTCAATGCAGCGATGTTAAATGAAATTGTGTATGTAACAAGTGCATTCGAAGCATGAGAGGATTTAAAGGAGAGATTTAACAAAGTAAATTATATTATATTGTATTAATTACACAGGGAAATTAGTACTTTATCCCAAGAAACTGATTATGTGGCAACTTACTTCACAAAATTGAAGAATTTGTGGAATGAATATAATGCTATGATCCTAGCACCATCATGTACTTGACCAAAGTCAAAAGAGTATGCAGATCACCTATATGAGTTAAGGTTGGTTCAATTTTTAAGTGGACTAAATAATTTATATGACTCAACTAGAAGACAAATCCTACTAAAAGAAGTTACACCTATACTTAATCATACATACTTAGTGGACATGCTAAAAAGAACTACTACAAGCTGATAGGCTATCCAAATGATTGAAATTAAAGGAAGAAGAAAAACTATAATAATGAAGGATCAAGAGAATATAATCATCAAGGATGTGAAATAAATGGTGTACATGGAAATCAGTATGCAGGTCAATATAATTCTCATACTAATTTTACTGATGCAGGGAATCATGGTTCATCTAATCATGTAGGGAAAAAAGAGCTCTATAGTGCAATGTTGGCTATGAAATAAGGTTTAAATAATGGTGACTATGAACAGATCATGAAACTTTTGAATAAGGATCCACAAGATGTAAAGCAGGCAAATATGTTAGGTATAACTGCATGTTCATTATCTCATATTAAATCACAAGAATGGATAGTAGATTTTGGTGCTAGTCACTGTATAACTGTAGATGAGACTGTTATCCACAAGTAAAGTAGTTAGGCCAAGAATGAGTAAGGTGAATCTTCCTAATAGTGCTGAAGCTGATATTTCACACACTGGTGAAGCTATAATTTTTCAAAATACAGTGATAAACGGTGTGTTATTTGTACCTGATTCAAAATTAATTTATTGTCAGTATCCAAGGTCACTAGACAGTTTTCTTGCTTTATATGCTTTTATCCTAGATTTTGTGTCTTCCAGGACCTTTATAATGGCAAGGTGAAGGAGATTGATAGAGAAAAAAGAGATTTGTAGATGCTCAGAAGTGAATATAAAAAAGTAGAGAAAGCAAGGAACTTTAGCTATTGAAGTCAATGTGAAGGACATCGACTCATGGAACAACAGACTTGGACATCCATCTACTCAAGTATTAAAGTCTTTAGATCTTTTAAATCATAATAAGGATGTTGAGAATGCCCTGTATGTCCACCGGCCAAATAGAATGGGTTAATATTTCCTGTTATATGATACTAAATCTAATGCATGTGTTGATATTGTGCATATGGATCTTTGAGGACCTTATAAAACTTCATCTTTTGATAAGAAGTTTTACTTCCTAACTATTGTGGATAACTGATACGAGTACGATCATGACCTTGGATACTTTTTGAGTATTTTGAAGATCACCTAAAATGGTGCACAAGTCCAAGTGTGAAGAAGGCACAAACCCGCCCCTAAAGTACACTTAATGGGCGGTTTGGAGTCCATTAATAAATGGGCCCTTTAGTCTTTTGTCTCTTATTTTGTAATGTAATATAAATGAAACATTATAGAGTTTCTAGTTCTTTAGTTGTTTTAAGATATTGAAAGAACACTTCTCTCAAAGAGAGATTCCAAAACTGAAACTAGGGCATTGCACAAGTGTGGAATCATTTGTGTGTTGCATTTTTTTTTGATACGTTGGTGCTTGAATGGTGGACTCCTCTCTTGTGTCATTTTAAGAGATAGGTGATTGTGGTGTGTAGTATTAAGGGTTCAAGAGTGGAATAGACTCTTGGATTCTTAAGATTATACCTCCATTTGTCTATCTTTCTATCTTTATCTTGTTGTAACTTTGTAGTTTGTATTGTAGTAGTGAAGCCGTATGGATTGTTGTTGTTAATTTAGTTTGGTGGATGGATTTTTTTGGTGTTAAACACCTTGTAAACTCTTCCTTCTTGTTCTTGTTCTTGAATTCGAGAGTGGTCACCAAAGGGGTCCTCGGTTCTTCAAACTTGTGGACCATTTTGGTGTATGTTTTGTGCCTTTTCTTGTCATTCTTGTATCATTTGGTATCAAATCAAGGTTTGATTTTGTTCTAATAAAATCAATCTTGGGATTGTTATCTTGAAAATTTAAAAAAAGTTGAAACAAAAAAGAAAAATGTTACTGTTCACGTTTTTAGGGTTTTTCAAAAAACTTGATTTTTGTGTGTTTTTAGTGTTATATCCTTGTTCCCTAACACTATGAGAGTCTAGAAATTGAAAATTGCAACACAAAAGAAGTGTCAAAATTGAAAATCCCCCAAAAAAATACTAAATCTGTTTTTGACCCTAGGTCAAATTTTGAGCTTTTGATTTTGTGTTTTTCTTGTGTTTTTAGTATTAGATTTGTGTTCTCTAACACTATAGGAGTATAGAGTTTGAATTTGAGCTAAATGGGAGGTTATTTGAGCCATCCACCATTGTTGAGCTTGAGTTTGAAGAAACTTGAAGGTGGGATCTCATTGTAGGAGGTTGTTTTGAACTAACGGTGTTTTATTTTGTAGGATTTGTATTGTATTGTTGTGTGTGATGTTGTGGACTGAGTGGGTGTTTTTGTTGGACCATAACTTGAAGGGTTATTTTTGGTACAACCACAATGGAACCCGAGGCTTCAAATGTTCAAACAATGGACAATAATGTCATCAATCTCATTTTGGCTCGCCTTGAAACTATGTCCTGAGATGTGGCTAGGTTGAATGTGGGTCTTGAGAAATAAGATATGGATGTGGAATCAATGAGTGGGAGCTTAGAACGTGTGGAAATCCAAAGGACTCGACCTTCCACCCCTCAAAACAATTTACCAACTAATACTCCCGAGACCTTGCACCAAATGCTATATCCACCAATTGCCACAAATCCAATCAATCTTTACTCCCGAAGCTGAGAACAAGATAGACAAAACCATTATCCACTCCACTTAGTCCAACAATAAGGGCTTGGAACCCAAATACCACCACCAAACCTGAACCCTCTCATCCAAACTCCACTTGACCAAATATCTCATTATCCAAATCCAATCCCGCCACTACAAGATTCACTTAACCCAAATAGACCCATCTATATTGAGGGCTATGGTAGGGGAGGACAACATGATAGTTATGGGCCGTAAGATGATGTTTACTTGAGGGAATAAATAATGAGGGGTAGACATGGGGAGTTAGGCCGAGAGGTGAGAGATGGTCATTTAAACCGAGATATAGGTCTCAATTCTATCAAAGGGAGTCGTCTTGGGACAATATCTTCCAACTTAATGATCTCACCAAAACAAAAAAGTTGATATGCTATAGCTCACTTCAAAGGGTATGCTAATACATGGTGGGAGTATGTTAAACGGTTTGGGAATGAGATGATTGCGGGACAACCTCCTCCTTGGTTTCAGTTGAAAAAACTTATATGGCAAAGATACTTGTCTGAGACTTATAAACATGAGCTCCTTGCCAAATTATACAATTTGAGGCAAGGGAGCAAAAGTGTCATGGCTTACTATGACGAATTTCAACAATTGATGTTGAAACTAGATCACTGGGGAGAACAAGTGAGTCATGATATCGTGCGCTTTAAATTAAAGTCGGGTTGAACAAGGAAAACTCCACTCGCATGACACCTCATAAGTTCAACACCATTGATGTCATATTCCAAGCAGCATTGGAGGTTAAAAGAGAGCTCATTCATGGTTGTCCAAACCTAGAGCACCAAGGCTTCCCTAGAACAGTCCACTAGGTATGAAGGTAAACCAATTTCCACTTCTAATTCCAAAGGATTTCAATGCTTCAAATGCCAATTTTGGGGTCACAAAGCTAGTGAGTGCCCAAACCGGAGGAATATAATCCTAAGGGAGGGAAAATTGTACTATCTTGGGGAAGAAGTAGTAATTGAATCAGTTAAGGTTGATGGAAAGCCTCAATATGGAGATAAAGAAGAGGTTAAAATGCAAGGCGAGGAAGATGTAGAAGATGTGTGGCCATGTGAAGGAGATTGTGAAGTGTCTTTGTAAAAGAGGTGAGGTCATGAATTTGTGGGAAAATTCCTCGATGGATAGGATGATACGAGTACGATCATGACCTTGGACACTTTTTGAGTATTTTGAAGATCACCTAAAAGGGTGCACAAGCCCAAGTGTGAAGAAGGCCCAACCCCGCCCCTAAAATGCACTTAATGGGCGGGCCCATTAATGAAATGTCCCTTTAGTCTTTTGTCTCTTATTTTGTAATGTAATATAAATGAAACATTATAGAGTTTCTAGTTCTTTACTTGTTTTAAGATATTGAAAGAACACTTCTCAAAACCGAAACTAGGGCATTGCACAAGTGTGGAATCATTTGTGTGTTGCATTTTATTTGATACGTTGGTGCTTAAGTGGTGGACTCTCCTCTTGTGTCATTGTAAGAAATAAGTGATTGTAGTGTGTAGTATTAAGGGTTAAAGAGTGGAATAGGCTCTTGGGTTCTTAAGATTATACCTCTATTTGCCTATCTTTCTATCTTTATCTTGTTGTAACTTTGTAGTTTGTATTGTAGTAGTGAAGCCGTATGGATTGTTGTTGTTAATATAGTTTGGTGGATTGCTATTTTTGGTGTTAAACACCTTGTAAACTCTTCCTTCTTGTTCTTGTTCTTGTTCTTGAATCCGAGAGTGGTCACCAAAGGGGTCCTCGGTTCTTCAAACTTGTGGACTATTTTGGTGTATGTTTTGTGCCTTTCCTTGTCATTCTTGTATCAATAACTGCAATAGATACAATCGAATTCACTTATTACAGTTAAAATCTGAAACTATCATGGGTCTTAAGAACTTTATGATCATGATCAAAACTCAGTTTGGTGTAACTATCAAAGTCATAAGATCGGATAATGGGAAAGAGTTCTTTAAATCACAATGCTCAGACTTGTTCAATTTTTTAGATACTTTCCATCAAAGTAGTTTTGCTCATACACCACAGCAAAATAGTGTGGTGGAGAGGAAACATAAATAGATTTTGAATATTGCTAGAGCCATCAGATTTTAGTCTCATATACCTATTACGTTTTGGGAAATTGTGATTCAAACTATAGTGTATTGGATGAACATGTTACCATCATCATCCATGGGTAATAAAAGCCTTTGTGAGGTGTTGTTTTCTAAGATCCTTTTTTGGTGCATTTCAGAGTGGTTGGTTGTCTACGTTATGCTTTTGTATTAACTAAATGTGACAAATTCTCTGAGAGAGCTAAACCAACAGTGATGATGGGATATTCTACTTCACAGAAAGGTTATTTACTGATGGATTTAGGCACTAACAAGTTATTTGTCTGCAGAGATGTTACATTCCAAAAGCATGTATTTCCATTTGCCAAAAAGCAAAGTAAGGGTGATGCAACTGGCTTTTTACAACTATATAATGATTACACTAGTGATACAAAATCAGACATGTTTGAAGATCATGTGATCAATCCTCCTGCAGACATAGAGGTATTGTCTCAAGATGGTTCTGAACTGAACACTTGACTGAATTTTTATCACATGAGGAGACAAACACTGATTTATCAGTCATCACAGAGGCAGTAAATGCACAACCTCCACCTAGAAGAATTCCAAGAGTAACCAAGGAACCTATTTAGTTGAAAGACTATTCTACAATATGAGGAAAGAAAGGCACTAGATATCCCATTGCTCTTTATATATCTTATGTTAATACTTCATCTACATATAAATGTTATGTTAATAACTTTTTTCTCTAGTGGAACCACAAATTTTAGTGAAGCAACTGGAGATAAAAGATAGACTTAAGCCATGAAGTTGGAAGTACAAGATCTTGAGGATAATAATACATGGGAGTTGGTGGACTTACCACCAGGTAAGAATGTCATAGGTTCAAAATGGGTATATAAAAACAAGTATAAGGCAAATGGAGATGTTGAAAGGTTCAAATCCAAACTAGTGGCCAAAGGCTATAATCAGGGAGAAGGGTTAGACTACCATGATACCTTTTCACCTGTTCTCAAAATGGTAATTGTCAGGTGTGTTATTGCTCTAGCAGTGTCAAAGAGATGGTGTTTGTACTAGATAAACACCTAAAGGTATACATGCAACTACCTAAAGGTTTTCAGCATAGGATATGCAGACTACTGAAGTCATTGTATGGGCTTAAACAAGCCTCAAGACAATGAAATATCAAACTCACTTCATCCCTATTGAATTTTGGTTTTACTAAAAGTACATATTACTACTCTTTATTCACTTTAAAGGAAACAAAAGGAATGATGATTATTCTAGTCTATGTGGATGATTTGCTCATAACTGGTGACAATGTGCTCATGATCACAGAAGCTAAGGAAGCACTACACCAACAGTTTAATCCCAAAGACTTAGGTGAGATTAAATACTTTCTAGGTATTAAAATATTGAGATCAAAATAGGACATTATTTTGAATTAGAGAAAGACCTTACTTGAGTTGATTTCAGAGATTAGTTTTACAAGTGCAAAACCTGCACCTACACCGTTGGAGTCCAACATTAAACTGACTTTTGTGGAGGTTGATAATGTTGTTGGAGTAACCAATAATGTGGTTTCGAAGGATGTATCTCTTTAACAGAGATTGGTTGGAAAACTCATGTATGATACAATCACAAGAATAGACATTTGCTATGCAATTCTGACTTTAAGTCAATTTATGCAGATGCCTAAAAGATCTCACTTGGAGGTTGCTTATAGAGTTGTGAGATACCTCTGGACATAAGATACCTAAAAAGGAAGAAAGAAAAGGAAAACATTATTGTAAATGTCACGAGAAATGGACTCACTCTACAAATAATTGTGTAAATTGAAGGAATTTGATTCAAGATTACTTGGACAAAGAGTGACTAGACTGATACTCTAAACGAGACCAATACTATCAAAAAGAAAGTAGCAAAAAGCATAAGAGAAGAAAATTTCACAGAAGGTTGGGAAATAGTACGCCCGGTTCACCAGGTTCTACCACTGCAGGGCCCAATCATAGTCAAAATAAGAGTTTGATTCTGGCTAAGACAAGGCATTTGTGGGCACTACAGATCTAACCTGCTGGTATGATTTTGATTGGGCTGCATATCCTAACAGTAGAGGTCTGTCATTGGTTATGTGATACAGTTTAGTGATTCATTAATGTCATGAAAATCTAAGAAACAACATACAGTTTCTAGAAGTTCAGCTAAGGCTGAATATAGAAGTATGGCTTCAGTAGTGGCAAAGTTGACTTGGTTGGAAGGTTTATTCTCAGATTTAGGTGCTTCTATTCACAAGCCTATCACAATATTGAATGATAGCAAATCAACTATTCAACTAGCTACTAATTCTATATTCCATGAAAGAACTAAACATATAGAAATTGATTATCACTTTATTAGGGACTAGATCATGGCTGGGTTAGTCAAGACAGTGCATGTTCTTACACAACAGCAGGTGGTAGATATATTGACCAAGAGCTTAAGTCATGAGCAGCATTCTCATATCCTTAACAAGCTTAGTGTGCTTAATATTTTGCACACTTCAGCTTGAGGGTGAGTGTTGAGATTTTTAGCTAGAATATAGTAGACCAAGTGAAAGTCGTTAAGAGTAGTTTGCAGTTTTTTACTGTTTCATTGCCTAAAGTCACTGTTACATTACCTACTTGTACAGTCGGTTAGTTAGTTAGTTAGTTGATTGTATCAACTTGCCAGCAAAGAGAGTGAAAATTAGGAAGGTTCTAGATGATTCTAGGGACCTTGTACAACTCTATAAATAGATCCTAAGTCACTTAGAAGGAGATGATTGTAACTGTTTTCCTCTCATTTCATATCAATGAAACTCTCTGTTTTATTCTCTTCCCTTATTTGTGTTATTCCAGTTATGAGATAATGTGAGGGTTGTACATTGTAGTGTAAGTTTTGACAGTTTTATATTTGATCTTTATTAATGTCTTTTCTCAATTAATTAGGGTGCAATTACATGGAAAGAGTAAAAGTTGGTTAATTCTATTCAGATGCTTTTTAGACTTCATTTACCTCTTTGATTCTAAGGGCCAAATTGTCATTCAACTTTTGAGGATTATTTTCAAAATCCAACTTTCAATTTAATAGTTTTTTTTTTACTTTTAGAATAAATATGATTATTGTAGTAGTATATTATAATTTAATATTCGATATTTTTATTTTGCATAAATTTCACTATTGAAGTTTTAACATTGTTTCCCAACATTCGAGATTGAAAGAGAGTAATGACAAAAGGATCACATGTTTTGCCAAAAAAGTTATACAAATCTCAGAATTACAAACCTAGAAGGAATTATTGTCAGTGCACCTACCATAGACCAAAAATTGCATCTGGGAAAAAATTATACCCATTGGAGATAAAATGTTGACTCCACAGAAGTGATAGAATTAATTCTCCAGAAGGGACATTAAATGAAAGATACTATCGCACATAATTCTGGACTGCACGTATCTTTCTGCACACCTATCTATAGGAATTGCATAATTATGGATTTCAGGTTTAGTGCTTGATCAAACTCGATACATTTGATTAAAAATGGAGGGATGTTATCCATCCCATGATAGTTTTCAGTGGTAAAATAATCGTTATATTCTCTTGACATAGGAGAAAAAATTTAGCATAATAGCAAAGAGGGTTTAAAACTGTGTTAAATCACAAGCTCAAATTTCAGATATTATATTGTACTCAACAACAAACTACCAGAAATTACCCCTATGGCAACTGTTCAAAAATCGTTGCGATAGATATAAAAACCGTTGCCATAGAGCTACCGCAACGGTTTTATGTGTTGCATATGTGAGCGTTGGGATAGACCTATTGCAACGACTTTTGCAACAGTTACAAAAACCATTGCAATAGTTCTATCTATTGCAACGATTTTTGTAACTTCTATTGAGAGGGTTCGAATTATCTATTGTAAAGAGGAACCGTTGCAATAGACTGTATTGCAACAATTAAGAGACGTTACAATAGACTGTATTACAACGGTTAAGAGACGTTGCAATAGACTGTATTGCAACGGTGAAGAACCGTTTCAATAGACTGTTTTACAACGGTTAAGAACCGTTGCAATAGACTGTATTGCAATGACAAAAAAACATTGCAATAACCCTATTGCAACAATTATTGATCTTTTGCAACAGTTTTTGACTACCATTGGCAACAATTTTTGACACCTATGGCAATAATTTTCGAATCTTTTGCAATATTTTTTTGCTATCTATTTCAACGTTTTGCCACCTATTATTGCAACTAGTTCAAATACCAATTGATTTATATAGAGAGAAGTATAAAATTATATTAATACACAATTATATATACACATCATAGCAAAATCTTTCATTAATGATAATTCAAATTAAAAATATCCAACAAACTAGTAATCTAAATCCAAAAGTAAAATGTTAAAGTCAAAAATGATCATTAGTTTTCCCATAAAGCATCAAGTTCGAGTGACTAATCTTGCTGCACTTATTCGAGTGATGGTTGTGATGCACGAGTGGTGTAATTTGACAATTCTTGGCGCACTTGCTCCTCTACTGGTGCTACAGGTAAGATAGGATCCTGAATCACCTGTTGAACTTGTTCTTGTACTTGGGATCTAACTGGAACGTTGTTTGACTTCTCCTTCAGCTTGTGATGATTTTCCTTTGCATTTACGTAGCATGTATTCTTCTTCTTCTTCTTCTTCTTCTTCTATTCTAGTATCTGTTTGTTTCATAATGCTGCTAGTGATCCAGCTGAAACAAAGCTCTTAACTTTCTGGTGATTCATGATTGTTCAACTCTAATCTGCAAGTTCAAAAATATATAAAATAGGTTGAGTACTGTAGTTCCTAGATAACAACCATCAATGAACAATGTTTCTTGTTTCATTTTGGAAAACATGCTAACAGAACATACTAATACTTTCAGTAGTATGCAGTTTTTGATTTATGTAAATTGCTAACTATAAAGAAACAACAATCTGCAATAAGGAAATATCAGCTTGGAAGACAGAGAAACTAGGAGTAATACTTCAATTCAAGGCTACTTAACATTTTTTGTCCTCTATCTGAACAGGCCACTCAAACAATTCAAGGCATTATCCTTGACATAGATATGCTCAAGGAAAATGACATAGCTAGTTCAAGCTTTCCTGCCATCGATCTCAAGAAACACAACACAAAAGAATTTCTCAACTATCCTAATCCTCAAAGAGGCCAATTCAACAAGAAAAGGTTTGGTTTTTTTCCATGGAATTTGTCAGATGCCAAAGAAGTAACAAATGAGCCGGTTCTAGAAACTGATGTATTTACAAATATGCAAAAGTTGAAACTACTTCAATTCGATCAAGTTGATATTCAAGGATATTTTAACGTTTTTCCTAAGAGATTAACATGGTTGCGCTGGTCAGGGCTGCAACAAGAATGTATGCCAATTGATTTCCCTCTGGAGAGCCTTGTGGTGATTGAATTACAACATAGTAGATTGAGGAAAATTTGGAATGGAGTAAAGGTGTGGTATAATTGTTAGCATGATGTAAATATTGTATATTAATGTAATCATATTTTGTTGTATATTAGTGTAATTACATAGATTTGATTTAGTAGTTAAAGAGAGAAAAGATTTGATTTAGTAGTTAAAGAGAGAAATAGTCACTTTAGTAAGAGTAGATTTGGTGGGATAGAATAGCCGATTTAGAGGGATAGAAAAGCTGATCTTTAGGGATAGAAAGACGAATCTTTAGGGATGTAATCATTGAATATTTTCTATTTAATGACAAGACTCTCAATATTGAGAGGTATTCAACAGAAAATTGACATGGTATCAGAGCCTTCTCTTGGTTGTCTTGTTTCATAGAGTTCATTTGTGATTTCTTTCAAAATTTATTTTGAAAATTTCAATTTTGTTGATTGTTCCTCAACAATTAACACCTAGGACTTTGATCTTGGTCATTTTGGTTGTTCTTTTTGAGTTAGTGTTTCTAGTTTTCATAATTATGAGTTCATATTAATTTGAATCATTCAGTGTTTGTTTCACTGGAAAGAATGTTTCATCATGGGAGTTTCAATTTCAGTTATTTGTCACCAGAAAAGAACAATGGGTTCATATAAATGGAGTTGATCCTGCTCCTACTGATCCTACAAAGTTAGGTAAATGGAAGATTAAAGATGCTCGGGTGATGACATGGCTTTTAGGGTCAATTAACCCTTTTATTGTTTCTAATCTCAGGCCTTACAAGATAGCTAAGGCCATGTGGAATTATTTACAAAAGGTTTACAACCAAGATAATAGTGCCCGACGCTTTCACTTAGAGTATGAAATTGCTAATTACTCTCAAAGAGGTCTTTCTATTCAGGATTATTATTCTGGATTTTAGAACATATGGGATGAATTTACAGATATTACTTATGCCAAAATACCTTCTGAATCTCTCTCAGTAATTCAGCAAGTTCATGAGTAAAGCAAGCGAGATCAATTTTTGATGAAGTTATACTTTGAGTTTGAGAGTGTTCGCTCTAACTTGATGAATCGTGACCCGTCTCCCTCACTGGATGTTTTTTTTTAGGGAATTACTTCATGAAGAGCAGCGTTATGTCACATAAAATGGTTTTAGAAGAGGAAATGATGTCGTTGTTGCATTTTCTGCTCAAGGTAAAGTTATGAGTAGGGATATGAATAGAACTCAATGCTACAATTACAAGGAATATGGCCATATTGCTAGAAACTGTGGCAAGAAGTTCTGTAATTATTGTAAACAACAAGGACACATTATCAAAGAGTGTCCCACACGCCCTCAGAATCATAAGGTAAATAATTTTCATGCAGCAATAATTATTCCACTCTTGAGAACTCATCTTCAGGACAAGTTCTTACTCTTGAAATGGTACAACAAATGATCGTATCAGTCTTTTCAGTATTGGGATTACAAGGTATTGATGTTAAATTTACTTTTAGGATTGTTGATTCTGGTGTTTCCAATCATATGACCAACTCAACAAGCATGCTAAAAAATATTCGTAAGTATCAAGGTTCATCACAAATACAGGTTGCTAATGATAGTAATTTACCCATTACCAAAGTTGGGGATATTGCTCCAACTTTCAAGAATGTTTTTGTTTCACCGAAGCTCTTAACTAGTCTTATTTTAGTTGGACAATTGGTTGATGACAATTTTGATATAAATTTTTCTCGTAATAATTGTATTGTGCAGGGGCCTAAAGTTGGAAGATTGTTTCCTATACAATTTTCCATTCCTCCTGTTATATCTTTTGCTTGTACTTCTACGGCTAATAAGACTGAGCTTTGGCATAAGCGTCTAGGACATCCAAATTCTGTTGTGCTGTCTCATTTATCAAATTCTAGTTTATTAGGAATTAAAAATCAATTTTCCCCTGCTTCATTTGATTGTTCTACTTGTAAATTAGGCAAAAGTAAAATTCTTCCTTTTCCTAATTTGGGTAGTCGCGCTACAGAGTATTTTGATGTTGTTCATAGTGACGTTTGGGGTATTTCACCAATTGTTTCTCATGCTCAGTTCAAGTACTTTGTGACATTCATAGATGATCATAGTCGATTGACGTGGGTGTATTTTCTTTGTACCAAATCTGAAGTATTTTTCATGTTCAAGATATTTTTGGCTTACATTGAGACTCAATTTTCTACTTGTATCAAATTATTAAGATCTGATTCTGGTGGAGAATATATTTCAAATGAATTCAAAAATTTTTTGCTTAACAAAGGAATTGTCTCACAACGCTCTTGTCCATATACACCACAACTAAATGGGGTCGCTGAGCGTAAAAATCGTTATCTTTTAGATGTCACTCGTACTTTATTGATTGAGTCCTCTGTCCCATCTAAATATTGGGTTGAAGCTTTGTCTACTGTTTTCTATTTAATTAACAGGCTGCCATCTAAAGTGTTAAATCTTGAGTCTCCATATTTTCGTCTTTATCACAAAAATCCAAGCTATGATAACTTTCATATATTTGGTTGTATTTGTTTTGTGCATCTTCCTCCTTCTCAGCGTAATAAACTTTCTGTTCAGTCTACTAAATGTATTTTTATGGGTTATAGTACTTCACAGAAAGGTTTTCTCTGTTATGATCCATGTTCTAATAAATTTCATGTTTCTAGAAATGTTATTTTCTTTGAGAATGAGTATTTTTTTGCTACTCATGTTGAGTCATCTCCTGCTTCTCTTCTTCTTCCTACTTTTGAAGATCTGTCATCTTCTTCTAAGAGGTTCAAACCTGGATTTGTGTACGAACGTCGGCGGCCAACTTTACCCCCTTCTGATATTGATCCGCCACCTGAAACTGCACCACAACTAGAATCTAAGAATTCTTCAAGGCCTGCTCCTCTTGAGCCCACTCGACGATCTACGAGAGTATCTCATACTCCTAATTGGTATGGCTTTTCATCTACTTTATCCACCATTTATGTTCCAACTTGTTACTCACAAGCTTCTAAGCATGAATGTTGGCAGAAGGCAATGGAGGAAGAAATTTTGGCTCTCAAAGAAAATGACATATGGGATATTGTTTCATGTCCTTCAAATGTCCATCCAATTGGATGTAAATGGATTTATTCAATTAAATTTCATTCTGATGGAACTCTTGATTGGTACAAAGCTCGGTTGGTTATTCTTGGTAACAAGCAGGAGTATGGTGTGAACTATGAAGAGACTTTTATGCCAGTTGCAAAAATGACAACGGTGAGAACTATTGTTGCCATTGTTGCTTCACAAAATTGGACTCTTCATCAAATGGATGTCAAAAACGATCTTCTTCATGGTAATCTTAAAGAGGATATTTATATGAAACCTCCACCAGGTTTGTTCTCATTTCCTACATCAGATGTATGCAAGTTGAAGTGGTCTTTGTATAGATTAAAACAAGCTCCCAGAGCTTGGTTTGACAAATTTCAGTCTACTTTGCTACAATTCTCCTTTGAGCAGAGCAACTATGACTCATCTTTGTTTCTTCGAAAAACATCCACAGGTTGTGTTCTTCTTTAGGTATATGTCGATGACATTATTATTAAAGGAACTGATTCTTCACTAATCACTAGCTTGCAATAGCAACTTAAGGATTCTTTTCGTATGAAAGGTCTTGGTACTCTTACATATTTCATGGGTTTGGAAGTTCATCGTGATTCATCCGGTGTGTTTCTAAATCAACACAAATATACCCAAGATTTGATTCCTTTGGTAGGTCTTCAGGATTCCTCCTCTGTGGATACTCTATTAGAATTGAATGTAAAGTATCGCCGGGAGAAAGGCAATCTTCTTCCTAATCCAACTATATTTCGGTAATTAGTTGGGAGCTTAAATTACCTTACTATTACCAGGCCTGATATCTCTTATGCAGTTCAACAAGTTAGTCAGTTCATATAAGCTCCCTGTCATCTTCATTTGGTGGCTGTCCGTCGCATCATTCGATACCTCCGTGGAACATCTAATCGTGGATTATTCTTTCCTAGTGGTTCGACTATTCATCTTAATACTTTTAGTGATTCTGATTGGGCGGGATGTTCTGACACTCGTCATTCGGTTACTGGTTGGTGCATGTTTCTTGGAGAGTCTTTGATATCTTTAGAGCCGTCAATATGGGCCAGGGCCCGATGGGTCGGCCCGGCCCGGCCTGTAATTTGATGGGATGGGCTTCAATTTTTGCAGCCCATTTAAGAACAGGGTTTTTTAGTCCGGCCCGGATAAGCCCATGGCCCGTAGGGCTTGAGAAATGTGAGTTGGGCTAGCCCGTGGGCCGGCCAGTCAGTCAAATAATAAATAATTTAAAAATAAAATAAAATACTGAAAAATAATAAAATAGTTAAAAAACAATCAAGTCCAATGATGACCATTGACCGGCTCCATTAACAAAGAAAATGGAAACTGGAAAGTTTCCTACTTTCCTATCTTATAAATAATAAAATAATTAAATATCTACCACTAAAACATAAAGAGTACATTGTACTCTTAACTTTTCTAATTTCCTTAGTTCAGCTAGCCATCTCCTCTTCACTATATCTCCCTCAACGCGCCATCGGCTTTCAACCGTGATGTTTCCTATTGAGTAGTGTCACCTCTTCGTTTTCTTCCTACTTTGGGTGATTCGAGCTCTGGCTCCCTTTTGATTAACAAACATTAATACTATCTGTTATTGTGTGATAAATATTTATGTTTATTAACAGTGTAAAATTAAATTATAAAATATTATTTTTTAAAAAGTGGGTTGGCCCGTGAGGCCCGCAGCCCAGAGGGTAATAGCGTGGACTTGGTATTTTTTGGCCCGTCATTTAAATGGGCCAGTTCAGCCTGACCCGTCAAACTCAAAGCCCGTATGGGCTATCCCAGATAGGCTGGGCCAACCCGTATTGACAGCTCTAGATATCTTGGAACAGTAAGAAGCAAGATCGCGTGTCAAAATCTTCAACAAAGGCTGAATATCGAGCAATGTCTACTGCTTGCTCCGAGATTGTGTGGCTTTGTGGACTACTTGCTGAGATTGGATTTCCTCAATCTAATCTTACTCCTCTCCATGCTGACAATACAAGTGCTATTCAGATTGCTACTAATCCAGTTTATCATGAGCGGACCAAACACATCGAAGTAGACTGTCATTATACACGAGAAGCTGTAGATAAAGGTGTCATTACTCTTCCGCACGTGTCCAGTGATCTTCAAATAGCTGATACATTTACAAAATCAATGGCACAACAACGACATCAGTTTCTCATCGGCAAATTGATGCTTCTTGATCTACTAGTATCAATTTGTGGGGATGTAAGCATGATGTAAATATTGTATATTAAAGTAATCATATATTGTTATATATTAGTGTAATTACATAGATTTGATTTAGTAGTTAAAGAGAATAATAGTGACTTTAGTAAGAGCAGATTTGGTGGGATAGAATAGCGGATTTAGAGGGATAGAAAAGCTGATCTTTAGGGATAGGAAGACGGATATTTAGGGATGTAATCATTGAATATTTTCTATTAAATGACAAGACTCTCAATATTGAGAGGTATTCAGCAGAAAATTGACAATAATGTGCTAGGTATAGCAGAAACGTACTTGGGTTTGTCTA
Organism: Capsicum annuum; assembly: GCF_002878395.1. Taxonomy (NCBI): domain Eukaryota; kingdom Viridiplantae; phylum Streptophyta; class Magnoliopsida; order Solanales; family Solanaceae; genus Capsicum; species Capsicum annuum. The sequence goes on from NC_061111.1 coordinate 22,747,429, forward strand.
ACTCTACTTTCATTTCTATCTTTTGTGATTCAGTTCCTTAAATCTCTGAAGATTTTCGATCTCAAAAATTCCTACGAGCTTCTAAGAACACCTTAATATATATCATGATCAAAGTATGAACTTGGCCGTAAACATTAGTATTTTTGTATGATATAATGTTGTAGCGTACCTGAAGATTTATCTAAGATAAGTTCAGCACTGGACACATAATTTAGTCATCAAAAGACATGCACATATTTTGAGCAACACAGTGCATTATGTCGCTTGTGTATTGTTAAATAGAAGTAGCTGAAGAATTTCTTCATTCCTTGAACTACAATGATGATATTTCATATGTTACAATTAGTTGGTTCCACTCACAAGTTCTTTTTTCTCTAATCCTGAAGCAGATACCAACACAAAGTTTCAGAAAATAAAACTACATTACGAAACTTGTAACTGACTTAAACATCAATTACCTGGCGAAGAGCGAAATTAGCATTTTGCTTCTGGTTCTTTCCTGACCATTGAATAGCATCCATTAAACATCATATTAACTGAACTAAAGTGAAAGCTAGAAATTATCCATCAATTAAAGTTCAGAGTTTAATGAATGCACTATTACTAATACGTATGTCCTTTCTGTTTCAACTAGAACACCAGAATAAATGCTCTTTGAGTAGTCAATTTCTAGTGATTTAAGCAGACTAAAACATCCCTTCATGACATATCAAGTTTGAGCACCAAGTATAACCCGTCTCATAAGTTTTTGAATTTACAGATGCTTCTTTTAATAACCATGCAAATCCTTCATGAAGTGAAAATTAAGTTAAAAAAGATCCATTAAGAGAATCAAGTTTTTTTTTTTGTTGTTGTTAATAAAGTGATGAGCTTTCTCAAGGTTGAGAACTAACATGCCAAACAGTACACCCTAGTGAATGCCATAGCTCGAGTGGCTACCTACCTGGAACTTATTTACAATTATACCTTCAAGTTTTCTGGAAAAGCTCGAGAGAGGTTACTGGGATAAAAGTTAATTATGTACCAGGGGTATCCTAACATGATTTATGGACTTGCCAAACCTTTAAATATTGTCACCGACCAAGTTCCAGTGACATGGTAGATAAAACTGATCGTAATAGAGCAAATTACTGCAGTTGATAAGTACATATTATCAACAACAACAACACAGTGTAATGCCATAAGTGGTGTTTGGGGAGGAGTTCATAAGAACAGCTATGCATAAATATTACTAAGTCTAAAGTATTTCGAAGAGGAAAGGAAAGGTTCTGCGCAGAATTTTTAAGATGAACTATCCTTGAGCAGAGTGACATTGCAAGAGAATAAAAAGCAGAAATATGGAAACAAGAGCCATGATTTATTTCAACGTTCCAGTTCTTATGATGATTATTTCCAAAGTCGTAAACTCACAAGAGATTTAGAACCAGAAGTATAGAATCTTTGAGTGGTTTCATGCAAATTGGTTCATTTAAGCATAAACTCTCAATTATTACACAGATAAGAACCAAATGCTTTACTTTTATAATTGAGCCAATTTCACTTTTCTCTTTCAATTCATTTCAATTCCATGCTAATGTGAAGCATTTTAAAGATACACATTTTATCATTGTTGAACAAATTACTTGTGGTCAAATCTTGGTTTTTACCTGTAAGCTAGCAGCAAGACTAGAATGGAACATAATGATACAATTAGTTAACTAAATTCCGCTTTCAGAACTATGACTAAATACTATGACCATTTTTACATAATGATACAAGGACCAACAGAACATAATAATACATTTAGTTAACTAAATGCCACTTCCATAACTATGATTAAATACAAGTAGTTGACTTCAAAATTAAGCAAGGACCAATAGAACATGATTATACTTAGCTTTGGTAAGTTTAACTACCAAAATGGAATGGAAAAGGATCTCTTGCAACAATCAAGATAGTCCAAAATGGGTACTGTAACATATTAATTACCTATACAAGGCAGAATGTGCACAAGAGACAGACAACCTAGACAAGTTCAAACTGTCCATTGCGGGAAACGGAAACAGAGGACCAACAACATCTATTTTTCAAATGTGATTTCTCAGCATATGTATAGATGAAAATCTTATCATGGCATGGCACAAACAGAAGAGTGATGATCTGGAACAAGGAGACATGCCAAAGATAGGAATTCTAAAGCAATGGTATACAAGATGGTGCTAGTTTTTACAACAACAAGAAACCCAGTGAATAGTGCGTACATAGACCCTACCTCTTTGTTGAGAAGGTAGAGAGGTTGTTTCGTATAAACCCTTAGCTCAAAGAAAGATGGAAAGAGGCATGTGGTTTAGAAGGCAGTTCACTGCACATAGCATGTAATATGATGAGTAACGACAAAAAATGTGATTTGCCAACCAAGCACTTTCAACAAACATTTGGAAATGAATTCTGATCAGATCCTTAACCATTTTTTTTTGGTGCATGTCGTGCATCCAAACATTGAAAATGAATTCTGATCAGATCCATAATACCTAATTACAATCCTAGCATTGAGTTGTAACTCCCTTTTAACTCATCTGGCATACCGAAACACCTCAAGAGTAGACCAAAAAAATTATCATCTTAAATGTCCTAAATGAAGTAAAGAAAAAGAAAAGAACTTCTTTGAAAGTGAAACAGGAAGATCTTAACTTATACCACTCAAAAACTACAGTTGTAGTTTGATTTAACTGTCAAAAAACCAAAGCTAGGTACATCACATCTTGACTTATTAAAAAGGTAACTTTAGCATCTTAAGCTCACAATTAGCTACAAAAAGTATGGTTGGTTCCCCCTCATCCGCAAAATGCCCATACAGAAACAACAAAGTTCTTATTCTTTTGACCTAAAGGAATGAAGAACCCCAACAAGATCCACGCACAAAATTACATTGAACAATGAATGACAAATGCAGGGTCACTGTGATGATTTGGTCGATTTGAATCTTAATTATTTTCTACATATAAGTAATTTTTACATAAATGAAAAATCAATAGAAATCAACCTTTATGAAAAGAAAGAGTAAGTCGCCTTTACATAAATGGTATTAGCTCAACCTTTATGTATGTATCGACATGGTTTCATGCAATATGTAGCACCTGAAAGCTACAACAGTAGAAGTGAAACAAGGTAGCAATTGAAAACACCCAAAATTACACTGAAATTTATATTTAGTACAATACGAGCGAAACAAGATAATGGGTTATCGACCTAGAAAAGGTAGCAACTGAAAAAACACTCAAATTAAACCCATCCCCAAATGTTAGGTCAGCAATCAAAGTGAAGGACAAGAAAACCCAAAAATAGAAACTCAAAAAATTAAGTTAAAATCATCAATTAGAATTAACTAACCTTAAGATCATTAAATTAAAGAAGAAAATCCCAAATTTTCTCTTAAATTGAAGTGGTTGTTGGAGATGAAGTTGGAGCAGCTTCGAAAAATTAAGACCGGCTTCTAAAAGTGTTTAGAGTTGGGAAGGGAATTAAGATGTCGGAGCAGCTTGTGAAGACGTCCGAGTAGTTGGAGCAGTGTGATGCACTCAAAAAGAATTATTCAATTTCAGGAGAAAACCTCGAGAAAAGGGGGAAACTAACTCAGGGATTTAATCCGAGATGACAGTTAATGGATGAGAGTTTGAGAGAATAAAAGAGAACGGTATTGATATGATCAGTAATGAGTATGTGTATATTACATTGCAGCTTATATACTGAAATTGGAATGGAATTACTACTAACTACCTTAATAGAAAAATGGAAATAACTGTCATTGCTACAGTGTTAGCAGTTACTCTAATAACAGAATTCGAACTGTAACTGTCTAGCTATTTTACTGCTTGCCTACTTAATTCCTTAATTGCCAGCTCAGCTCATCAACTTCATACACGAATTAAACACCATGAACTTGTATCAACACCCCCCTCTAAAGAACATTCTTGACCTCCAGAATGAAAGGAAGGAAATCTGGTTTGAACCTCAAACAAGAATTCCCATGTAGCCTGTGCAACGTCTATATCAGTCCACTTGATGAGAACTTGAGTGTTAGCCTTGTTAGCCTTCTTGACCATCCTTCTATCAAGAATAGCCTCGGGTAAAGGACAGTAGAGGTGGAGAATAGAAGGATGAGAAATGCTACTAGGCATAGCATAACACCTTTTCAACTGTGACACATGGAATGTGGGATGAATAAGTACATTAAAAGGAAGCAAAAGTCTATAAGCAATAGCTCCAATCTTAGCCTCAACTACATAGGCTCCATAATACTTGGCTACTAGCTTGTTAAAAGGCCTAGAGGCAACTGAAACCTGCCTATAAGGCTGCAATTTCAAATAAACCCAGTCACCAACTTCAAAGGACCTATCAGATCTATGTTTATAAGCCACATCTTTTATTATTTGTTGAGCTCTAGCAATGTGAAACTTGATTAACTAGATGATAGCCTCTCTAGCTGCAAGATCTCTGTCCACCATCTCAATTGTACTTTCTCTAACCAGGTAGGGCAAATGTACAGGAGGTTTCTGACCATAAAGCACCTCATACGAAGTGCATTTGATAGTAGAATGGTAGGTAGTATTTACCACCATTCAGCTAGTGGTGAATAAGTAATTCAATCCTTGGGACAATCTGAACAAAAACACCTCAAGTAAGTTTTCAAGGTTCTATTCACCACTTTTGTTTGGCCATCTATTTAAGGATGATAAGCTATTGATTTTTGGAGGTGCACACCTTGAAGTATGAACAATTCTTGCCAAAAAGAACTCAAAAATACAGGATCTCTACACTAGTCATAGTAACAGGCATTCCATGTAGTTTAAAGACTCCATCTAAGAAACTTTTATCTACTGACTGAGCTGTATATGGATGCTGCAAACTCAAGAAATGAGCATACTTACTCAATCTATCCACCACTACTAATATAACATCTTTTCCCTGGGACTTTGGAAGTCCTTCTATAAAGTCAAGACATATATCAGTCCAAACACCTTCAGGTATAGGGAGGGGCTGAAGATAACCTGGAGAAGCTGCAACATCATACTTGTGTCTTTGGCAAATGTCACACTGGTTAATAAAAATTCTAACATCTGAGATGAGTGATTTCCAATGAAATAATGATTGTAACCTCCAAATGGTAGCATCCATACCAGAATGTCCCTCTTGAGGACTGCTATGCCAAAGTTTGATAATAGTTCTTCGGAGTTGTGGATCATCTCCCACTACTAGTCTACCCATCTACCTTAATTGATCATTGCACCAAGTGTATGACTTGAAGTTTTGAGTCTGCAGTTTCTCAATCACCAACTGTAATGCAGAATCAGTACTCTAAGAATCCTTAATTTTGTTATACAAATCATCATGTGGTGTGAGTAGGGATATGGCTAAAACTTCTCATCAGGCATTCTAGAAAAAGCATCTGTGGTCTTATTCTCTGAACCTTTTTTATATTCAATTAAGAAGTCAAAAGCCATTAATTTTGAGATACATGCCACTTGGAAGTTTGTATGAATCTGTTGCTCTAAGAGGTGTTTCAAGGCTTTTTGGTCAGTTTTCACAATAAAGTAAGTATTCAATATGTAATGTGACCATCTTGTAACAGCAAAGAGAAGTGTTAAAAGCTCTCTATCATAAACAGATAGGATCTGATGTCTGGGAGCCAATGATTTTCTTATATAAGCAATAGGATGTCCCAACTGCATTAGAACAGCACCAATTCCTTTGCCACTAGAATCAGTTTCAACAATAAAGATCGGAGAGTAGTTAGGCAATGCTAAGACAGGTGCAAAAATCAGGGGTTGCTTCAAGGTTTGGAAAGCTTGTGTAGCTAGATCTGACCAATAGAACCCATCCTTCTTTATTAGGTCATGAAGTGGTCTGCAAATTGTCCCAAATCCTTTTATAAACCTCCTATAATAACCAGCCAACCCTTGAAATCCTCTTAATTGTTTGTGATTGATAGGAATGGGCCAATTTTGAACAGCTGAGATTTTTTTCGAGTCAGTTGAAACACCAGCAGCACTAATATAATGTCCCAGATATTCAACCTTTTCCACTCCAAAAGCACACTTAGGGTCACGACCCGAACGAGGGCCTGTCCGTGACGGACATCCCGAACCATGAAGGCCTGGAATGCCCTTCTCTATCTGGTAATCATGCACAATATTCATATGATAAAAGAAGATGTGGAAACATAATCTTCTACGTAAACATAGTCAATTCTGAATTCAACATAAGTATGAAAATTGTAAATCAACTACATCTAAATAACATCTAACTCATTCTGCGAAATCTCTACTACATGAAAATCTGACAACTGTCTGAAACTAAGACAAGGCCCTCAGTAGACCAAAACTGAAATAAGTGATATCGTCTGAAAAAACAGGCCTTTTGGAATAGAGAAGGCTCACCACTTCACAATATGATCAACTGTCTGAATTATCTACTGCTTATCTGGACCCCTAGACTGAGTCTCAGAACTTGAGAGGTGGAGGGAGGGGGGGTCAATACAGATATATTGGTATGCAGAGCATATCCAAAATAATCATTTATTATTCAACATATAAGAGAGCAATTTAAAATAGTTCATAAGTATATCACATAGTAAGAATTCACATGGGCATTTTAAAGACTCTGTAAAAATCATCTCAACTCTGAGAAATCTGTGTTACTTCTGCGCTAGGTGGTATACCCTACAACTCTAAAAAATTCCATGGGCTATATGGAAACTGCCATTAACTCAGCAGCGAAGCCCCCAACCCAAGTGTACCTCAAGGGTCGAAGTCTCTACTACGCCACACGACCGTCACTAGCGTACAATAATAATCTACCCGTATTGGCAAATATGGTTTCAAGCTTAGAGTTGGTTGAACTTGTGCCTTCTTCGGGTAACCACCTAACCCTCTTTAAGACCCTTTTAAAACTCTATCAAAACATACTCTCTGAAAATATACTCTGAAAACATGCTCTAAAAACATAATCTGTTATGGCATAAATATATATGGTATCGTCATACCATTGAATTGCAAGTCACATCTCTGAGTCATTATTAGTCTATCGTAAATATCTTTTTTCAAAACATAAGTTTTAGGACCACCATTTCAATAATTCAATTCAAAGAAACTCTTTCTCAAACCTCATGTAAACACATGCAAGGTCAGGAATGACGGTGTTTTATGACTAGGACTTAAATTAACCATAACTCCTTCATCGACTGTCCATTTTGGATGTATCTTACGTCGATAAAAAACTTTTTCAATCATCTACGAAATGAAAAGTTGAAATCTAAGGGATTCCACCGGTAAAAAAATATAAATCATTCTAGAAGACAATGCTTGATATTTTAGGGACAAAATTTAGCTAAGAAAAACTTCGGGGCGTTACACTTAGACATTTTAGCATACATTTGATGTTGCTTCATTAGAACAAATACAGCTTCAACATATTGCACATGATCAGAAAAACTCTTGCTATAGATTAATATATTATCAAAAAAAGACCAAGACTGATTTCCTCAGTAGTGGTTTAAACACAACATTCATGAGGCCTTGAAATGATGAAGGAGCATTGGTTAATCCAAATGGCATTACCAAAAACTCATAGTGCCCTTCATGAGTCTTGAAGGTTGTTTTGTATGCATCTTCTTTAGACATTCTCAGTTGGTGATACCCTGCCTTAAGTCTATTTTTAAAAAGATCATAGCTACTCCTAACTCATCAAGTAAGTCCTCTATTATGGGAATAGGGAACTTATCCTTTCTAGTCATCTGATTAAAGCTTCCATAGTCCACACACAACCTCCAACTACCATCTTTATTCCCTACCAAGACTATAGGAGAGGCATAAGGGCTGGTACTATTCTGAATCACACCTTGATCCAGCATTTCCAACACCAATTTTTTTAATATCCTTCTTGAATGTAGGATATCTATAGGGTCTTTGACTAACAAGGTTAGATGCCTCAATTAGTGGAATCTTGTGGTCAAAAACACCTCTGTGAGGTAGTAATGTTGTGGGCACTTCAAATAGGTAGGAATAATGATCCAACAAGGACTTCAATACTAATGGTAGATCATTACCTTGACTGGCTTGAATGTTGAAACACTGAATAGTCTTTGAAATATTTGGTGCTAAAGTCATCATGAAAAATTGAGATTCACTCCCTTCTAGCTTCTCCCATGCCTTGGCTTTAGAAGTTTTAATCAAGCTGGTTGCTCCTCTTAACAAATGTTTCCTTCCTTTGTACAAAAACTCAATAGTTCTATGCTTGAAATCAAACAATATTCTGCCCAGGGTATTTAACCACTGTACCCCCAAAACTATATCCACATTACCCAAAGGTAGTAACAAAAAATCTGAAGCAAAAGTTGTTCCTTGTAATAACCACTGCAGGTTTTTGCACACATAAGTTGTCTGCACTTTTCTTCCATCAGCAACACACACAGGCTGCTCTGTTATAGGCTCATCCTTACAGCCTAATTTCTTGGCCACTTCTTGGTCTATGAAATTATGTGTACTACCAGTATCAATCAGGACTTGCAAAGGTTTTTTTTCATGGTAACTAGTCACCCTCAGAGGCTGATAACCCGTAACACCAGTATAAGCTTAAAGTGAAATTGTCATGAATTCATGAGTGGCATTTTGATGTTCTTTTTCTTGATTAATTCCACCTCTTTTACTATTTCTTCCTCCTTGACTACATCTATTAAATATAATTGTTTCTTAGCCTTGCATACATGTCCCATAGTATATTTTTCATCACATAAGAAATATAATTCTTTAGCCCTCTTCTTATTTAATTCAGCAGAAGTTAATCTTCTTCCTCCAGTAACTATATTGTGATGGTTATTCTTATTCTCACCTACATCAATAGGCTTCTTGAATGTTGGATTTGGTGTGAAATTCTTTTGAAAATTGGGAATCTTATTGTTAACTGGAGTAGGAAGCAAAGCAGCTTATGGCCTATTGCCTCTCAGACCCCAGGTTTTAGCTTGTGCCTCAATAACTTCCTTCTGTAACCTAGAAATTTTGTAAGTCTGCATCAGTGTTTTGGGGTTCTGAATTCTGACTGCCTTATTCAGCTCTAACTTCAATCCACCCAAGTAACAACTGATCTTATTCTCACTCAACAAGTTTACACCAGTTAAAATCCTATCAAACTCTATTTGATACGTTATTACTCCACCCGTTTGCTTCAAATTCTTTAAGGTTTCCATGGGATCTTCAAAATTATCCCCAAATCTTTCATTAAGGGCAAGAATGTACTCAGTCCAAGTAGGTTCTACCACTGAATTCCTAGACTTAATAAATGCCCTATGCCATGCAATAGCGTCACCCTCCAAATGCACAGATGCAACCTTTACTCTTTGATTGAATGGAATTTCATCCATTGAAAAGAGTTGATCAACCTTGTACAATCATGTACGCAAATCTAACCCAAAAAATTTTGGAAATTCTAATCTACAATATCGAGACAAAAAATTACCTCCACGCCCATTTCCTTCTCTCATTCTTACTTTCTGTAGATCATCATTGGCCTTTCTTTCTTCTTGAATTCCCGCATTAGAATACTCGACCCTCTCCTTTTCTTTAGAATTCATAGTTCCAACCACTCCTCTAAGTTCCAGTAACTCCTTCTCATTTTGAAGACTACGATTATTGATATTGGCCATTCCATCCATTATTTTCTTCAATTGTTCTTGGATTTGTTGGAACCTGTCATCCATTTTTCCATAGGTCAATATTGTCTATCTTGAGTCTTGCTTCTTGCCATTGACACACCAAGGAGCGACGGCTTTGATACCACTTGATGCACTCAAAAAGAATTATTTAATTTTAGGAGGAAACCTCGAGAAAAGGGGGAAACTAACTCAGGGATTTAATCTGAAATGACAGTTAATAGATGAGAGTTTGAGAGAATAATAAAGAGAACTGTATTGATATGATCAGTAATGAGTATGTGTATCTTACATTGCAGCTTATATACTGAAATTGGAATGGAATTACTACTAACTACCTTAACAGAAAAATGGAAATAACTGTCATTGCTACAGTGTTAGCAGTTACACTAATAACAGAATTCAAATTGTAACTGTCTAGTTATTTAACTACTTGCCTACTTAATTCCTTGATTGCCAGCTCAGCTCATCAGCTTCATACACGAATTGAACTCCATGAACTTGTATCACAGTGAGATGAAGACACAAGATGAACAACTTTGATTAGTCTGTGAAGACATCAGAGCAGATGAAGACGCAAAATTAACAACTTTGATAAATCGTTAATGGTGTAAGATGCTTTCTTAGCAGTCGAAGCAATGAGATGAAGACACAAAACCTATGGTGAATTTAGAAGAACAAGTAACTAGTGGCAGTTTTAGAATGTTATATGGAAAAGTAGGATTTATTTTTTGTGGACTTGGTGAAATTTTAGTGGTGGGAATAAATAAATCATTGCAATAGCTTTTTTCCTCCATTAAAGTGTTGCCATAGATGATTCTATGGCAACGGTTTAGGCAGTCATTGCGATAAAACATTCTATTGCAACGGTTTTCAAGAAGCAGCAACGGTTATAGTATCAAATAGTTCTACTACAATAATTTATTTTTGCAACGGTTGGAACCGTTGTAATAAATCCTCTATTGCAACGCTTTTGGAACCGTGGTCAAAAGTTTTATTGCAATAGGGTTAATTTCTAGTAGTGATACAACAATAACAACATGCCTAGTTAATCCCGAAAAGTGGAATTTAGGGCGGTAGAGTGTACATAGACCTAACCTCTACCTTAGAGGTAGAACGGCGGCTTCCCATAGACCATCGACTTCAAGATGAAAATAGAGATATGAAATGAAAGAAACACTAGATAGTACTAAAAACAACTGATATAACAGAACAATACTATATAAGATGCTACTATAATCAAACTACATGAAACAACAAAGATTAACAAAACTCAAGAATAATACTACGACTACTAGGATGGACAATAAAATAGTATTATCATAATACACTCCTACCAACTAGTACGGATACAATCCTACTTACTACCCTTCTATCCTAATACGTGTCTCCACCTTTGTATCTAAGGGCATGTTCCCAGTAAGCTGCAATTGCGTCATGTCCTGCCTTATTACCTCTCCCAATACTTCCTCGACCTACCTTTACCTCTCTTGAATCCATCCACAGTCAACCTCTCGTACCTCCGTATTGGGGCATCTATGCATCTTGATTCATTATATTCCCAAACCATCTCAACTTCGCTTTCCACATCTTGTTCTCAAATGAAGCCACTCCTACTTTGTCTCACAAATGTTATTGTAATTTCTTTTAAAATCTCCTTGCATAAATTCCTGGCTCTACCATTTGTACATTTATTGGCCATGCCTGATTTAGTAATGGGTGAAAATCTTATACACTTCTAACTTTGCTTTAGAAATCGATCAAACTCCCCCATCCCCCAACTTTGCTTTCCCCTCAACTTCTTTTCTTCATAAGAAAATTTTAGTCAAATTAAATAATTATAGTACAATAAAATAGAACTAAGAATAAATTGGTATACTGTAAGAACAAGTCCATGCAATTTTGTTTCTTGTCTACCTTGTTACTTATTAGGTTGGGACTATATTATCAAGGACAAAAACTACATGTATTGAATTATTGTTATTTTTTAATATTTTTGGGTACAAGAATCCGTATATATATGCAACAATAATTTCAACGCAAGTTCAAGTCTAAGACAAAAACCTTTATGAAGTTCTTTAACACCTTCAACACACGATTACGAATAATCTATCAAAGAAGTATGTTAATTTTCAAAAATGAGATGAAATAAAATCTTGAAAGCCAAGTCCCCCGACTTCATGGAGTGTCCTTAAGGAATAATTCTCCTCACTGTACCCGAGGTTATGGAATCTTCCTCCTAGGATAAAATAGTCAAACAAACCAACTATAGCGGTATCTCAAACAATTGAAATTTCTTCGATCTCACTCAACAATTTGATTGATCACACGAAATGTTTTTGAAGATAAGAAGAGTTTTTATGTTCAAAAAAAAAAATTTTATACCTAAACCTGTGGATAAAAGCAGGTTTATCTAGCCATCAGGTGCCTCTTCTGAAAGGTGGCAATGGTTCACTTAAAAGGTGTAACCTTTCTAGAAAATCATGTCTATCGTCCAAAGAATGCATCTTTTTCAAATAGGCATACCATTTCATGAATCAGAGTGTCATTTTGTTAAAGGGTTGCATCTCTTTCGAAGCATCAATTCGCTTCTGCACTGTATTTCAAAATAGTATTTCCGTCACTGCATGCATGCATATAAATGGAGGATCAAAACACAAAAAAATTGTTGCATTTTCCCTTTGGTATTTTTGGAGTAACTTTCTATCAAATAAATTTTGTCTAAAGAAATAGATCTCATCGATCGATCCAAATCCAAAAACGAAGATGAAGCCGAGCCGAGCGACGACGACGGCGCGAGGCACCACCTTGTTCTTGCCTCACTATCCATATGTAGTAAGTGCTTCTTATTATAAATACTTCAAAGTTCCCTTCTCCCACCAATGTGGGAGAATTAGTGAATTTTTCCTAAAAAGAGTACACTTTCTATTTTAGTGTCTCTCTTTCCCTCCACTATTTTCCTTTTATTTTCCATTCACACTTTTCATAGGTATTAAACCCAATAATCCCCCACATGAATGGGGAATGGCTATTTTTTCATAAAATTTTACGAACAAGTATGTGATCATCAAGCAAAGACTGATTGCATCTGGATAAGTAGGTTTTCATTTGAACTTTTCGTAGTGAACATGCATCAGATGAACTCGATCAATTGGTAGATTTGATATCTTTGAACCGTTGAAATTTAATGTACACCTAGACAACATATGTCACACAATCAGCCTTTTACCATTTATGGTTCTTACGATTTTATTCTTTTCAGCCATGAACACGTCCCAATTTCATGAGAGCTTAGAGAATAGGTCTTTACTAATATTCTCCTTGAAGTGGCTTTCGCTTCGCCCTCAGATAGTTGATTTCTAAATATTCAATCCTATGGATTAAACTATTTAATCAAATCTGCCAAATTTAGATAATCATTAAAAGATAAGTCTTATCCTCGTTTACTAAATATTGTCTACATCATGAGAATGGGTTGGGTATTTAACAATGTTGAACCTATCAGATACAATTTTGTTTGATCTCCTTGAACCTAGCTCTTGGGATCTCCAGTCTGCTAGGTAAAGTTACCGCCATGCTGACTTGTCCTATGCCTTAAGCCCATTCCCTTAGATGTTCTCTCAACTCCTTCTCTAGATAGGCCTTTTGTAAGTGGATCCGATACATTATCCTTTGACTTCACATAGTCAACACTGATAATTCCACTAGAGAGAAGTTCTCTAATGGTATTATGTCTCCATCTTATGTGACGAGATTTACTATTGTACATCATGCTCCCTACCCTACCTATTGCCACTTGGCTATCACAGTGTATACATACTGGTATCACTAGTTTGGGCTAATAAGGAATATCTTCCAAGAAATTACAGAGCATTTTGCTTCTTCATCGGCTTTATCCAATGCGATAAATTCAAATTTCATTGTTGGATGATTTTCAAGAGATCGCTCCTCCATCAATAGTAAATACATATCCACTCGTGAATTTTACTTCGTTCTATTCGGTGATTCAATTTGCATCACCATATCCATGAAGTACCGCGGGATATTTATTATAATGTAAACCGTAGTCTTGAGTGTATTTAAGATACCCCAAAACTCTTTTCATTGTCATCCAATGAGTTTTATTAGCGACTCAACTTACTTATAGCGCATGCTATGTCTGGTTGTGTACAATTCATTATATACGTTAAACATCCCAATACTCTTACATACTCTAATTGTAAGTCACTTTCACCTTTATTCTTTTGAAGTGTAAAGCTTACATCCAATGGAGTCTGGGCAATACCAAATTTCATATACTTGAATTTGTTAAGTATCTTTTTGATGTAATGAGACTGTGACAATGCCAACCCTTGTGGAGTTCTATGGATTCTTATCCCTAAGATCATATCCACAACTCCAAGGTCTTTCATATCGAACTTGCTCTCGAGCATTCATTTCATTGCATTTAAGTCTGAAATGTCTCTATTAATGATCAACATATCATCCACATATAAACACACAATGACTTGGTGATTTGGAGTGTCTTTAATATAAACACATTCATCACATTCATTAACTTTGAATCCCTTTACCAATATGGTTTGGTCAAACTTTGCATGCTATTGCTTAGGTGCTTGTTTTAGTCCATAAAGTGACTTAACAAGTTTACACACCTTATTTTCTTTTTCAAGAACCACAAAACCCTCAGGCTATTCCATGTAAATTTCTTTCTCCAATTCTTCATTTAGGAATGCGATTTTCACATCCATTTGATGGATTTCAAGACCATATACTGCCGCCAAGGCAATTAACATCCGAATTTATGTTATCCTTATTACTGGCGAGTATGTATCAAAGTAATCAAGGCCTTCTTTTTGTTTGAAGCCTTTTACTATAAGTCTTGCCTTGTATTTGTCAATAGTACCATCCGTTTTCATTTTCCTTTTGAAGATCCATTTAGATCCTAAAGGTTTGTTTCCTGAAGGAAGATCAACCAACTCCCACGTATGGTTGCTTAAGATTGAATCAATCTCACTATCGATTGTCTTTTTTCAAAAGGATGAGTCCAAAGATGTCATCGCTTCCTTAAATGTTTGAGGCTCATTTTCTAAGAGAAATGTTACAAAATCTGATCCAAATAAAGTTGATTTTCTTTGAGGTGTACTACATCTTGGATTTTCATCATTATGTACATTCTCATTTGGTTCATCTCGAAGTCGTTTAGACCCTCCACTAGACTATTCATGTCTAGTTTTATATGGGTAAATATTTTCAAAAAATTCAACGTTATTTGATTAAATTGCCATATTTTCATTAATATCCTAATGTTTGAATTTATAAACCAAAAACATACATTCTTTACTACTTTTAGCATATCCTATGAACACGCAGTCCACCGTCTTAGGTCCTATCTTAACCTTTTTAGGCATAAAAACTTAGACCTTTTCTAGACACCCCCACACTTTGAAATATTTCAAGTTGGGTTTCCTTCCTTTTCATTTTTCATAAGAAATTGATTGTGTCTTACTATGGAGAACTCTATTGAGTATTCGGTTGGCTATAAGTATAGCCTTTCCGCAAAAGCTTTGCGGTAAACCTAAACTTATAAGTAAGACATTCATCATTTTCTTTAATATTTGGTTTTTTCTTTCCGCAATTCCATTAGATTGAGGTGAATACGGAGACGTAGTTTGATGGATAATTCCATTCTCTACACATATTTCGGCGAAGGAAGATTCATATTCTCTGCTCCTATCACTTCTTAGAGTTTTGATCTTTTTCTCTAACTGATTTTCAACTTCAGTTTTGTATTGCCTAAACGCATCTATTGTTTCATCCTTACTATTTAGCAAGTAGACATAACAATATCTAGTGCAAGCGTCAATATAAGTTATGAAATACTTTTTTCCACCACGTGATGGTGTTGACTTCATATCACAAATGTCAGTGTGAATTAAGTCTAAGGGATTGGAATTCCTTTCAACGGACTTATACAGATGCTTAGCATACTTTGATTCGACACAAGTTTGACAATTTGATTTATTGTACTCAAAGTTTGGCAACTTCTAAGTTAATCAATTTTCATAATGTTTTGTAATTAACGTGGCCTAATTGTTCATGCCACAAATTGGGAGACTCAAGCAAGTAAGAAGAATTTGAACTTTTATTAATTTCAACATTCATTACATTCATTTTGAATAGGCCCTCATTGAGGTAGCCTTTTCCTACATACACTTCTCCTTTACTAAGTACATTGTTTCTCGAAAATAAATACATATTTGAATCTATTCTTGTCCAGAAGTGAAAAAAAAATCAAGTTCTTTCGTAACTCCGGAACATACAAGACATTGTTAAGTGTCAACATTTTATTGGAAGTCATCTTCAAGCACACTTTTCCTGTTCCTTCCACTTTTGCAGTAGCGGAGTTTGCCATGTAGATCTTTTCTTCTACTTGAGCCGGAGCGAACGTCAAAAATAAATCCTTGTTAGCACATATATAGTGGGTGTCACCAGAATCCATCCACCATTCGCGAGGATTTCCCACCAAGTTGCATTCGAAAAGCATAGCACATAGATCATCTGTTTCTTTTTTAGACTCAGCTAGATTTTCTTGGTCATTCTTCTTCCCTTTCTTTGGGGCAGGACAATTCATAGACTTGTGGGTAATCTTTCCACAGTTGAAGCACTTTTCCTTGAATTTATTCTTGGGTTGATTGCTTTCATTTCCAGCTTTCTTTCACTTTTTAGAGTAGTTTTGGTCATCTTCTATAATATTTGCTCCAATCATTGCAGAATTGCCTCTTGACCTTCTTTCTGCAACCTTATTATCATCTTTAATGCGTAGTCGTACAATCAGATCTTTGACTGACATCTCCTTACATTTGTGTTTCAAATAGTTCTTGAAGTCTTTCCACATAGGTGGTAGCTTCTCTATTATTGTTGCTACTTGAAATGTTTCATTCACAATCAAACCTATAATAAAGTTCATGTGAATACTAAGAACATTTTAAAATTATTTATCAAAGGTACTTGTCAAAATCATACCTTTCACTAGGAGATCATGGATGATCACTTGTGGTTCCTGCACTTGGGAAACAAAAGACTTGTTGTCTATCATTTTGTACTCCAGGAATTTTGCAGCGAAGAACTTTTTAGTTCTGGCATCCTCTGTCTTGTACTTCCGTTCTAGCGCTCCCCATAACTCTTTTGCAGTCTTTGTTCCACTCTACATATTGTAAAGGTCATCTTGGAGACCACTCAAGATATAATTCCTGCAAAGGAAATCTGAGTGTTTTCAAGCCTCCACAATCACAAAGCATTCTTTTTTAGAGGTTCCCTAGGGCACCTTCGGAGCTTCTTCAACCACTCTGAGGTAGAAGAATATTTTCTGCTGCTATCTCTTGAAGTCAATACCCATGAACTTCCCAGGTTTCTCCATCAGTGCCATAGCTTGCAGAGCATTAGTATGACTTATTGTGGCAATACTAGTTACCGCCATAGTCGTTCCAACATCATGCAGTTGACTATCAGTCATCATTTTCCTGTCACCATAAGACAGTACCTTTAGTATATCGAAATACTTATTAAAAAATTGCAGCAACTTTAAACACTTCTTGTTTCTAGTTTAATGATGAAGTTTTTTTGACTTCCAATTGCCAACCGAGTGATCTTTAACTTGTGATGAAGATTTTATGTCTTCAAATCACTAATTAAGTTCAAACGGAGTAGAATCTTAAAGCTTTAATCTCCAGAAAACAAGCTATACAGATTCCAAAAAAGGTTATTCCTTAAGATTGTTATTTTTAATATTTTCGGGTACAAGAATCTGTATATATATGCAACAATAACTTCAACACAAGCTCAAGTCTAAGACAATACCCCTTATGAAGTTCTTTAACACCTTCAACACAAGATTACGAATAATCTATCCAAGAAGTATGTTAATTTTCAGAAATGAGATGAAACAGAATTTTTTGAGTGTCCTTAAGGAATAATTTTTGTCACTGTACCGAGGTTATGGAATCTTCCTCCCAAGATAAAATGGACAAATAAACCAACTATAGCGATACCTCAAACAATTGAAATCTCTTCGAACTCACTCAACGATTTGATTGATCACACGGAATGTTTTTGAAGACAAGAAGAGTTTTTATGTTCAAAAAAAAAATTGTACCTAAACCTGTGGATAAAAGCAGGTTTATATAGCTATCAGGTGCCTCTTCTGAAAGGTGGCAATGGTTCACTTAAAAGGTGTAACCTTTCTAGAAAATTATGTCTGTTCGTCCAAAGAATGCGTCTTTTTCGAACAGGCATACCATTTTATGAATCAGTGTGTCATTTTGTTGAAGGGTTGCATCCCTTCTGAAGCATCAATTCGCTTCTGCACTACATTTTGAAACAGTGTTTCCGCCACTGTATGCATGCATATAAATGGAGGATCAAAACACAGAAAAAATTGTTGCATTTTACTTTTGGTATTTTCGGATTAAATTTCTGTCAAATAAATTTTGTCCAAAAAGATAAATCTCATTGATCATTTGCCAAATCCAAATCCAAAGCCAAGCGAGCAACAATGACAACAGCAAGAGGCACCACCTTGTTCTTGCCTCACTATTCATATGGAGTAAGTGTTTCTTATTATAAACACTTCAAAGTTCCCTTCTCCCACCAATGTGGGAGAATTAGTGAACTTTCCCTTAAAGAGTACATTTTCCATTTAGCATCTCTCTTTCTCTCCACTATTTTCCCTTCATTTTCCATTCACATTTTTCATATATATTGAACCCAACAATTATTAGCTATCAAGTTATTCCATCCAAGAAATATATCTTGAACCTTTGACATGTTCCACATATGTCTTGGTAAATTTCCTATCAAAATATAGTATCACAAAAAAAAGAGACCATCAATTAAAGAAGAGAAATTACTAAAAGGAAATGAGAAGCTAGTACAACTTAATTAATTAATTACCTGTGAATTTGTTATAAGACAAGGACAGAGCTTCAAGTTGGGTGCATTTATCTAAACCACTGGGAAGTTCAACCGTTAATTGATTATTTGCCATTGATATACACTACAACAATGGAAGAGCACTGCATATCTCATTTGGCAAAGTCCCGCTTAATTCATAATTCCGGGCCAAATCGATGAGCGTTAAGGATGACATGTTGAAAATGGACAATGGAACATTTCCATATAGATCATTTTCGGAAGATCAACAACTTCAAGCCTCGAGAGAAATCCAATGCTTTGTGGGATTTGACCAGTGAGATTATTCATTTGCAAAGACAAGTACTTTAAATGCCTCAGACGCCCGATTTCCTCAGTGATTTCACCAGTAAACATGTTGTTCCCAATTTTCAAGAAACTAAGGAAGGAGAGGTTCCCTATTTCTTTTGGAATCGGCCCTCGTAATTTTAAGGCTTTTGAGATTTAGTGAGACGACTCGTTGATGTCTTGTGCTGCAAGAAACACCAATCCAACTGCAAACTTCAGTCCCTTTTGTCCAGTTTTTGGACAGAGTTTCATCAGGATCGTTGGTTATTTGTGCTTTGAAAGCTAAAGGAGCATATTCGTCAGTAGATATGTTCCTAACTGAAGCAGAAATATCGATACAGTAGATTAATAAAAGGAAACCAATCATCATAGCCCTTGCCACCATTTGTATTAAGAACCAAAATTATTTTGATAAAATGCAAAAGAAGAAGAGAAGTTCTTGATTTGCATTTCTTCCTTTCAAGTCCAACATTTTATAATGGGCATCGTTTGTATACATTTGTCTTTTGTGGAGCTAAAGAAGAGTCTTGGAGTACCAAGCAAAGTTGTTGCCATGTAATCAGAAGGTCACAGGTTCAAGTCGTGGAAACAACCTATGGCAGAAATGCAAGGACTGCATACAATAGACCCTTATGGTCCAGACGCTCCCCCGACCCCGTGCATAGTGGGAGCTTTAATGCACCGGCTGCCCTTCTTGTCTTTAGTGGAGTGCAGTTCAAAAAACTTAAAGATAAAAATGTATTTATGGGATATATAAAGTCAATAAGAAAGTCTCTTTATTATGTAGGCCATATGTATTTCAATTCAATATGTTTCTACTAAGATCGGAAGATATAGAGGGCATTAAAGATAGACAACGATATAGCAAATTAATGGTTTTTGTCTAAAGCCATGATGATACCAACGGATTATTTGTGTAGTTGTAAGTAACAATCCCATAATTAAGCTGACTACGAATTCTGAACTCTACATAAAGTCTATTGTTTGGTTAATAATTGAAGATTGGTTTTGTAAGAAAAGAGAAGTTCAAGTTGGCAGTGACCTTTTGCGATATTACAGAACAGACTAAATGCATGCATTCAATCTTAAGAGTAAATCAAGACCGGTATCGGTCTTTAGAGGATATGTCAATGTCTTTGCAGTCTGTCTTAAATAATAACTTGTATAACAAAAGCTCAAGGAAGACAAGAATGCATTGCATATAGTTCTGCAATAGTCAAAACTATGGCTGAAAATAAAAATGGTAGAGTTAGTTGTCAATTATTGTTAATGTTGAAATCGAACCAGATTTGAACGACCAAAATGTAAACAAACCCTAATCTGATATGAGAGAATGAGAGAGAAGAGAGAGAAAGAAATTGATTCTTATTCCATCTGAGTCTTCTAGAACTGGGTCCACTATTATTTATACTTATGGTAGTGGACCGGGTTATTGAATTGTGTACAGACATACAAGGCCCAATATGATATAACAAGTGTTTGACCCAAATCAATTACTAAATGCAAAATTATACATCAGTCAGTGTAAGAATTAAAATATATACATTTGTATGTATCTTCGGGTCTACGTAACTCCAATACCCCCCCCCCCCCAAGCTGGAGGGTGAGAACAAACCAAGCTTGCTGATAATATGGTGATGAGATGGACCTAGGAGTGGCTTGGTAAAGATATCAACCAACTGGTCAGCAGAAGCAACAAAATGAAAAGAGATTAAGCCGGAGTGAATACAATCACGAACGTAGTGGAAGTCGATCTCTATGTGCTTGGTGTGCCTATGGAAAACAGGGTTCTGACCTATGTGAAGAGCTGCTTGACTATCACAATACACAGGAAAAGGATTAGTAATATCAACACCAAAATCAGCTAACAGACGTACCAAACAGGATGATACCAAATGGTATCTACAAGAGCACAAAACAGTCCACAAACTCACAAAACAGTCCACACGTACAAGACTTCAAACGGAAACAACAAACACACAAACTTGAAAGATAAGGAGATAGATAACTTGACACAAAGAGAATATAAAATATAGCAACTAAAGAGTGTATCAAACTCTAAAACCTCTACAAATCACATTAACAAGCACCAAGTTCATACAGGAACACAAGAAAACTCCGTTCACTCAAGCACTCTAGTTTCTAGCCATCTCACAACACAATTGGAACCTTTCACTTGTGAAGCTTAAAATGTTTGGTGGTCTACTCTCTTCTTGAGAGGAAATATGGTGTTCAATGTTACAAATTGATTTTAAAATGAGCTCGCTAAAGAGAACAAGACTAAAGAAACACCTTAAATAGTCTTTACAAAAAATGAGGGTAATAAAACCCTTTTGCCCTTAATAAAGGGCTGGCGGGTGTGGAGTGTTTGGGGAAGCCTTGGGGTGTCTTTTGGGCCCCTAAGTTCATCCCCCACATGTCAATACGTACACCCCCTTGGGTGAGTTCGCAACAAGCCCAACCGCATCCATTTTCATAAACGCGCCTTGAAGCCTTTGTAGTTCCCGAGCTAGACTTCTAGTAAATGGTCTCAATCCCGCGACACTCGTATCATCCTCTCCGTCTTGAGAGGAGTTTGACCTCAAACTCATGGGTTCTTCATAGTCAATGGTATCAACCCATGAGATATAACACATGTTGAATGTGTTATGCACTTGGTATTCCGATGGAAAGTCGATCTTGTGAGCATTATCGTTGATTCTTTCAAGAACTTGGAATGGACCGTCACCTCTTGGCAACAACTTGCCCTTTCTTTAGTTGGTAAAACGGTCCTTGCGTAGGTGTACCCACACCCAATCTCCCAGCTCAAGTACAAGACGCCTTCTCCCTTTGTTGACTCATTTCGCCACATCTTTCTTCTTATTCTCAAACCGCATCCTTACCTTCTCATGCAAGATTTTCATGGCTTCGGCACTCTTGTTTCCATCTAAGCTAATAAAAATATCACTTGGCAAAGGAGTTAGATCCAAGGGGGTTAAGGGATTAAAGTCGTAGACACATTCAAAGGGTGTAATGCCCGTACTCGAATGGATCACCCTATTGTAAGAAAAATTCTATGAGAGGTAGGTGATCTTCCCAAGATGTCAACTTACCTTTAACCATGAAACGTAGCATGAAACCCAAGGTTCGATTTACTACTTCCGTTTGGCCATCGGCTTGTAGGTGGCAAGACGTAGAAAACAACAATTTAGTATCGAGCCTACCCCATATTGACTTCCAAAATTGACTAACGAACTTAGAATTCTTATCAACTACAATGGTTCTTGGGATACCGTGTAACTCAACAACATTTTCAATAAACAAAGAAGCTACACTAGCCGCATCTTCACTATTTTTGCAAGGAATAAAGTGTGCCCTTTTAGAGAAACAATCAACGACAACAAAAATGCTATCCCGACCCCTTTGAGTCCGTGGCATCCCCAACACAAAATCCATAAAAATATCAAACCATGGGTGTGATGGAGTGGGAAGTAGGGTGTATAACCCATGAGGAAGGAGCCTCGACTTAGGACTCCTACAATCCATGCATTGGCCGTAAATTTTGACAATATTTTTGCGCATCCTTGGCCAATAGAATTGCTCCTCCAATATTTTGAGGGTCTTATCAATTCCAAAGTGACCCATGAGACCGTCGTCGTGTGCCTTCCTCACAAACAACTCTCTCCAAGAGCTAGAAAGTACACACAATCATCTCCCCCGAAATAAGAACCCATCAAATACGGCATAAGGACTAGAATCCGAGGGCCTCCTTTCCCTACCCACGGCTTCACCTTCCCTAAAGATAGGAGCGAATTAACGGTACTCGGGATACAAAGACTTGAGGCTCTCAAACCTCATTAACTTAGAAGATAAAGTGGACACAAGAACATACTTCCTAGACAATGCATCGGCTATGTAACGCCCCAAAAAATGGGTCTTGGAGCGTCACACGGTGCTTGAGGCTACGAGTAGCCCCAAGCTAACCCTTTGAGCCATTTTCATTCAGTTCAACACAAATCAATGGGGTTTCCATAAATAACCCTCAAATATCAACAGAGTAATCATCATCCAAGAATAAAAAAATTTCAGAAAGATAACAAAATATGACTTATTAGTCAACTCCCAACATCTATTCTAGTCTGACAAGCCTCTAAGAAAATAAATAAAACTAGCGAGCCATTGAGACATGCCCCAACTGACTCATACTCAGTTATCAAATGTAAATAATTCCGTGAAACCAACATCAGACATCACATCCTCGGAACATGAGGACTCACCACAATAGAGGATGTAGAACAGCATCTTCGAAGAATCACTGTCTAACCTGGAACTGAGCACCTGAACCTACATTCCGAGAAACTGCAGCCTATATCCGAAGATGTGGGTCAGTACCATAGAAAGGAACCGAGTATATGGGGGTGTATGCAGTTGTATAAACATCATTATCACAAATATTTATTAGAAATATGCAGGATGTATGAAAGACTCATATAGCCCGAAGAAAATCATCATAATCATGAGAGGATGAAATAAGTACAATAACACATGTGAGTCATCATATAATTTGTCAATCACTTTCAGTTCATCAAGAATATCAATTCTCATAATGTAAATATCATTTAAATCTTTCAAAAGAATAACTTTCACAATTCCATTTTCAAATCACTTCACCATTCACCATAGACACAAACAAACACACACACACTGGGAGATCCTATAACCGACATAAACCATGTGAGCTACATGGAGTCCAACGTACGAGAGCCGTCCTATCCTTTCCATCAGAGTAGGACTATCGGTATCAAATTCACACAAACTAGTGATCACTATATAAACCAGCCTCAGGTTCACTCCTACAGGGGCACGTAGTTCTAGGGAAGTAAGGTCGCTTTATATCTCCCACTCGGTGCTAAAGATTTCTCCCGGACTTAGCTCAGATTATTTCAAAGACAATCTACAGTAAAACAATTTCAGTAATATATAAATATACATCGGGAGCCATCATGCTTTCCATCTATCAAAATCAACCACGTTGTGGATTTCTTTAACACTCGAGTTCAAAACAACTCCATTAAGATCAAAAGGTCAAATCATTCAAAATATCTCAAATATTCAATATCAACGTGCTTATAACACACACTTTCTCAAAAAAAACATAATTTCCAATGGGGATTCACGACCCAAATATCAAAATCATGATAAATATCTTTCAAGATTCATGCTTTATATCTCCACACATGTAAATTCATCTTTCAAAATCATAAATATCAAGATTTCATAATAATCATCATAAGATATGGGTTCATGCTTCAAATTCGTAAAAAATCAAATAAAAATCATACCTTTGTAAAGAAAATTACTTTTTGGCACAAGAACGAAAGAGAGTTCTTGTTGAAAAACCCCACATACCTTGAATGAAACAAATTGAATGAAACAAATTTCATTAGAAAGAGGACTCTCATATCTTTCCGTTGATATATAGTATCTCACCAAGATCATTGTGTACGAGGATTTATAATCATTTGAAGTAGATCGACCATAACTTTTTACTTCGATAGACAAATTGGATGAAAGCAATTTCATTGGAAAGAGGACTCGCAGATCTTTCCGTTGATATATAGTAGATCACCCATATAATTATGTACAAGGAGTTATGATCGTTTAAAGATGGAGAAAAATACGTCAGGCCTCAGTACTTTTTCTTGCACGTTTTACTGTTCACTACTATTTATGGTTCAATCGGAATGTTCATAACTCGTCGCTCGGGTGTCCGTTTTGGATGATCCACATATTGTTGGAAAGCTTATTCGATACTCTGCGCAATGATGGGTCATAATCTAAGACATTTTGCATGAAAAATTTATAATTCACTCTAGAAGATAGAACCCAACACGTTTACGCACAAAATTTTAACGAAAAATTTCTTGGGGTATTACATCATCCCCCCTTGGAAACATTCGTCCATGAATGACGCTAGACATGCCAAGATTAGATAGGGAATAGAGCATACAGCTGAAACCATTCGTTAGACTCTTCACCAATGCAACATAGAATGCATAAATTCTAGAAACTACAGCTGAACACATAATAAATGACAGCTGAACTGCTGAAACTTTTACAAAAAGTGCATGATTTAGGAAAGAAAGGTACCTTCGGCTTGATCGGAGTTCGCGAAAAATAGGTGCGGGTACTTGGATCTCATATCCGCCTCAACTTCCCAAGTTGCACCCTCAACAGTTTGGTTTCACCACAACACCTTGACCAAGGGAACTTCTTTGTTCCTTAGTCTTCGGACACTAAAATCAAGAATCTCAACAGGAATCTCATCAAAAGAAAGATTTTCTTGAATGTCAGCACTCACAGAGGAATCCACTACGACAGCATCGCTAATATGCTTTCTAAGCATGGAGACACGGAATATTGGATGAACAGAGGACAACTCAGAAGGCAACTCGACTTCATAAGCTACCTTTCCAACACAGCTAGGAATTTTGTAAGGACCAACATAACGAGGACTAAGTTTCCCCTTCTTTTCGAATCTCTTCACCCCCCTAATGGGTGAAATTTTCAGATACACTAGGTCACCAACTTCAAACTCAAGGTCTCTCCTTCTAACATCCGCATGTGACTTCTGACGACTCTGCACAGTTTTCAACCTTTCCCTAATCAACTTAACTTTTTCCATAGCCTCAAATACCGAATCAGGACCACTCACAGCTGCTTCACCCACCTCGAACCAACCTATGGGTGATCTACACTTCCCCCCATATAATGCTTCAAACGGAGCCATGCTAATACTAGAGTGGAAACTGTTATTGTAAGCAAACTCTATCAACGGTAAGTGATCATCCCAATTTCCCATAAACTCAAGTGCACAAGATCTCAACATATCTTCTAAGGTCTGGATGGTCCGCTCAACCTGGCCATCGGTCTGCGGATGAAAAGCAAAACTCAAAAGCACTTGGGTACAAAGACCCTTCTAAAAAGCTTTCCAAAATTGTGAAGTGAACTGAGTACCCCTATCCGAAATGATAGACAAGGGAACTACATGCAGCCTGACTAGCTCTCGGATACACAATCTAGCGTAATCCTCAGCAGTATATGAAGTATGAACAGGCAAGAAATAAGCAGACTTAGTCAACCTATCAACCACAACCCAAATGGAATTATGATGGCGTCGGGAAGGAGGTAAACTAATCACGAAGTCCATATTTATCTCTTCCCACGTCTAGGTGGGAATACTAAACTCTTGCTTCATACCACCAGGTCTTTGGTGTTCAACCTTAACCTGTTGGCATATTGCACACTTAGCTACAAATGCTGCTATATCTTTCTTCATGCCACTTCACTAATAGATTTTCCGCAAGTCTCGGTACATCTTGGTGGCACCAGGATGAATAGAATATCGCGCCCCATGCGCTTCAGCGATAATCCTCTGTCTCAGATCATCAACATTCGGGATGCACAATCTACCCTATAATCTCAACACACCATCTTCCCCTTTGGAGAAAACCTCTACTTTTTGGTCCTTGACTGACTCCTTTAGTCTGACCAAACTAGCATCTAAGTATTGTTTTTCCTTCACTTCCGAAACCAAGGAGGATTCAGAACTAATCTGAACCCCTATACTACCTTCAGCAGAGTCAAACAACCTAACCCCCAATCAAGCCAAACGATGTACATCACGAGCCAACTCTTTCTTACCTTCTACCACATGCGAAACACTACCCATGGACACTCTACTTAAGGCATCCACCACAACATTGGCCTTGCCCGGATGGTACAGCACACTCATATCATAGTCCTTTAACAATTCTAACCATCGCCTCTGGCTAAGATTCAATTCTCTCTGGGTAAACATATACTGCAGACTCTTATGATCAGTGAAAACATCAACATGGACACCATACAAATAGTGTCTCCAGATTTTCAAAGCAAACACAACAGCAGCCAACTCAAGGTCATGGGTGGGGTAATTTTTCTCATGGGGTTTCAACTGTCTAGAAGCATAAGCTATCACCTTACCCTTCTGCATCAATACGTAACCCAACCCAACTCTTGAAGCATCACAGTACACCACAAAACCATCAATACCATTAGGCAAAGTCAAAATAGGAGCTGAAGTGAGTCGAGTCTTCAACTCCTGAAAACTCTTCTCACAAGATTCAAACCACAAGAACTTCACTTTCTTTTGGGTCAACTGAGTCATAGGAGATGCTATAGAGGAGAAACCCTCAACAAAACGGCGTTAATAGCCAGCTAAACCCAAGAAACTTCAGATATCAGTCGGAGAAATAGGTCTAGGCCAATTTCTAACAGCTTCGATCTTTTGGGGATCAACTCTAATACCCTCAGAAGAAATGGTATGACCCAAAAAAGCAACTAACCTTAGCCAGAACTCACACTTACTGAACTTGGCAAACAACTTGTAATCTCTAAGGGTTTACAAGATAGTTCGGAGATGATCAGAATGTTCATCCTTACTACGGGAGTACACCAGTATATCATCAAAGAACACTATGACAAACATATCCAAATATGATCTGAACACTAAATTCATGAGGTCTATGAAAGCTGCTGGGGCATTAGTTAACCCGAAAGACATAACAAGAAACTTAAAATGGCCATAATGAGTTTGGAAAGCGGTTTTTGAGATGTCACACTCCCTAACTTTGAGTTGATGATAGCCGAAACGAAGGTCTATATTTAAGAAATAACTTGCACCTTGCAATTGGTCAAACAAATCATCTATTCTCGGAAGGGGGTACTTATTTTTTATGGTGACTTTATTCAGTTGGCGGTAATCAATGCACATACGAAAAGAGCCATCTTTCTTTCTCACAAACAACACAGGAGCACGCCAAGGAGAAACACTGGGCCTTATGAAACCCTTATCTAGTAGACCTTTGAGTTGGTCTTTCAACTCCTTAAGTTCTGCAGGGGCCATACGATAAGGAGGAATAGAAATAGGCTGAGTATCAAAAAGAAGATCAATCCCAAACTCTATCTCTCTATTAGGAGGTATCCTTAGGAGATCATCCGAAAAGATATCAGAAAACTCATTGATGATGTTAACAGACTGGAGAGTTGGAGTCTCAGACTTAGTATCTTTGACTTTAACCAAATGGTAAATACACCCCTTGGAAATAAGCTTTCTAGCTTTGAGGTAAGAGATAAAATGACTCTTGAGTAACACAGAACTCCCAGACCACTCAAACACGGATGCACCTAGAAACTGAAACTTGACCACTAGGGTCCGACAATCAATAGAGACAAAAGAAGAATACAGCCAATTCATATCCAGAATCACATCAAAATCTACCATGTCTAACTCAATCAGATCAGCCAACAAGACTATGAAGAACTGTAACAGGACACTTTTTGGGCAACAATCGAAGCACCCACTGGGGTAGAAACTAGGATAGGCTCAGGAATAATCTCAACACTCATTTCAAAATTCACAACAATCAAAGGAGTAACATATGAGAAACTGGATCCTGGATCCAACAAAGCATACACATCAAACTTAAATATACGAAGCATACCAGTAACAACATCGGGACAGTCCTTCTGTTCCTGGCGGGATGGTAAAGCATAGAATCTATTCTGCCGCTACCCGCCAGCAAGCTGAGGCTGGGCGAGTCGCTGGAACTGGAGCACTAACAATCTGAGTCTGGGTCTGAGGGCGATAGTCACGACGCCCTTGTCCATCCTGTGGACAATCTCTAACTCTGTGACCCATGTCACCACACCATAAACAACCCCTCTTCTCACCCCAACACTCACCCGAATGAGCCCTACCACACTTAGGACATAGGGGGCAATTTGTCTTACTGCCAGTACTGTACTGGGACCTGGATGCATATGACCTGGTACTTTGCTCCTGCCTACTTCTAGGCATGAGAGCACTAGCAGATAACAGTGCTGGCAAAAATGAATGATCCTGATACTGAGGGCGAGTCCCTCCCTATGATCTAGTCTGACCATGTCCGTGCTGCTCAAACCTAGCTCTCTTATTCTCTCTTATTCTATCTCTCTCTTTAATCTTGTCTGCCTCAATCTATTGGGCATGAGTCGTCAACCTAGAAAGATTCATCTCACTATTCAGCATAGCAAACCTACACTCCTTAACCACATAACTAGACACTACAGTCATAAACTTACTCATACTATCCCAATTATCAGCCACTAAGTCAGGAGCATACTTGGCCAACTGACTAAACTTTAGACAGTACTCCCTAACAGTCATAGAGCCCTGTCACAGGTTCATAAACTCCTCCACCTTTGCCTCTCTTATCTCCAAAGGGAAAAACTTATCCAGGAATGCATCCTGGAACTCTTGCCAAGTTGTAGGGATAGCTCCCTCACCTCTACTTTTCCTCCAAGTAACAACCCAGTCATAAGCAAGGTCTTTCAACCTATACGCAGCCAACTCCATACTATGTTCCTCAGATACATGTATCACCTGAGTAATCTTCCGCACCTCCTCTAAAAATAATTATGGATCCTCATCAGACTTAGACCCATAGAATTCTGGTGGATTCATCCGCATGAAGCACAGATCCTAGCAGCAGCTGAATTACCTCCCTGCTGATGTAGAGCCAAGGTCGGGTTGGCCTGAATATTTGCAATAATAGCTTAGGCCAGCGCCAGAAAGGCTGCCCAAAATTCAGCATGAGACATATTTTTATTTAATGGGTCAGCGGGTTGAGGTTGCTGACCATCATTATTTCTTCTCGCTCATCGTGGAGGCATATTTCTGAAAGAGGAGAGGACGAATCAATAGCAGAGAGAGACACTTTAAGCATGATAGACTTCTGAAAGAAATAATCATACTTTTTCCTAAAACGACTTGTAGCCTCTTGCTCATAGATGTGGCGCGCTACACACCGATAATCAAGACTTTACTTAACCCGGCTTGTCAGAATCCCTAGGACACCTTAAAACCTTAGGCTCTGATACCAAGTTTGTAACGCCCCGGAAAACGGGTCCCAGAGCGTCACACGGTGCTTGAGGCTACGAGTAGCCCCAAGCTAACCCTTTGAGCCATTTTCATTCAGTTCAACACAAATCAACGGGGTTTCCATAAATAACCCTCAAATATCAACAGAGTAATCATCATCCAAGAATAAAAGAATTTCAGAAAGATAACAAAATATGACTTATTAGTCAACTCCCAACATCTATACTAGTCTGACAAGCCTCTAAGAAAATCAATAAAACCAGCGAGCCATTGAGACATGCCCTAACTGACTCATACTCAGTAATCAAATGTAAACAATTCCGCGAAACCAACATCAGACATCACGTCCTCGGAACATGAGGACTCACCACAACAGAGGATGTAGAACAGCGTACCCAAAGAATCACTGTCGAACCTGGAACTGAGCACCTGAACCTACATTCCGAGAAACTGCAGTCCATATCCGAAGATGTGGGTCAGTACCATGGAAAGGAACCAAGTATATGGGGGTGTATGTAATTGTATAAACATCATCATCATAAATATTTATAAGAAATATGCAGGATGTATGAAAGACTCACATAGCTCGAAGAAAATCATCATAATCATGAGAGGATGAAATAAGTACAATAACACATGTGAGTCATCATATAATTTGTCAATCACTTCCAGTTCATCAAGAATATCAATTCTCATAATGTAAATATCATTTAAATCTTTCAAAAGAATAACTTTCATAATTCCACTTTCAAATCACTTCACCATTCACCATAGACACAAGCAAACACACACACACTGAGAGATCCTATAACCGACATAAACTATGTGAGCTACATGGAGTCCAACGTACAACCCACGTTGGGGAGAGCCTTCCTATCCTTGCCATTGGAGTAGGAGTATCAATATTAGATCCACATAAACTAGTGATCACTATATAAATCAGTCTCAGGCTCACTCCTACAGGGGCACGTAGTTCTAGGGAAGTAAGGTCAACCACATTGTGGATTTCAACCACATTGTGGATTTCTTTCACACTCGAGTTCAAAACAACTCCATTAAGATCAAAAGGTCAAATCATTCAAAATATCTCAAATATTCAATATTAACGTGCTTATAACACACACTTTCTCAAAAAAACACAATTTCCAATGGGGATTCACGACCCAAATATCAAAATCATGATAAATATCATTCAAGATTCATGCTTTATATCTCCACACATGTAAATTCATCTTTCAAAATCATAAACATCAAGATTTCATAATAATCATCATAAGATATGGGTTTATGCTTCAAATTCGTAAAAAAATCAAATAAAAATCATGCCTTTGTAAAGAAAATTACTTTTGGGCACAAGAACGAAAGAGAGTTCTTGTTGTAAAACCCCACATACCTTGAATGATGAACTTTAGATAGATACTCATTTTTGAGATGTTAATCGTGTCTTTGAATGATGGTTCTTGGAATTCTTGAACTAGAAACTTGGAATCTTGAATAAATTTGTAGAATTAATGGTGAACTTTGGAGGTTCTTGAAGTTGGATATAGGAGCTTAGGGTTTTCTTTTTGAGGGAGTTTGATGAAATATAACATATAATGCTTCTAATAGGCTTTAATATAGGGTCTGCACGGATTTTGGGTGAGGGAGAATGACCAAAACGTCCCTAAAAATAAAAAAAAATCTCGAATCTGTCCTTTGGTGGACTATTTTGATAGTCTAAAGTAGATCGACCATAACGTTTTACTCTGATATTCAAATTGGATGAAACCAATTTCATTAGAAAGAGGACTCTCATATATTTCCGTTGATATATAGTATCTCACCCACATCATTGTGTATGAGGATTTATAATCATTTGAAGTTGACCCAAAAATTTACTTTTGATAGGCTGAAGTAGATCGACCATAACTTTTTGCTCCGATAGACAAATTGGATGAAAGAAATTTCATTGGAAAGAGGACTCGCAGAGCTTTCCTTTGATATATAGTAGATCACCCATATCATTAGGTACAAGGAGTTATGATCATTTAAAGTTGGATTAAAAATACGCCAGGCCTCAGTACTTTTTCCTGCACATTTTACTGTTCACTACTATTCACGATTCAATTGGAATGTTCATAACTCGTGACTCGGGTGTCCGTTTTGGATGATCCACATATCGTTGGAAATATTATTCGATACTCTACGCAATGGTGGGTCATAATCTAAGACATTTCACACGGAAAATTTATATTTTATTCTAGAAGATAGAACCCAACACGTTTACGCACAAAATTTTAACGAAAAATTTCCCAGGGTATTACAGGCTACCACATTATCCTTCCTCTTTTTGTATTGAATCACATAGGGAAAGGTTTCAAGAAATTCAATCCATTTGGCATGTCGTTTGTTAAGTTTTTCTTGTGCCCAAAGGTGCTTCAAGGATTTATGATCCGTTCGGATTACGAACTCATTGGGCCAAAGATAGTGTTGCCAATTTCCTAATGCTCTAACCAAGGCATACAACTCCAAATCATACGTAGAGTAGTTTAGAGTTGCTCCTTTGAGCTTTTCACTAAAATAAGCAATGGGCTTTAAAGCTTGCATCAAAACAGCCCCAATGCCTACCTTACTACCATCGCATTCAACTTCAAGGATCTTATCAAAGTTAGGTAATTGCAACAACGATGCCAAAATGAGCATATCTTTCAAGGTATTAAAGGCCTTAGATTGTTCTTCACCCCACTGGAAAGGTTGGTCCTTTCGGATGATTTCGGTCAAGGGGGCGGAAATAGTACTAAATTCTTTGACGAACCTCCTATAAAAACTTGCCAACCCGTGGAAGCTCCGAACTTCACCCACGGCTTTTGGGGTTGGCCAATCATTAATGGCAGTTATCTTGGATTTGTCTACCTCCACTCCCCTCGAGCTCATAACAAATCCCAAAAATACAACTTTATCTATACCAAAGGAGCATTTTTCAATATTAGAATACAACTTTTCTTTCCTAAGAACATCAAAAACACTCCTTAGATGCAAGACATGTTCACTAAGAGACTTACTGTAAACTAAAACATCATCAAAGTACACGACCATAAATTTTCCAATAAACGGCTTCATTACATGATTCATTATCCGCATAAAGGTACAAGGAGCAGTGGTAAGACCAAATGGCATGACCATCCACTCATATAGACCAAATTTGGTCTTGAATGTGGTCTTCCATTCATCACCCAGTTGCATACGAATTTGGTGATATTCGCTCCTAAGATCAACCTTAGAAAACACACAAGAGCCATTTAGTTCATCAAGCATATCATCTAGCCTAGGAATAGGGTGACGATACTTTATCATAATTTTATTTATGGCTCGACAGTCCACGTACATTTGCCACATCCCATCCTTCTTTGGCACAAGTAACACCGGGACCGCGCACGGACTCATGCTTTCCTTAATGTATCCTTTGTTAAGGAGGTCCTCAAATTGCCATTGGAGTTCCTTCATATATATGGGGTTACTCCAATAAGCTGGCTTGTTCGATAATTTCAACCCCGGAACAAAGTCAATTTGGTGCATAATTCATCAAAGTGGATGAAGTACTTGCGGCAACTCCTTGGAAATATATCATCAAATTCCTGCAAAACATTAGAAATAAAATATGGGATAAGAGAAGTGGATGGGTTAGCATTCAAAACATGAGCCAAAAGTAGCATAGGAGTAGTATCATCATACTCTCTGGAAATGTCGCCCTTGTGAGCCAACATTACCATCGAATCCCTACCTCTCAATGTCAAAACTCCCTCTTCACCCTCACTCCTCCCACTCTCAGGTTCCTCCCCCCTACCCATGGGTTCTTTCTCTTTTTTTCCCTTTCCTTGCAAACTCTTTATTTGTCAATGTGCCTCACACACTTGTGATGGTTATAGTGGTTGGAAGTTGTACTAACGACCCTTGAACTCAAAGGAATAATAGTTGGTTCAGCCATTATGCATGGTCGACCTATCATATTGCCATGGCTGACCCAACAAAAGATTACAATCTTGTATAGGAATGATGTCGCAAAGCACCTTATCTTTATAATTTCTAACTTTGAACCGAATCACCACTTGACGAGTCACCTTCAACTCTCCACAATCATTCAACCATTAGAGCCTATACGAACTTGCATGTGGAGTAGTTGGCAATTTCAAGTGATCCACTATCGAGGCACTAGCTACATTAGCACAACTCCTGCTACCAATAATCAAGGAGCACACACTCCCCTTAATGAAGCACTTGGTGCGAAAGAGGTTTTCCCATTGGCTAGGATCATCCAACGCTTTGCTAATCATAACTCTCCGTACCACATAGTTAGGTACTTCAAGTTCACTTTCTTGAGGCCAAACCTCCTCTTCATCATCATCACTATGCCTCTCGGTCTCCCCTCACTCTCCATCTTGCGAGACTTATTCATTTTTAACCGTTTTAAGCCCGAATTCTTCCCCCAAGAAATATAATTTTCCTTTCCTTAATATCATATTTCTCCAATTAGGATACTCACTAACCTTGTGTCCCCATCCGTAGCATTTAAAGCATTGGAATCCCTTGATGTTGGAAGAGACATTCGGCTTGCCCTCAAACCATGGAGGAAGTAGTTGAGCACTCTTGCTCATGGGTGGGGTATTGGCTGGTTGTTTCTTGAATTTGTTCCACCCCGAAGACGACGAAACAATTTCTTTCCCCTTGGTCCAACCCGAGGACCCTTGGTGGGATTTGGTTTTGTATGCCGACCTTTCCTTGTTCTCGGATTTAATCTCTAAAGCCGCTTGAAAGATTCCTTCAATATTTTCAAACTTATGAAGCGTCATGTGTATCGAGATTTCCTTATTTAGGCCGATCTTGAACCGGATGATGTTGTTACTCACTTGCTCTCCTCTATGATCAAGTTTCAAGATGAGTTGTTGAAAATCATCATAGTAAGCTGCTATACTTTTGTTTCCTTGCTTCAAGTTGTACAATTTTGCAAGGAGTTCATGTTGATATCTTTTGGGAAGGTACCTTTGCCTTATAAGATACCTTAATCGAAACCAAGGAGGGGGTTTCCCCTCAATCAATACGTTGCCAAAACATTTACATACTCCAACCACATGGTAGCATATCCCTCAAAATGAGCAATGGCGTAGCAGCTCTTCTTCTCCTCCATGAGATCATTCACTTGAAATACTCTCTCGCATGCGAATTTCTATGCGAGAAACTTTTCGGGATCACTTTCTCCCTTAAAGATCGGAAGCCCCATTTTTATGGTGTTGAGGCCAATATCCTTTTCCCGAACACCTTGGCCGCCCCTACCTTTAAGCCCCCAGTTCTCCCTAGTTTCTACCCTTCTACCTCTCATCCCATCTTCCATCAAATAAGGATCATCATACATTCCATACCCTCCCCTTCAGCTCTCCCTCACAAATCCCTCTTCTTGCATTAGCGGGTTTTGGACATTTGGAATTTGGTATGGCGGATTGGTATTTAGTGGTGGAGGTCTTTGGACTGGCTGATTTTGGTTTGGAGGAGTCGGATTTAAGGGTGGTATTTGGGTTCCAAGTCCGTCACGTGGGACTTTGTGATGTAGAGAATGGCTAGGTCCTTCAAGGCCTCGGCCTTGTGAATAATAGTTGGCTTGAGTTATGGCATTTGGTGGGTGCATTCTTGGGTGTGTGGCTTCGTGGGTAATGGTTGGGGATGTGTTTTGAGGAGTTGAGGGTTGAGAAATCCGTTAGCATTCTACCCTTTTCATTCAACCACTAATAGAGGACACTTCTACCCCTAACTTATCAATACACACATTCCTACATCCCGAGACAAAGATTCAAGATTAGCCACAAGAGCATTCAAAACATTTTGGTCCATGGTTTGTGCATTGGAAATTTTGACTTCCATGTGTAATGGTTCCATTTGCTAATGTACCTACAAAATGAACAAACGTTAGTTCAAAATACACTCACACAATCTTCACACTCGGCTTCCTCACTTGGTTCTTCAAGTGTTGTAAGCCGGCTATCAACTTGTGAGAACTTGGGAATGAGTCAACTCTTGAGTTGGAGTGGATTTTGGTTTGAATACTAGAAAAAAAATTGTACGCACTTGAACCAAAAACAACTATGAATTTTAAACGAGAAAATCACCACAAAGAACGTTGACACGAAGATGTACTCAAAAACTAGTTCACAACTTAGTACATTCTTACTTAGTTGCCAACTAGTGTAGGAGTCACTAGAATGGAAACTAGTAGAGATAAGAAAAGAAACTTGGAAGGTCCTACGACTTGAGTTTTTTTGTTGATATGGCTCTCACTTTTTTTTCCTTTTGACCGTTTCAATTTGTTGTTGAAATGGAGTATGATTTTATTTTCAAGACTTAAGGGGTTCAATCTTGTGTGTTGATGAGGATTTTTAGTTTTGGAGTACCAAGACAAGGCCTTGGACTCTTTTTCCAAAGGTCAAAAAGGTGTCAATAAACTTTTCACCAACTTGCACCAAAATGGCAAAGCACCTTTTTGTTTTGGCTTTGTCCTTTTCCTCTTTTGGTCCTTCTTGAAAAAGGTTTTAACACTCTTTTGGTAAAGGAGCTTTTGGGGGTCTTTGGCTGATTTGCCTCTTTGGTATTTTCTTGAAACTATTTCCAAGACAAACACAAGATCTAACCTCTCTCTTCCTCTTTTCAAATCAAACACCCCTTTTGTTAAATATTCACCTCAAGAACATTATGAAGAACAATAAGAACACTTGTGAACAACAACAACATTCACACTGTCCAACCCTTCAACAACACTAAAAAAAGCTTCAAATCTTGGGCCTTAGACTCAAGTGTTCTAGGGGGACAACAAGCTAACACACGAAACTACTAAGACAAGTAAAAATAACACCTAAATCTAGACACTTCTCGGCCAACACAAGTCACCAGATAACACTTTTTTTTTTGCCTTTTCATTTTTTTTTGGACTTTTTCAACTAGAAGGGCCCAACATTGGTGGTGTAAGAACACGAACAGCCTTTGATCTGATACCAAACGGTATCTACAAGAGCACAAAACAGTTCACAAACTCACAAAATAGTCCACACGTACAAGACATCAAACGGAAACAACAAATACACAAACTTGAAAGATAAGGAGATAGATAACTTGACACAAATAGAATATAAAATGTAGCAACTAAAGAGTGTATCAAACTCTAAAACCTCTACAAATCACATTAACAAGCACCAAGTTGTTATGGGAACACAAGAGGAACTCCATTCACTCAAGCACTCTCATTTCTAGCTGTCTCACAACACAAGTGGAACCTTTCACTTGTGAAGCTTAAGATGTTAGTGGTCTACTCTCTTCTTGAGAGGAAATATGGTGTTCAATGTTACAAAGTGATTTTAAAATGAGCTCGCTAAAGAGAACAAGACTAAAGAAACACCTTAAATAGTCTTTACAAAAAAGGATGGTAAAAAGACCTTTTTGCCCTTAATGAAGGGGTGGTGGGTTTGGAGTGTTTGGGGAAGCCTTGGGGTGTCTTTTGGGCCCCTAAGGTCATCCCCCACATGTCAAGACATATACCCCCTTGGGCGAGTTTGCAACAAGCTCAACCGCATCTATTTTCATAAACGCACCTTGAAGCCTTTGTAGTTCCCGAGCTTGACTTCTAGTAAATGGTCTCAAGCCCATGACACCCGTATCACAGGATAATTTAGCTACAACTTTGCGTAAAGTACGATACTCAGCCTTAGCATATGAAAGAGATATAGTGGGCTATTTCTTACTCCTCCACAAAACAGGAGAGCCACCTAAAGTGATGAAAAACCTAGTAACTGACCGACGTGAATTAGCACACGCCGCACAATCAGAAACAGAAAAAGCCAATAATAAGAAATCCATAGAATTATTGAACAAAAAAACAAGATCAAGGGCATTGAGTAAGTATCTCAAGATGAATGTCAGCCGTAAGATAAGGTACTTGGGGAGCCTGTAAGAACTGACTTAAATGTTGAACAACATATGAAATGTCATACCTAGTATGCTAAAGAAAATTCAGCTTGCCAACAAGGCACCGAAATGTGGAAGGATCAGTGAGAGGGGTACCCATATCAGTAATAAGCTTCAAAAAAGCATCCAGTGGTGCAAACATAGGAGAAAACTGATCACGATGAAACTCAGCCAGTAAATCAAATGCAAACTTATGTTGTGTCATAAGGTAACCTTGAGAATGAGGAGAAATTTCTAAGCCCAAAAAATAATGGACCAAAACAAGATCGTTTCTCTTAAATTGATTGTCCAGAAATAGATTTAAAGCATCCAACTCAGATACATCATCCCCAGCAAGTAGGATATCATCAACATAAACAGCCAGCACAGTAAGAGAATCACCAACTCTCTTAGTAAAAAAGGATTAATCATTCTTACTGGAAGTATAACCATAAAGGGATAAGGCATCAGACAACTTTGAAAACCACTATCTGGAGGCATGTTTGAGGCCATAGAGGGACTTCCTTAACTTGCAAACCAAAGGAGCAGAAATAAGAATGGAAGAAGATAATGTCAAGCCAAGAGGAGGCTTCATATACACTTCCTCGTGGAGGTCACCATGAAGAAATGCATTATTGACATCAAGTTGTTAAATAGTCCTATTTCTTTTAACAGTAATGGACAAAAGGACTTTAATAGTGGTGAACTTCACAACAGGACAGAATTTCTCAGTGTAATCAATGCCCTCCTTTTGTATGTCACCTCTAATGACCAACCTAACCTTGTATCTTTCCATAGAACCATCAGACTTATGCTTAATCTTATAAACCCACTTACCAAAAATTGGTTTCTTATGATCAGGTAGAGGGACCAAATCCTAAGTATGATTAGCTTCAAGAGCATGGAATTCCTAAAGTGTAGCATCTTGACAAGCAGGGTGATAAACAGCCTGTTGATATGACTGAGGTTTAAGTGTGGGGGGTTTCACTGAGGACACCTTGGAGATAGAGGTGCAGATATAGTCAGATAAGTAGGCAGGGGTAGAGTGGGTTCTAGAGGACCTTCTAGTAGGAAGATCAAGGGAAATAGTAGGTGGTGGTGGGTTAGGTGAAGATAAAATAAAAGAAAGAGGAACAGAAACAAAATAAGAAGGAGAAGAGATATCTAAATTAGGAGAAGCAAGAGGAGAAGAAGGAATAGCATAGAAAGGGGAATAAGGGAAAAGATGTTCATGAAAAATGACATCACCGGAAAAGAAAATGGAATGAGTTGTGAGGTTGAGTAGTTTGTATCCTTTCTTCAAGGGTAACCAATGAAAACACATGCTAATGATTTAGGTTGAAATTTATCTCTTCCAATAGTAGAAGAATGAACATAACACAAACAGCCAAAAGATTTGAGATGATCATAAGTTGGAGGAAATCCATGAAGTTTTTCTTATGGAGAAATATTATCTAAAACAAAAGAAGGGAGTTTGTTAATGAGATAAGTGGCATTTAAAACACTATCACCCCAGTACTTAATTGGTAGGTTGTATTGAAAAAGTAAGGCTCTATATGTTTCAAGTAAGTGTTTATATTTCCTTTCCACAACACCATTTTGTTGTGGTGTGTGAGGGATAGTTGATTGGTAGAGGATTCCATGTACTGAAAAGAAAAAGGCAACTTCAACACTGCTACCTAATTCATAAGCATTGTTAAATCTAAAAGACTTAACAGAAGCATTAAATTGAACTTTCACCATGGACACAAAGGCTTTGAGAATGGATAAAGTATTGCCCTTACAGGATATAAGGTGTAACTCTAGTAAAGTCATCAACCAGAGTAAGAAAATATCTAAAACCATTGTATGTTCTAGTGTGATAGGACCCCAGATGTCTATACGTACTAGTTGAAAAGGGGCTGTGGTATGAATATTACTAAGTGGAAAGGAAAGTTTGTATTGTCTTGCTTTAGGACAAATATCACAAGGAAAAGATTGTTGAAAAAAAAGTTTAGAATGTAAGAATGGTAAAAGTTTCATTTTCTGATAAGGCATATGACCCAATCTTTGGTGCCAGAATAAGTCTAGTCTATTATTATTATTATGAAGAGAATTACAAGGAGGACTAACAGTGTTATTACAAGAAGGACTAACAATGTTATCACAAGAATGATACACAGTACTACGGGGAGGGGAGATAGGAAAAGAAGTGAAACTGGAACATGATGATTGAGTCATGCCAGCATAGTAGTAGTATAAACCATCTGATACTTTACTAATTTCCAGTGGCCTCTTCAGAGAAGGGCCCTGCAAATGACAAGCAGAAGTGAAAAACACTGCTAAGCAATTTAACTGAGTAATAAGTTGGAATATAGAAAGCAAATTAAAATGAAAAAGGGGACCAAAAAGACATTAGGCAAGATGATGTCATCTCTCAAGTGGAGAGAACCAGTGGATACCACCTTGACCTTATACCCATTTGGTAATGTGATAAGGAATGAAATAGAAAGGGGTTGCATATTATGTAACAAGTGTTTGTGAGGGGTCATATGATTGGAAGCACCTAAGTCCAGAATCCAAGGATTCATACCTAAGTTGCAGGATCTATGCACACTATAACCATTAGAAGTAAAAATAAAACTATTTGACAAACCTATAAAAATTGGCAAAATCGGAAGAATCACCAGTAGCAGATTGGTCATGATCCAAAGAAGAGACCTGAGCTTGTTGAAACAAACTCATAAGGTGATTGTATTATTCTTTAGTGAAACTGTGAGGAGATTCCTGAGGAAATAAGACAGTAGATGTGGAGGCACCACTGGATTGATTTGAGTTTGAAGAATGCACCATCTGTACACAAGGTGCAGCTGGTCTCTTGTTCGTTGTGAACTTGAAATCAGCTTGGAATCCATGGAGTCTATAGCATGTCTCAATAGTGTGCCTAGGTTTTTGCAATACTTGCATGTCATGGGCACATTTTGATTCTTGGAGTTGAAGGAAACCTTTTGGTTATAAGGTCTACTTTTATATGAAGGTGTGTGTGGTGAGGCATGAAAGGAAACTGAATCACTGGATAAATTTAGGATTCCAGATTGGGTTTTCTTTTGGCTTTCATCCTGCTGCAGGAGTCCATACACTTTGCTGATTGATGGCAGAGATGTCATCATTAGTGTATTACTCCTTACAGTATTGTAGGTCTCATTCAGACCACTAAGGAATTGAAAAAAGTGTTGGTCTTGGATGAATTTGCTCAGGGCTCCACAGGTACACTCAGGGCCAACATATGAGGCATTGAGTTCATCCCTAAGGCCTCTCATTTTGGTAAAATGGGTAGAGATACTAGAATACCCTTGAACTGTGGCATTGATTTCCTTTGGATATGTATGTACCTAGACCCATTTGATTGACCAAATCTATCACTTATGTATTTCTACACCTCTCTAGAACTGGATAGACACATCACACTAATAGCTATTTTCCTAGTCATGAAATTGATAATCCAAGCTTTGACTATGTGGTCACATCTTTCCCAAAATGGAAAATATAGATTATTAAGGTCAGGTCTAGGGTATTTACCAGTCACAATCCCTAATTTGTTTTTGGCAGATAGGGAAGTGATCATGTTGTTTCTCCAAATAGCATAACCATATCCATTGAAAATTATAGGGACTAGCTGAGAGCTAGGACTCTCAGAAGGGTGTACATAATATGGATGTGAGGGATCCAGAGTGAATTCTTCAAAACCACCATTTGTGGTTGAGTTGGAACTATTATCAGTATGTTGAGTACCACTAGTAGGATTCGCCATATCAAACATAGATCTGCAACCAAACTACAGCAGAATATGCAAGCTACAATGATACACCAGTTATAATAGCCAACGATATATGAATATTGAAGTGAATCAGATCCTCACAACACAGTTATGATATTGGAGTAATAAATGAATTTCATAACAGATGAACACAATATGCAGAGAATATACTTCAAATTCAGCAAAAATATTCGTGAACACGAGCAATATACCAGTTTTTGGGACGTAATCGGCGATATGGAGAGAATTTATCGGTTTTCTTCTTAAACATAAAGAAGTATAGGCCTTGCTCGTCATAGATCGAACCTGAACGAACTTCTGCTTCCACGAATCTCCAAGAAACTCCATGTGAGGGTAATATCGGACGAAAGCTCGCTTCAAGATCTATCAGAAAACCTACTTTGATACTATGTTAATATTGAAATTGAACCAGATTTGAACGATCAAAATGTAAACAAACCCTAATCTGATATGAGAGAATGAGAGAGAAGAGAGAAAAAGAAAACGATTTTTATTCTATCTGAATCTTCTAGAATCGGGTCCACTATTATTTATACTTATGATAGTGGACCGGGTTATTGAATTGTATATAGATATGCAAGGCCCAATATGATAT
Organism: Capsicum annuum; assembly: GCF_002878395.1. NCBI lineage: Eukaryota > Viridiplantae > Streptophyta > Magnoliopsida > Solanales > Solanaceae > Capsicum > Capsicum annuum. The sequence goes on from NC_061111.1 coordinate 22,789,682, forward strand.
AACAAGTGTTTGGCCCAAATCAATTACTAAATGCAAAATTATACATCAGTCAGTGTAAGGAATGAAATATATACATTTTTATGTATCTTTGTATCTACGTAACTCCAACAATTATATACCAAACGCTTTTACCCAATATGATATTGGTCTATTTGCAATTCCAAATATCTCTCTCATTAAATAAAAATAAATATTTGTGCATTTTGAACAAATCTGAATCTTTGAAATGTGGGTATTTGTTATTTCTATGAACATATAAGCAGCTAAGAATATATTACAAAATGCATAATTTGTAGAGACAGAAGTTAAAATGAAATTCAGGAATTTGAGACCAAAACACTGAAATCTGGTGGACACTGCAACTACGGAGTAAGTACTTACCATAGACCTTCATGGTGCGACTCTTCCCCAGATTCCATGCACAATGAAAGGTTAGTTCACCGCGATGTAGTGCAGCTATTCCTTGGATCCCATGTACAACGAGAGCTTAGTGCACCGCAATGTAGTTTGACCTTTCCATGGACTCCTTGCGTAGTAGGAGGTTAGTGCACCATAATGTAGTCCAGCTCTTCCTGGATCCCACATATAGAGAGACAGCTTCGTGACAGCAAGCTCGCTCCAACTTATATTTTCCTTTCATGTTAATTCTGTCCTCTTTTCTTCCTCAAATCATTTCCCTCATTTACCGTCGTTCTCTGAATTGTTTCAATTCTCTAACGTTTATGGTCGAACATATTCAACCTGATTAACTTACAAATTTACACTTGCCAAAGAAATTCCAAAAGGAGTATAATCATTTCAAAAAAGGGTCAAATTTGTCATGGTAGGTAGACTCGTCATTGAGTATAATTTTTTGAACGAAAAAGGTTCAAAAATGGCCTGAATGTATTAAAAATAGTTTTAAAATATCCTCTAGTTAAGGAAACTTACCTAAATGTACCATATTTAGAAAATATTTACCATTTATAGCTATTAAAAATTGCATTTCATGCACTACATGGCATCATTAGTCCTTAGAAGCTTTGGATTTAGAGGTTCAATGATAGAAGTCATCGTTTTCATCCCAAACTATACACGAAAAGTCTAGGTGACACCTAAACTATCGTAGTAACCTATTACACACCTAAACTATAAAAAAAAGTGAAACCATTACCTCCCCGCGACACCCATTCTAAGGCGCATTGCTTACACTTGTTTTAGGTGTGTCCTGTCTTTTAAATAACAAAAATAAATGGCTAAAAACATTAAAAATACAGCACTTTTAATTTCCAATAGATCTATTGAACCCTAATTCCTATTTAAGCCAATTTGAGGCTCCAAACTAAGAACCCTAATTTTCAAATTTGACTTTCAAAATCAAAATTAAAGATCATTTGTTTGAAGAATTTGTAACTAAATGTTAATAAAAAATAATTTTTTTATTTTTTTAATTGAAAAAATATTAATAAAATTAATTTTTTTTATTTATTCATTTTAATATGTGAGTCCCACCTTCTTCAATTGCTTGTTCTTCACCAAAATGACCATTAAAACACTTCATCATTTCATCAAACTCAAATCTTCACCACAATAATTTTAAGAATCCACCATAAATTTCATTATCGGAATCACAGTACAACCATTAGTGTCACAAACAACCACTATAAAATTCAACATCCATTACTAAAACTGTGATCGGAATCACAATATCACCATTGTTAACATTCAAAGTTACAAAAACCACCACAAATTCGCACCTGCAACACTACTAAATTCTAATGACGCCTTACAATTGGCAATGAAACTTCCCCGTTCCCTTTTGTCTTCATCTTCCCGCATCTGCCACCGCAAAATTTCATCTTTCAACACATAAGTCACTTCTCCAAAAAATACAAATAGTTGATACACTACAAGATTCACATAAGGATAAAACAAAACCCCAGATTCACTAACCACAACAATCAAGATCACTATATCAATGATAACAGAATGAGACTGTTCACAATTACTGGATGGCATTTTCTTGTTCAAAAAGGGACTAGTTGAATTCTTGATTTTTGGGTCTTTCGGAGGAATTGAGGTATGTAAACAGATCATTTGGGTTAAAAAGTTCAAGATTGTACCTGAGAATATAAAAAGATTCAGTCTTGAATGAGATTTTTAGAAAATCAGTTCGATTAATCTTCACAAATTCAATGAAGATATTGGTAATTGTCGGTAGATATTGGAATATTAATGGATAGTCAAATTGAGAAATTTGAAGTAATTTGGAAGGAAGAAAAGTGATAAATGAGAATAAGCTTATGAAAATCTGGTATAAATTGAATTTACGATCAGCTATATGGAGATTGAAGTGTGTTAAATTCCTTCACATGAATGGTGGACTTCATACACTCCAAATTTATGTTTTTTTTCTTCTATTTGGGTCGGATCGGGTTAGAATGAGTTAAAATAGATGGATCGGGTTAGATTTATTTAATAAAATAGAATAATTAAATTAGACACATGGCACCACCATAGGGTGAATACACTCCACTCATTGAACTTGGGCATGGGTATCGCGGGGAGGTAATAAAATTACTTTTTTATAGTTTAGATGTGTAATAGGTCACTACAATAATTTAAGTGTGACCTAGTCTTTTCATATATAATTTGAGGTGAAAACGAGGAGTTTTCCCGAGGTTCAATTGCAAAAGAAATTGGGAACCTCTCCCCTTTTGATCTTTCTGAAAATGATTTATTTGGAAATGGAACAGTGTTCATTTTCAATGTGTTTTCCAACTCTGGGAATTTATAGCTCATTGATTTGGGACAAAACAGGATTAGTGGACTGGGAACTTGCCAAGGGGATTACGTACTAGGCTTCCAAATCTGAAAGGTGTATTACTCTCAAGAAATCAATTAGTAGGCCAAATCCCAAGTAGGTTGAATCAATGCACAAAACTTCTTTACCTTGTCATATAATCAGATCACAGGTACTCTTCCGTTTTAGATTATTGGTCGTAATTTTTAAAAGTCGTCGTTTCAAACTACTTCATTCATCATCTTTACTTGTTTAGATAGTTGTCCAATTTTACTTATCTAATTTGAGAAATCAAAAGATAATTAATTTATTACTGTCACCATTTCATTTTACTTGACACATTTATTAAAAAAGATAATTAATAACGTGATTACTTTATCATAATACCTCTATTAAATGATGTTCACATTTTAATTTGAGGGAAAAGCAATTAATATTAAGGGTGTGTTTGGTAGGAAGGAAAATATTTTCCAGAAAATATTTTTTAATTTTCTCATATTTGGTTGGATTAAAGGTTTTAGAAAATGTTTTCCAAATCAACTCATTTTCCTCAATTTTAAGGAAAATGACTTCCCCTCAAAAAGTAAGAAAAACATTTTTCAAAACTCTCTTTCAACCTCACTCTTAAGTTGAAATATTTATACAACTCTCAAAATCATTCATCCCTACTCCGACCCTCTGGCAATCCCCTACCCCACCCCCACCCCGCCCCTACCACCCCTATTAAAAAAATATTTTAAATTTTTTTCTTACCTCATCCCCTACCCAAAATCCAAACCCCTACTCCCTTCCAAAAAAAAAAAAAAAAAAAATTTAAAAAAAAATTCAAACTTTTTTCTTACCTCCCCGACCCCGCTACCATCCTCCTCCCCCCACCCCCCACCCCCACTTAAAAAATTTAATTTTTTAAAATTAATTTTTTAACAAAATTTAATTTTTTCCTTACCCCATCGTCACTCTCTTACCCCCCCCCCCCCCCCCCCCCCCCCCCCCACCCCCACCCCCTAATACTCCTCATTCAAAAAAAATATTTCAAATTTTTTTCTTACTCCACTCTTTCTCCCCTTAACCCCTTCCCCCCCACCCCTACTAACCCCCAACCCCCCAAAAAAATTAATTTATTTTTTAAAAAATCCAAATTATTTTCTTACCCCACCCTTATTACCTATTTTGATAACCTCAACCCCCATCTACCAACCCCCTCTCCAAAAAAGATTAATACTTTTAATTTATTTTTTAGAAAAAATTTTAAACTTTTTTCTTATCTCACCCTTTTTATCCTATTTGTTCTCATTGTTTTTGTTAAATATACATAAATACTTTTAGAAAACATATAGTTATCCAATTTGCATAACGATCACACGAATATAAATAACTTATTTTTCTAGAAAAATATTTTTCCTCCTTCATATCGAATGCACCCTAAAAAAATATTTTTTGAGATCAAAAATTATTTTTCTAAAAAATATATTTTTACGCTTTAGTAAACACAAGAATGTATTTTTTGAAAATATTTTTTCATTCACCAACCAAACACTATAAAATATTTTTCAAAAAATATTTTTCATCCACCAACCAAACATAGAAAAACAAAACGAACAAATAGGTGGTCTTTCCGGAAATGTTAAACAAAAGTTTTCCCCTCGCATCTCGGTCACTTTTACTTTTTCGTTATTTTGTAATCCCCAGGGTATGATACCTTATAGCTTCACAGTTACAAGTCATTTTCTCATTACTTTGGGTCTCCTCCCTACTTTATACCGGATACCCGCGGATTTCTCAATACAAATACCAAGATAGACGAGAGAAGGCTAGCCGTCCTTATCTTTCTTTTTTACGCCTTCGACCCTCAAAGCAATACGGTATGCTGCTTCTATGCTGTCCGTCAAACACAAATGCAATTCGTGCTTAGAAAAAGTCAGCTCGAATATTGCCCTCTTGTCTCCCTTCTTCACTCTACATCGTAGAGACAGGAGGTCAAAAAACTCCTCTATGAGAAACCATCCAGGGAATTTTGGCCGGATCTAATACATATGGAGGTGTAGTAGACATCGACAAGAAATTGACCATTTCCGCTGCCTGCCTAAAGGCTGATTGGTAGTTCTTAGGTTCTCTGTAAGTAGAGTGATTGCAAAAACCTAGGTATGTTTATTGTTCCTAATAATAATAGAAGGTTTGAGAAGTTCGTCAGTTTAAAGATTCATTTCTACCAGGTGACGGACTAATAAGTTTAAGAATCTGAGACAAGGTTGTTTTTGAAATGGCTATGAGAGAGTACATAGAGGAGTTTTTTGACCTCCTGTCTCCCTTCCAGCCCAGTAGCTTCCTTGCTGAACACTAAAGCCCCTAAAATCGTTAACCTCATGAAACTAGGTAATCTCATGGTAAGGACAGGTCTTACTAACTTAGACCTCTTATCCTTCTCATACTACTTTAGGGGTAGATCTATTAGGACTGGTATCTTCCCTGCATCCGATCGACTCATACCTCCCAGCGGAAAGCATGGGATCAAAAAAGGCAGAATTGAGAATCTCAAAAAAATCTCTTTCTTTCTTTTTTAGATTGCCGCTTTCATGTGACCACGAATGGCTCTTGTTCTCAGACCGGGAATCCTATCTTCCGGTATGACTGGGGTCGAAAGCCCTACATTCTGTTTCAATTCGGATGGGCTTCCCCTATTGTCTGGCCTTAACCATTGCATTGGCTGTGAAGGCCTTCATTACTGGGTGAGTCGAATCCCAGATGATGCCTTGTTCGGGCTCATTCGTCCTCTCCTCCCCACTTTGATGGAATCATTTTTTTGCCGCATGGGGAGGTTTGTAGTCGTTTCACTCCTTTAGTCGATATGAAGTTCGTTTCACTACGTATAGAATACGAACTATCCGAACAAAGACCGGCTTCTTGCCGGTGTGATAAGAAAGCAACTTGTTTTCCAAGAAAACATTTTTCTTCATACCAAACACACCCTAAGGGTAAAAAAAGGAAAAAGAAAATATTTTTTCTTGATATGTCAAAAATGACAAGTAAAAGCAGAAATACAATTAGGAAATTTGTGACAAGTAAAATGAAATGAAGGGAGTATTTTGTATCTATTTTACCAATAACAAAAACATATCCAGTGTAATCCCACAAAGTGAGATGTTGGGAAGGTACGGTGTTCACTGAATGATTGTTTCCGATAAATACTCGATTTGTGTGTATTTCATCTTTGTTATTAAATATTATTTATTTCATTATTTACATGACTTTTAATTAATAGGTCGATGTAGTAGAAAATTTTTACTGTGTGAGACACATTTACTACGTGGACATTAGTTATATGAGTCTCCACTATTTTTTTAACACTTGGATTATAGGGCCCACTTTTCAATTTAAACTATCAAGGAGAGAACATACAAGAATTGTGGGACCCACTATAATATCAATTCTCCTTTTCTTCTTCTCTCCTTGCTGCCTTCTTCCAATATTTTTTCTCATTTTCTTCTTTCATCAATGTTACTAGGCAGACTATAATTCTTTAAATTATTTTATAGTTTCACATTTCAGCTTTTAATCCCTTCGTCATTTGATCAAAATTAAACAAATTGATATATTTTTAGTTATATTTGATTTAATATTAATATTTTATAAAATAATAATCTTTGAGTTCACTAATTTTATAATTATTTGTATGAAATAGGAAATGTATCAATTTTTATAAATTATTTTAAAACAGTTTACATAATGTTCCATCAGAATTTTATTACTTTAATTTTATTTTCATGGACTAATAAGTTTAGGCTTAAATACATTTTAAAAAGAAATACATGAATCACAATAAGTATATATGTATATATACATAGATATATATACATACATACATATAGAGAGAGAGAGATTAAAAGTGTGAAGAACCTTAGAAATGTTGTTTGAATTTTTTGCCCTTCACTAAAAGTCTTTGTTTTAGACAAAATTATTTTTTTACTATTTTTTCTAATCCCACTGTATTCCCACAAGGTGGGATTTGAGGAGAGTAAGCGTACGCAGTCCATACCACTACCTCAGATGAAGCAGAAAGACTGTTTTCGATAGACCCCCAACTCAGGACAGATAACAGTATAATAAAAAAAACAAACAGACAACATAAAACACTCAACAAACAAGAAAACTTTTTTCATTAGTTTAAGAATTTTAAATCAACTAAATTTGATTTTAAGAAGATTTGAAAGATCTAGAAATAAATATAAAAGCGTTAGAATAAGAAAAATTTAAGAAGTACCAAATTTTAAAAAGTTTTAAGTACGTAATAAGAATGTAATCGATGATTGATTTGACTTTAAAACTAAAGAAAGATTTTAAATATAAAAAAAAAAAAAATTGTATCACAAATACGGTTCAAATTGATGCATCTCTCTTAACCTCTGACAGCAAGGAAAAGAGGTTCTGCATTTGAAACGATGATCCATCAACCACTTGGAACTTCTGGTGGTAAAATATATATGTGCTTATACTAAAATATATATTTATGTTTATATTATTATATTAAAGTGTGAAGGATCTTTGAAAAGTGATTTGAACTATACGCTTCATTAAAAATCTTTACAATAGATAAAATCATTTAATTTTAAATAATACACTACATGGGTATAATACATCAAAACCCCCCTGCACTTGTTAGCAAAACTTACTTTAGACCCTAAACTAATCGAGCAATTATTTATCCCCCTTATGAACTTTAAAGTGTATTATTTTGCCCCCTTAACAACTGACGTGGCAAAAAAAAATAAAGGTATGTTTTAGTGGAAAAAAATATTAAAAAAATTTAGTGGGGCCCACTTTAATATTTTTAAACATTATTTTTTTCCCCTTCTTCCTCACACCCCACCACCCCGATTTCTTCTTCTTCCTTTATTTTTTTCACTTCTATTCACCAAAATCTTCAATCAACTACACCATAATAAAATATATAAATTATACAACAAATAAACTTTCCTATAAAGATCAAGAATCAACAAATTAAATCCCAAAAATACATAAAAATTAATTCTTTAAGGTATCGTTCTCCAAGAATTTGCTAAATTTCAACACCCAAAAAATTCAAAGAGCATTAAATCATAGAAAAAAGAAATTTATTTAAATTTTTAACCATTATTTTTTTTTCCTTCGAAATTTTCAAATCTCAGAAATCACTACACTTAAAAAACATGAGAAAGAAGATATCAATAGCATCACGACTAACTTGTTCAAATGTTTATTGATTTATCACAGTGAAACTATAGTTTCTTCACAAATCAAAATATTGGAACTATATTTATCAACTTTATTCCTTCAACCAAGTTTACAAGCTAATTATAACCATGAAATTGAGTAGGAAAACAAATTCTACAAATTTTTAACCTTATTCAATTTAACCAAAAAATCTGATCGATGAACTTCCCCACAGCATAGGCGACGGAATTCTTCGCCAGAAAACGCTGAAATCAACGATTAGAATCAGTCGCAGCAGTCCACCGTCGTTGTCGCTGTTCCGGCGACGGAGGTCAGTTGTTCATGGGAGGAGGAAGAAGAAGAAAGATGAATGAAGTTTGTGGAGCGGAAGTTAGTTGTTGTTCATGGGAGGAGAAAGAAAAAGGAGGAGGAATGGGCGGGGGAGAGGGTGGGGGTGAGGGGGGCTGTTTGAAGAAGAAGAAGAAGAAGAAGAAGAAGAAGAAGAAGAAGAAGAAGAAGAAGAAGGAGGAGGAGAAATTGTGGGATGGGGTTGGGGGGCGGGGGGCTGAAGAAGAAGGAGGAAAAGGAGGTATATATATATATATATATATATATATATATATATATATATATATATTTCTTTTTAAAAAAAATATATAAAAATAGTATGTGTGTGGAGTTACTTTTTTAGAAAAAAAAATTATAATTTCTTATGTGGCAATGACATGGCACTGATGTGGCATTGACGTGGCTCAAATTGGAGCGTGTGTACTTCACTCTCCGCAGTGAAAATGGTATAATTTTTTTAGGAGGGTAAAAAATTCACTTTAATGTTATTAAGGGGGGTATAGAATTGTCTGATTAGTTTTGGATTTAAAGTAAATTTTTTGACCACAAGTTCAGGGGTGTTTCGATATATATATATATATATATATATATATATATATATATATATTGAGATTTTTTGCTTAGATATCTTTATACTTTTTTATAAAATCTATTCACCTAATTAAAGTTTATAGATATTAAGACATTAATCATAATTCAAAATAATTATAGCCGTCATAATAAAAAAAAGGCTGCCCATGATTACAAGTTACCAACTAATGAAATTTCGTTTCTAATGACAGGAGAAAAGGAGATAAATATCCTTACTAACAAATTTTTAAAAACAAATTAAAACTACAATCAATCTAATAATGTATAAAATATTTTTAAAATTTAATTTAAATAATTAAAATTAACTAAATTGATTTGTTTTTTATTTTTGATTTTAATCAAAATCAATCCAATTCAAAGTATGAATAATATCACTTAACTTTAAAAAAAAAAAAATCTACTTAAAACTCATATACCGATCACAAAAAAATCGATTAGAACTAACTGAACAAAAAAAAATGCCAAATAATTAGGTCCGCTAATCAAAATTTTCAAAAAGCATTCTCCAAATTTAAACTTTTGAATTCGAAAATATTCTAAATTATGTCACAAATATGATACATGTTACATTCCGTAAAATCTCTTTAAAAGACATAATAAAATAGAAAAATAAAATATTTTGGAAAAGGATTGGAAAATAAAAGATTACGAAAAAAGAGATAAATGTAATAGAAAAAGACATGATTTTTTTACTTGTAAGTAGAATCCACTAAAGTTCACTTGTCAATAAGAGAATTCCTCATACAAATATCGTATTTTATAGAATGTGTCAAGTCAAATATGACTAGGTAAATATGAACAACGGGACTAGTATTTGTCATTTAAAAAGTATGAAAAAAATTAAATTTTTTTTTTTCATTTATATGGCACTTTGTGTTTCCTAAGACTCAAATTGACTATTTTTAAGTTAAACTAAATTAAATCGTAGGACTAAAATTTAAATATTAAAATATTTTTTAAAAAATAAAAATACTCTTAACATATTGAAAATGGTTTAAAATGTCTCCCTTAATCAAAATTGCCCTTTTAACTTTTTCTTTAGCTTTGAAAATGTCCTCCGATCCTTTTAACAAAATCATGACATGACATTAGTGGATCTTCTAATTAAACAATTGACATTAGTTTATGGAAAACAATCATAATCAGTTAATTTTTAAATAATTATCCATTATTACAAATACATGATACGCTATAATAATTTATATCTTTAGCCACCTTTCAAAAGTGTGACCTAAACCATCTCTAAGACGTAGAGATGTAGCTAATCTTTCTCAAGATTCTTATAGATAATATAGTTCATTGATAATATTCTTTCTCCTTGAGATTACAGTTCTTGCCCCCCCCCCCCCCCCCCGCTCCAAACACACCCCACCATTAGGGGTGGGCATGATATGGTATATACCGAATTATCATATCGAACCGAAATTTTTGATACCGTGGTTTTTGGTATTATGGTATTTGGTATGGTATATGGTATACATTTTAAAATTTTTCGGTATATGGTATGGTATACGGTATTTACAAATGACATACCGAATAAAGTATATATAGGTACATAAGTAACTTATATATATATATATATATACACAAAAAAAAAAAAAAAAAAACTTAGCATTAATATAAAAATATTTAGACTTTGAAACTTTCGCTACTCTATCTTGATTGAAATGTCTTTTTGGTGTAATTGACTAATAAAAGGAATTATTTGTACTTCTTTTACAATATTTCTACATGTGTAATGCATTTTTATGATACAATTAAGACGTGCTTTTGAAAATTCGAAGTAATAATACTCTAGTATACGAGTATATATTGTCAAAGTTAAACAAACCATGGTTACCGATTACCATACCGCAAAATACCAAAACCAAACGTCAAAATACCGAACCATACCGAATTACTATGGTATGGTAATGGTATAATATTTTTAAAAATCGAATACCTAAATTACCGTACCAAAGTTTCAAATACCATACCATGCCCACCCCTACCCACCATAGTGATGCCATGCAATTTACTAATTCAATTTTGTGATTACACAATTCTCGTCAAATTAAGAAAGAGTCTTGATATTCTCTTGTCAAACTGACATACTTTCATATTTCTTAAGAGAAGCAAGAAACACAATTAATCAGATGGCATTTGAAATTTATGATTTCTTACATCGACCTCAAGTTAATATATGATAATAACTAGCTAGGTTCACAACTAAATACTAGTAGTAGACATTTAATTATCGAATTCTTTAATACATAAATAAAAGATTCGGACATGAACAAAAACTACCAGATTCTGTAAACTCATAGATAACATGTTAGATTCGCCAATTTGACAGTAACACCTAACATTCTTTGGTCAAGCATTCATTAGGGGGAGGTTATATACATTAAGAGGATGACTTTATAGTGTTAGAGACTTAAAATACAACATACATTTTGGTCGTTATTTTATTCTTTAATCTTGAATCCTGCAAAAAAAAAAAAAATGAAAAGAATGTCTCAAGCATATTACGTATATATGTAGATCATTGACACAAAACTCTCGATAACTAGATTAATTCTATGTTCAAAGTTAACTAGCGGTAAACTAAGCTAATATATGATATCCTCATTGCCATTAATTATTAATTAGACAACGATAGAAGTATGCATACACATGTATATATAGAATGGTATTTGAAAAGGAAAACTTAAGCACTTCCTAATTACTTCCCCACATAAATAGCTAGAGAAGTTGTACAAAATGGTTGCAAGGACTATGATTATAGCATTCCTAGTTTTGTTAACGTACTTCTTAGATACTAATGCAGCAAATATTTCAACTGATGAAGCTGCAATTTTAGCTTTCAAAGCTCATATAACTTCAGAGTCGAATGGAATATTGTCAAAAAACTGGACAAAAGGGACTAACATTTGCAATTGGATAGGCATATCTTGCAGTAAAAGGCATCAAAGAGTGACATCATTAGTCCTTAAAAGCTTTGGATTTAGAGGTTCAATAGCTAAAGAAATTGGTAACCTCTCATTCCTTAGCTTTTTGGACATTGGAAACAACAGTTTCCATGGACAAATCCCAGATGAAATCGGGCGTTTGAGGCGTTTAAAATATGTCTTTGCAAATGAATAATCTTACTGGTCAAATCCCACAAAGCCTTGGATCATTTCTCACTAGGCTTCAAATTCTTGATCTTTCTGGAAATGATCTATTTGGAGTTGTTCCATTTTCCATTTTCAATGTGTCTTCCTTAAAGCTCATTGATTTGGGACGAAATCGGATTAGTGGGGATCTGCCAAGGGGATTTTGTACTAGGCTTCCAAATCTGCAAGGTTTATTACTCGCAACAAATCAATTAGTAGGCCAAATCCCAAGTGGGCTGAATCAATGCACACAACTTCTTTATCTTTCCTTGTCATATAATCAGTCACAGGTACTCTCTCCGTCTCAAATCATCTGTCATAATTTCTTAAAATAGTTATTTCAAATTACTCCATCTGTTCATGTTACTCGTCCAGAGAGTGGCCAACTTTACTTCTCCTGTTTGAAAAACCAAGAGATATTTTACCATTTTGAAAAATGTCACATAAATTGCGACAAAGAAGTACATGATTAAGAATCATTTAATCCTTTTACAATGTTATGGGGCTATTTGATAATGTTCATATGTATTATTAACAGGAGGTTTGCCAAGAGACATGTGGAATTTGACAAAGCTTCAAGATTTATATATTGCTCGGAATAACCTTACAGGTAATAATAATATTGAGCAGTCAGAATAAAGGTAACCAATTTGTAAATGACCTGCTTAGATTTTTGGAATGAATTTGCAAGAATAATACCGAATGAAATCGAGAACCTATCGTCAATTCGAAGATTAAATCTTCGAAGAAACGAGTTAGTTGGAACACGGCCATCAACTCTTAGGGAATTCGTCAACTTTGGTGATGATAGACATTGGTGAGAACCAAATCCATGGTAATATTCCTCAAGAACTAGGACATCTCTCTAGTCTTGAAGAATTATATCTTGGATCCAACATGTTAGCAGGTGAAATTCCGATTGGAATTTTCAACATTTCATCGCTAAAAGTAATAGCACTTACTGCAAATAGTCTGTCTGGCAAACTTACTTCATACTTGGCTAATAGCCTTCCAAATCTTGAGGGACTTTATCTTGGGATTAATCAGTTTAGTGGTACACTTCCTAGCTCCATATCAAATGCTACTAAGCTCAACTTTCTTGATCTTGGAAGGAACATGTTTAGTGGAAATGTACCAATTGATCTGGGAATAACTCTCCAGCAGATTCAAAGCATCAACTTGCAAAGGAATCACTTTACAAATGATCCCTCATCTACGGGTGAATTAAGTTTTCTAAATTCCCTCTCATATTGCAAGTTCTTGAAAACTATAATGATTGGAGACAACCAATTTAGGGGCATTCTTCCGAAATCATCCTTGACTAACTTGTCATTGTCTCTTGAGAGTTTCATCGCCTATGACTGTGGAATCAGGGGGGAAATCCCAGTTGAAATCAGTAACTTGACTAACTTGTCGTGGTTAACACTGGGAGCCAATGAGTTAATTGGTTCAATTCCTCAAGAATTGGGGAAGTTGAACAAGATGCAAACTTTGAGAATGTACTACAGCCAATTAGATGGGATCATACCTGAAAACTTATGCAATATCAAAGAATTGTACTTCTTGGACTTGAGAAGAAATCGACTAACAGGGAAAGTACTAGGGTGTTTGGGAAATATTTCTTCATTAAGAAATATATATTTAGATTCCAATGCTTTAAGTTCAGATATTCCATTAAATTTTTGGAGTAATAAGGATATCTCAATTGTAAGTTTGTCGTTTAATCAGTTAAATGGTCCTTCGGAGTTGGAGATTGGAAATATGAGGGGTCTACGTGAGTTATATCTATCAGGAAATGAGTTGTTTGGTCAAATTCCAAGCACCGTTGGACAACTCCAGAATTTGGTTAACCTTTCATTAGATATGAATAGGTTAGATGGTGCTATACCTAAGACATTCGAATATTTGGTCAGCTTGGAATACTTCGATTTGTCACATAACAATTTATCAGGCCAAATTCCAATGTCATTGACAAAGCTTAAGCATCTCATCTATCTGAATGTCTCTTTCAATGAACTATCTGGTGAAATTCCAGATGGAGGTCCTTTTGGTAATTTCACAGCTGAATCGTTCATAGGCAATGGATAGTTATGTGGACCATCTAGATTCCACGTCAAGGCGTGCAAAAACCAGAGCGATATGGGAAGAAACGGGAAGAAAACAGTACTAAAATTTGTTCTTGGACCAGCTGTAGCTGGAGCCGTGGTTATAGCCATTTTATGCATTATTTGGTGGTTGAAATATTGAAAACGGAAAAACCAACTTAGTCCTTTATGGTCCGATTGGTATGGTCAATTATCACACAAGAGGTTTTCTTACTATGAAATTGTTAACAGGGACTAACAACTTTGAAGAATCGAATTTGATTGGAAAGGGAAGCCTTGGTATGGTTTATAAGGGGACATTTACAAATGAGACAGTAGTAGCCGTGAAGGTTTTCAATGCACAGGTGCAAGATGCATTCAAAAGGTTTGATTTGGAGTGTAAGGTTTTGCATAACATTCGACATAGGAATCTTGTTAAGGTGATAAGTAGTTGTGCAAATCTTGATTTCAAGGCACTGGTGCTAGAGTATATGCCTAATAGAATCTTGATTATTGGCTTTACTCTCACAATAATTTCTTGGATTTAATCCTGATACAAAAGATCAAACTTACAATAAGGAATCAAGAGAACAATAAGAACAACATCACTAGAGAATCAAAGGCCCCACTCGGCTTTTCTAGGTTTTCAAGGCAACAACGACAATATTCAACAAAATAGATAAATAACACAAGATTGCAATAACTATAGTGAATCGAAAGAGCCCCACACGGCTTCACTATATCAAGATACAAACAACAAGATTGCAAAATGATGGATAGTAACTTGACACAAAATAACCTAGAATCTAAGAACCCTAACATGAAGATTAGGACCCTAAGACTAAAAGATATTTACACCAAATTCTTACTTGAATCAAGAGGAACTCATGAACCTCAAGACCCCCAAGTTTCTAGCCAAAGAACAACAAAAGCGTTACTACACTTTGTTGTCTAGTTTTGGGTTCACTCTCAAGAACAAGAGAGAAGTTCTCAAAATATTACAAGACTTGTGTTTCTTCCATAATAAAAATGAACTAAGTCCAAGAAATAACCCTATTATTGTCTATTTATAGTACTCCACAAAATGAATGGAAAATGACCATTCTAGCCTTGGTCTTGGGTGGCTTTGGAGTGTAATAAACTTATACTTCAAAGCCCCTCTTCACACTTCAAAACATGAAATCCCTTAGATGAATTAATTACACACTCACACACGGCCATTTGCATGAACATGGCTTACTTGGCTACGTGTGAATGGTCTTGAGCTAGTTGCACTTGTATCATCCTCTCCATCTTGAAGGGAATTTGTCCTCAAATTCGATGGATGTTCATCCTCAACCGTGGCAATAGGAGAGAGGTCACATATGTTGAAGGTGTTGTGCACTTGATATTCCGGAGGAAGGTCAATTTTGTAGGCATTATCATTGATTCTTTCAAGTACTTGAAAGGGACCATCACCCCTCGGCATCAACTTGGTTTTCCTTTGTGAAGGAAACCAGTCTTTTCTAAGGTGCACCCAAACCCAATCACCACCCAATTCAAGAATAAGCTTTCTTCTCCCCTTGTTTGCTTTCTTAGCAATCTCTTGATTTTTCTTCTCAAGCTTTTGCCGCACTTTCTCATGCAATTTCTTCATAGCTTCGGCCTTCTTGCTTCCATCTAAGCTAATCATAAGATCACTTGGCAAAGGAGTTAAATCCAAAGGGGTGAGGGGGTTGATGTCGTATACACACTCAAAGGGAGTCATTCCCGTACTTGAGTGTATAACCCGATTGAATGCAAATTCCACCAAAGGTAGGTGGTCCTCCCATGAAGTCATTTTGCCTTTAACCATTGATCGTAACATAGAACCCAAAGTCCTATTTACAACCTCGGTTTGGCCATCGGTTTGTGGGTGGCAAGATTAGAGAATAGCAATCTAGTGCCAAGCCTACCCCATATTGACTTCCAAAAGTGACTAAGGAACTTAGAGTCCCTATCACTTACAATGGTCCTTGGAACACCATGCAATTTGACAACATTTTCAACAAATAAAGAAGCCACACTTGACGCATCTTCACTTTTTGAACAAGGAATAAAGTGTGCCATCTTAGAAAACCGATCAACCACAACAAAAATGTTATCCCTACCTCGTCTAGTCCTCGGCAATCCTAACACAAAATCCATAGATATATCAGGCCAAGGACGTAAAGGAGTGGGAAGCAAGGTATATAACCCGTGAGGGAGGAGCCGAAACTTGGCTCCCTTACAATCTACACATTGGCCGCAAATCCTAGCCACATCCTTGTGCATTCTAGGCTAATAGAATTGCTCCTCCAATATCCCGAGGGTCTTGTCAATCCCAAAATGACCCATTAGACCGCCATCGTGTGCTTCCCTTACAAACAACTCTCTCCAAGAGCTAGAAGGTATACACAATCGTCTACCTTTAAACAAGTAACCATCAAACTTGGCATAAGGATTTGAACCCCTATCCGAAACCCACTTGTCCCTACCCAATTCTTCCCATTCCCTAAAGATAGAATCAAAGTGAGGATCCTCGGGATACAATGCCTTTAGGCTCTCAAAACCCATTAACTTTGAAGACAAAGTGGACACGAGTACATATTTTCTAGACAAGGCATCGGCAACCACATTGTCCTTACCCTTCTTGTATTGAATAACATAAGGGAAGGTTTCTAGAAACTCAATCCATTTGGCGTGCCGTTTGTTAAGCTTGTCTTGTGCCCGTAAGTGTTTCAAGGACTCATGGTCCGTCCGGATCACAAATTCCTTGAACCACAAGTAGTGTTGCCAATTGCCCAATGCTCTAATCAAGGAATACAACTCTAAATCATACGTGGAGTAGTTTAGAGTAGCACCCTTGAGCTTTTCACTAAAATAAGCAACGGGTTTTAAGTCTTGCATCAAAACAGCTCCTATGCCTACTTTACTAGCATCGCATTCAACTTCGAACGTCTTATCAAAGTTGGCCAATTATAACAAAGGAGCGAAAATGAGCATAGTTTTCAAAGCTTCAAAAGCCTTAGCTTGCTCTTCACCCCACTTGAAGGGTTGCTCTTTCCGAATGACCTCGGTCAAGGGGGCGGCTATGGTGCTAAATCCTTTGACAAACCTTCTATAAAAACTAGCCAACCCTTGGAAGCTTCTTACTTCACCAACGGTTTGTGGGATTGGCCAATTTTTTATAGCGTCTATCTTGGATTCATCCACTTCGACCCCTCTTGAACCAACAACAAAACCCAAGAAAACAACTTCATTAACACTAAAGGAACACTTTTCAAGATTGGCATACAACTTTTCTTTTCTAAGCACATCAAAGACACTTTGTAAATGCAATACATGCTCATCTATGGACTTTCTATATACCAAGACATCATCAAAATAAACAATAACAAACTTTCCAACAAAAGGCTTCATCACATGATTCATTAGCCGCATGAAAGTACTTGGAGCGTTGGTTAGGCCGAATGGCATAACCATCCATTCATAGAAACCAAATTTGGTCTTGAAGGCGATTTTCCATTCATCACCGGGTTGCATACAAATTTGGTGATAACCACTCCAAAGATCTACCTTGGAAAATATACAAGAACCATTCATCTCATCAAGCATGTCATCTAATCTAGAAATAGGGTGACGATATTTTACCGTAATCTTGTTGATGGCTCGACAGTCCACACACATACGCCAAGTTCTACCCTTCTTTGGTACTAATAATAACGGAACCGCACATGGACTCATGCTCTCTTTGATGTAACCTTTGTTGAGAAGTTCAACTTGTCGTTGTAGTTCTTTGGTGTCCGTAGGGTTGCTTCTATAAGCCGGTTTGTTTGGCAATTGTGAGCCCGACACAAAGCCAATTTTATGCTCAATACCCCGAAGTGGGGGCAACCCTTGCAGAAGTTCTTTGGGAAAAACATCTTCATAATCCTGCAACACGGGAAATCAAAGGAGAAATAGAAGAATTAGTGAGGTTAGTGTTAAAACAATGTGCCAAAAGAAGCATGGGTGTGTCCTCATCATGATCCACGAAGAGCTTCTTCTTTCTAACCAACATCACCATAGTTTCTTTTCCATTTGATATTGAGGCAGCCCCGGATACCCCCACTACCCCTCCTACCGGTTCCCCCTTCTTTTCTTTATTTTCGTATTTCTTCCCCTTTTCTTTCAATTCTTTCATCCTTTGATGCAACTCATTCACTTGTGAAGGCAAAAGTGGATGAAGTGTGACCTTTCGGCCATCCTTCTCAAGTGTATATCGATTAGACCTCCCATCATGTTTGGTAGACCTATCATATTGCCAAGGTCTACCTAACAACAAGTGACACGCTTGCATTGGTATTACGTCACAAAGCACTTCGTCATGGTAGTTTCCTACCTTAAACCGTATCACACATTGCCTCATGACTTTCAATTCACCACATTCATTTAACCATTGCAACTTATAAGGGCTAGTATGAAGTGTAGTGGGCAATTTCAAGAAGTTCACCATAGCAACACTAACAATATTTGCACAACTACCACTATCTATCACCAAAGTGCACACACTACCCTTCACAAGGCACTTAGTATGGAATAGATTCTCCCTTTGGCTAGGGTCATCTATTGCCTTACTAATCATGGCACGCCTCACTACAAAGTTCAGAAGAACACACTCTCCTTCTTGCGGATAAACATCTTCCCCATCATCATGATCATGTGGCTCACCCTCCGTTTCCTCTCCATCTTGAGGCTCGGCCTTATTTTCCTCTCTTTCAACACCCACTTCTTCACCAAGGAAATACAATCTACCTTCCCTTAGGATTACATTGCGTCGGTTAGGGCATTCTTTGGCTTTATGCCCCCAACCTTGGCACTTGAAGCATTGGAACCCTTTAGGATTAGGATACTTGTGAACTTCTTGCCTCGAAGGAATTTTGGGGACTGTTTTGGGCTCGGGCAGCCTAGTAATGACGAGATGGTGCTTATTTTTGGGCCAACCCAAAGAGGATTAACCATATCCTTGCCCCTTGGCCAACCCAAGGTCGATTGTCCCTTTGCTTTGAACGATGACCTCTCTTTAAGTTCCCTTTCCATCTCAAGAGCCGCTTGGAAAATACCTTCGACGGTATCAAACTTATGAAGTGTCAAATGAGTGGAGATCTCTTTGTTCAACCCACACTTGAACCGAATGATGTCATGACTAATTTGTTCTCCACGATGATCAAGCTTCAACATGAGTTGTTGAAACTCATCATAATATGCCATCACACTTCAATTCCCTTGTCGCAAATTGTACAACCTAGCAATCAACTCATGACGATAATTTTTGGGAAGATACCATTGCCTCATTAGATACCTCAACTGAAACCATGGTGGTGGTTGTCCATCAATCAACTCATTACCAAACCTTTTGACGTATTCCCACCATGTGTTAGCATAACCTTCAAAGTGAGCTATGGCGTCACAACTCTTCTTCTCTTCTGAGATATCATTCACTTGAAACACTTTATCGCACGCCGATTCCCAAGCAAGATAAACCTCGGGGTCACTTTCACCCTTAAAGATAGGTAGGCTCAATTTGATGTTATTGATGCCTACGTCTCTCTCTTGGTGTCGGTTTTCCCTTTCTCCATACCCTCGGTATCTTCTTGGATCCACACGTCCCCCTCTCATCTCCTCTTCCCTCATGTAAGCCTCATCAAAGGCTCCATACCCTTCATAATTCGCTCTACCATATTCCTCAAAGTGGACGGGACAGTTTTGAACGTTTGGGACTTGATTTGGAGGAATTGTATTTTGTAGAGGTAGTGGTATTTGGTTTAGTGGAGCTCGGAAGGGAGAGTTTGGATTTAGTGGAGGTATTGGACACCCAAGTCCTTCTTGCGGAACTTGAGGAGTTTGGGAATGGGTTGGTCTATTGGAGTCTCGGGTTAGGGGGTTATGGGTCGTTTGGCTTGCGGCATTTAGTGGAGCTAGTGAAGGATTTGGCAATTGTGGCCATGTTTAGGGAGTAACGGTGGCGGAGGAATTTCTATCATGTCCACTTGAGGAAACATGTCGAGGGGTAGAAGGGTAAGAGTTTCTTTGACCCTCCACTTATTCTAACCTCCCACTAATAGTCGTTACTTCTCCCCTTATGGCTCCCACTTCCGTACTCAACCTTTCAAGAGTTCGGATCATAGCCTCAGGAGTGACCCTCATATTCTCCATTTCATTAGAATCCACGGTTTGAGACGTGGTTCCCTCCATTGTCAAGGTATCACCTACACAAGCAATAAACAAGTTAGTTTAAAACCTCTTCTCACTCACACTCTCTTGGTCCACTCACACTCAAGCTCCACAAGTGTTGTAGATTGGCTAGTAACCCGTGAATCTTTAAGGTATGAGTATGCTCTTGTCCGAAATGGATTCTTGTTTGAAACTCAAAGAATTCTCATCGGACTAGAGCCAAGAGTTACAACGTATTCAAATGATAAAAGCACACAAACAAACGTTGACACGAACACAAAGCTTCAAAGGGCTAATTGACAAGCTAGTAGGAATGTACTAGTTTGTTAATTAGTTCTCAAGTCAATTAGATGAAACTAGGAAACAATAATTAGAAACTAGAACATCCAAATTTGAGCTTAATTATCATGTGAAAAGTAACTAGGGTGACGTGGTAGCATGTCATTGGCCACGGGTCCACATACGTTGTTCATCAACTTGAAGCCTTGGTCCCTTTATATCATGTGTAATGGATGACTAGTTATTGTTTATATCATGTGTAATGGATGACTAGTTATTGGGAGGGAAACATAAAGTTTTGTAACTTTTTTTTTTTTCAACTTTTTCAAACTCAAAAGGTGATGTTTGATCTTACTAGTTCCACAAGACAAGGTTCCTTGCTTTAAGGGAAAAGTGGTTGTCAAGTCTAGAAAGGTGATGTTGGTAAGTCTTCTCACAAACAACTTTTTCAATTTTGTCTTGCAACCTTTTTGGATCTATTGCTCTTTTAAGACATAGGATGATGAGAAACTTTTAAGATGAACACAACATCAACACCTTCAAGAACAAAACAACAATACACCACAATGGCACTCCAACATCCAACACAAGTCAAACTCAAGGACACTTCAAGTTTTCACCACAACAAGTCTCTTCTTATTAAGCTCAACTTTAGATTTAGACACTTTTTTGTGTTGATGGGGAAGAGACCAACACAAGAAACAAACTAAACAAGTAAAATCTTATGTAGATCTACAACCAATTTTCGACCAAAATGTTCAAGAACACACTTTTTGGTAAGAGCTTCCCAAGATTGGTTTTGTAAGAACAAAACCAAGCCTTGATCTTTGATACCAAATGATACAAAAGATCAAACTTACAACAAGGAATCAAGAGAACAACATCACTAGAGAATCAAAGGCCCCACTCGGCTTCTCTAGGTTTTCAAGGCAACAACGACAATATTCAACAAGATAGATAAATAACACAAGATTGCAATAACTATAGTGAATCGAAAGAGCCCCACACGGCTTCACTATATCAATATACAAACAACAAGATTACAAAATGATAGATAGTAACTTGACACAAAATATCCTAGAATCTGAGAACCCTAACATGAAGATTAGGACCCTAAGACTAAAAGATATTTACACCAAATTCTTACTTGAATCAAGAGGAACTCATGAACCTCAAGACCCCCAAGTTTCTAGCCAAAGAACAACAAAAGTGTTACTACACTTTGTTGTCTAGTTTTGGGTTCACTCTCAAGAACAAGAGAGAGAAGTTCTCAAAATATTACAAGACTTGTGTTTCTTCCATAATAAAAATGAACTAAGTCCAACAAATAGCCTTATTATTGTCTATTTATAGTACTCCACAAAGTGAATGGAAAATGACCATTCTAGCCTTGGTGTTGGGTGGCTTTGGAGTGTAATAAACTTACACTTCAAAGCCCTCTTCACACTTCAAAACATGAAATCCCTTAGATGAATTAATTACACACTCACACACGGCCATTTGCATGAACATGGCTTGGAGTTTTTGTAATTCCCGAGCTTGGCTACGTGTGAATGGTCTTGAGCTAGTTGCACTTGTATCAAATCCAAAGGCTGAAAATTATGGTTGATGTGGCTTGTGCCTTAGAGTATCTACACCAAGGCCATTCACTTGTCGTGGTCCATTGTGACTTAAAACCAAGTAACATACTTTTGGATAGAGACATGGTTGCCAGAGTAAGTGACTTTGGTATATCTAAACTCTTGACAACGCATGATCCAGTGGCACTGACGAAGACCTTGGGCACCATTGGCTACATGGCACCAGGTTACTTCTCTATTAACTAATTTCTTCAACTTGTACTGTATGTGTATCTATATATATTTGTATCACAGGCAGATCCAAGATTTAAATTTGATGCTTTCAACCTTCAGGTTCTCAATGAATAAACTAGTTTTAGAGAATACAAGTTTCTCCTTGTGGAAGCGAATTTGCTGTCACCGTGACTTATGTTACCGAAAGTTGAGAATCCTCATAATACAGAAAATCCCCCAATTTCCACAGACTAAAATTCTTCTAGATGCAAAGAGTATTTTTTCGTTCTAATGAGCCCTAACCACTTCTCTCTTAATGAAGAAGAGCATGTTCTTCAACATCCATAATTGTGTTTTTATAAGCAATCAATTAGGTTAACTAATAAACCTCAATAAGTGGACCAGGCCCAACAAAATGGCATAAATACATTTACTTTAAATGCGTTTGCTTTTACCTCTTGATGGCTAATTTGATGAATAAAATGTTAAAATGTTGCAGAGTACGGGTCAGAAGGGATAGTGTCAACAATGGGGGATGTTTACAGCTACGGCATTTTATTGATGGAAACCTTCACAAGAAAGAAGCCAGTAGCTGATGAATTTGTTGGAGAGCTTACCTTGAAGAGATGGGTTGTGGAATCACATCCTCATAGGGTCATGGACATTGTGGACGCCAATTTATTTTCAAGAGATGAACATTTGATAGCTATTGAAGGTTGTTTGAGATCGGTATTGGAAGTAGCTCTTGAATGTACTGTGGACTTGCCCCAAGACCGAATTACCATGGATAATGTCCGCGTAAGGCTCAACAAGATCCAAACTCAATTTTTCGGCCAGTAGAGTAAAATCTTACTTCTAAAGAGAGATGCTTCAAATCAGTCATGGAATTAGCAATTGAATGTGTGACTCAAGAGTATTCTAGCTCCATTTCTGCAAAATGTTGCGACAAACTAAATGGTAGCGCTGAAATCTGTAGTGGAATTGTCACATCTTTTCTTCACAGGCACAAATAGTTGGGGCTAGTACGTAGAACTTTAAGAGATTGGTTTCATTTCAATTATTTTAGAAAGTTCGTTCTGTGTTTATTCTTTTTATAACTCTTTACGTAGGTATCATTTTTCTTCTTGTTCTTTTTTTCTTCCAAAGCATTAATCAAGAACCTGCCCCGTAGAAGATATATCATTGTCTCATTGGCTTTTCACCTTAGAAGATCACATGTCATAGTAAAGATAAGGGAAAAAATCATATATATAATACCATTTTACCATGGCCATCAAAATACTAGCATCTCAAATTGCAAGAAAAAAGTTCCACAATTGTTGAAGTATTGAGTTATTTACTGTTATTTTTCTTTTTAGTTTAGTAATTTTATTTTTGAAATTTAGTTATTTAAGTTGATATAGAATAGGATTTATTAGTATCCTAGTTGAAGGTATAATAGAATTTTATTAGTTTCCTAGTCAAAAATAGAATATGAGTATTTTTGTCTATTTATATTCTCAAATGTGAATGAATAAATAAGTAGAATATTTTTTTATCCTTAAACTTTTCTTCTTCTCTGTGTTCTGTAGAAGAACAATTGGTATCAGAGTCAATTTCTTGAGGGAAGACCCCCCCAAAAAAAATCCTGCGTAAAAGTCAACATTGTTATGGCTTCCAATAATTTCTCAATTCCTTCAACCCAAATTTTTTCCGGTGAGAATTATTCAATTTGGCTTATCAAGATGAGAACATACTTGCGAGCATATGATCTGTAGCAAGTGGTATAGGTTGGAGGAGAGGTAAATCATTTGCCAGATAATCCAACTATGGCGCAAATTAAGAATCACAGAAAACAGGTTGCAAAAAACTTTAAAGCTCTCTCTTGCATACAATTAGCACTTTCGAAAGTAATTTTCGCTAGAGTTATGGCGAGTGAGACTGCAAAGAAGGCTTGGGACAAGTTGAAAGAAGAATTTCACGGAAGTGACAAGATTAGGCAAATAAAAGTGATAAATCTGAGAAGAGAGTTCGAAATTCTAGAATGAAGGATTCAGAAACTATAGAAGAATTCTCCAACAAGTTGATGAAGGTTGTAAACCAAATCAGACTTATGGGAGAAGAGCTTACAGATTCAAGAATCGTGGAAAAGGTTCTTGTGAGTTTGCCGAAAAGATTTGAAGAAAAGATCTCCTCACTCAAAGATTCGACGGATCTCAGAAAATTGTCACCTTTAGAACTCGCTCTTCAAGCTCAAGAGCAAAGAAGATCCTTGAGGCTAAAAGAAGCTACTGAAACTGCTCTTCAAGCCAAGTTCAAAGGGAAGATGCAGTTGCAAAAGGAAGGTAAAATCCTAGAAACTTCTACTAATTCTAGTAGAAAAAATCAAGGCGATTCTCGCAATGGAGTCAAGAAGAAATAAAACTTCCCCCCATGCAAGTATTGCAGAAAAACCAATCATAAAGAGGATGACTGTTGGTTTAAGGGGAAGAAACCATCTCTCCAGTGTAGATAGTGCAATAACTTGGTCATATTGAAAAGTTTTGCAGAGTGAAGAAGGAGAACAACCAACAAACTCAAAAAGCCAACGTTTCAAAAGTTGAAGAACGGGAGAAGTTTGTGTTTACGGTGATGGCAGCAACAAGATTGAATGATGAAAACACATGGTTTCTGGACAGTGGTTGCACTCAACACATGACCAGCAAATGAGAATATTTTACGAAGTTGGAATCTGCCAAAGGTATTGTCAAGTTGACCGATAAAACTACGTTGAAGATTGTTGGTAAAGGAACTGTGGCAATTAAAGCTCCCAAAGGTAATACATTTATTCAAGATGTTTTATTGGTACTTGATCTTGATCAAAATCTATTGAGTATTGGTCAAATGCTAGAACAAGATTATATGTTACTGTTTAAAGACAAAAAATGTATTGTTTCTGATTCTAGCGGCCAAGAAGTGACAGTTGAAATGATAAAAATAAGTTTTCCTTTGAATTGGAAATCAAATTCTGAGCAAGTTTGTAGAAGTAGTCAATGTGAGTAGGTTATTTTGACCACCAAGCACAACGATGACAAACAGTATATCTGGGAATCATCGGAATCACAAGCAGGTGGTTCATTCACTGTTACGAGGGATGTAAATGCTGAGCAATTAGGCAGAGGAATAAAGATAACTCTCTTCCTCAAGGAAGACCAGCTGGAGTATTTAGAAGAACTGAAAGCTTTTATAGAAGAGAAAAATCTTAAGATGGATTATTTGGAGCAGAAGATGGCTTATGTTGAACAAGAAATTAAATAGTTAAAATATAGTTGTATGATGCTGGAGTCCTCAAATACTGCTTGTACACGTGCTAATGAAATAATGATTGACCATACTGATGATGGACACCTGAAGCATGAGATGATTTTCCTAACTGGAGGATATGATGGTGTATCATGGTTATCAGCATTGGACTCGTATTTACCTTCATTCGATGTGTTAAATTCACTTAAACCAATGAATTCAGTTCGTGTATATGCCTCGGTTGCAAAGCTGAGTGAAGAATTTTATGTATTTGTTGGTGGAACTGGAAGCTTGTGGTATGACACAGTTGAATCGTACAACCCAGCTAATGATGAATAAACTATGTGCCTTTGTTTGAAAGAGAAACGGGGTAGCTTAGTTGGTGCAACTTTGAAGGACAAAATATTTGCAATTGGTGGTGGAAATGGGATTGAATGCTTTTCAGAGGTTATTCATCATATTTTTGCTGAGAAACCAGCTGTCTGCAAAGCATATTTAAATTTTGTTCCTGGAAAGATGTCAGGAAAATAATTCTAGACTGAATATTCAAGGGTTGAATACCTCCACAGTACAAAAAATTTTGTTGCAACTTTTGCCAAGGCTTCTGAAGATGAGGAGCTTATAGTTTTCTTGAAACAAGATGCTATGTTAGCATCTAAAGCTCGAAAAAAGAAGAACAACATTCTCAAGGTGATTAGGAAGAACCTTGTGAAGAAATGTATTGAGATGTTCAGTGAAATTGATGAGAACAAGGAGGACTATAGCAAGTTCTATGAAGCTTTCTCAAAGAACTTGAAGTTGGGCATTCACGAAGACAGCCAGAACAAAGTCAAATTGGCTGACCTCCTTCGTTACCATTCCACCAAAAGTGGTGATGAGATGACCAGCCTGAAGGATTATGTCACTAGGATGAAGGAGGGCCTGAAAGACATCTCAGATTTGAAACTCTTCATGAACAACTTGGAGTTACCAGCAAATATCTCAAGGAGGAGTGTTGAAGTATTGAGTTATTTGTTGTTATTTTTCTTTTTAGTTTAGTAATTTTATTTTTGAAATTCAGTTATTTAAGTTGATATAGAATAGGATTTATTAGTATCCTAATTGAAGGTAGAATAAGATTTTATTAGTTTCCTAGTCAGAAATAGAATAGGAGTATTTTTGTCTATTTATATTCTCAGATGTGAATGAATAAGTAAGTAGAACATTTTTTTATCCTCAAACGTTTTCTTCTTCTCGGTGTTCTGTAGAACAACAGTAACAATCAAATCTTAATAGATGGAAACTTTTTCAAAGATAAATTAATTTAATGCTAAAATAAACTAATCTAATGTGGTTAAAGCAAAATTTGCTTGAAGTAACTTAAAGAAGGTGGCAGATTGCTTTTACCTGTAAATCTGGAACATTGAGGAAGCCAAAACCTGCCATAACCAGCATGATCAATAAAAGATTTTAACGAAGCCAAGCCAATTCAGCCTATAAGTGAGCAGCCTCTTATGGGACTTGAGTTTTGATTTTGAGCAGTGTAAAAGCCTCCTGATTAGACTCCTCCTTACTGCCTGCATCAGAGATGGTCAAATACATGGTAGTAATTGTTCCATGCCGAGGAATTTTATCTCATAGTCATACGTAATTATTCTTCTTTTTTAAACATGTCAAGATCAATTTGCATTGGCATTGTTACTGCCACTGCAACCGAACCCAATAGTGAAACAACAACTACTTGTTTGCTGCTACTTCAATTCTATCGTGGCGATCAATCCGATATTGGTGGTGGCTTCGTCACAAACACCACCCAAATAAACCAACTCAGCCTCCTCACGTGGCTCCATCTCCGGTTGATAATGCAGTTCCGCCATTGCACATGGCTTCACCAACTCGTGTGGCTCCATCCCTAGTTGATGACGTAGTTTCCCCACCGCACATGGCTCCATCATCATCGTCTTTGGCCCCAACACCATCACCAGTTGATAATGCAGTTCCGTCATTGCACGCGACTTCTTGCATCAAGATAGACGATTGCGTATCAGATTTGATTATTTTGGTTTTCAAGCATAAAATTTTATCATCCACACAATGCTGCAACGTCACTTCAACAATTTCAGAAGAATTCTTTTACAGAGGGTTCATGTACTCCGAGAGGGTACCATTTCTAAAAACACTATAAATGAACTAGGCACCTCTAGGGTCTGGCGTCAACAATGGATGCTTTAGCATTCCCTAAAATGATTTCAATAATGACTATTTCAAGAAAGAGGACAAAGCACACTGAATAGTGAATTTGAATTTTTCAAAGTATTAGCAGAGAAGATAAGAAAGATACTTCAGAAAACCTTTCAAAACTCCACAGTACATATGCAAGCATCCTACAATGTACTCACAAAATCTTCAAGTTCATCAAAATTTTGTTGATTCTGCTCTATATGGGACTGTAGATTTGTGTCACTTTAAATGTTCTTTATCACTTGAGTTTTGGATTACAAACTGAAAACATGAAACATTGAGTTGAATTCAGAATAATTTCTAGTATCTAAAATTTTCACATTAAGAGATGATCCTCTCGATTTCTCCAAGAAGGCATTCTTTCTCCTTGACCAAATCCTCATTCTGCTTCTGCAGCTCTTCAATTTGTGTAGTCTGTTCAGAATCCTTTCTGAGATTATGCAAAAACTCGATTAGTCACTAATCCATGATTGCTTGACAATTTCATTGTCATTGCAACTATATTAAAGTGCTGAGATGAGGTGAAAATGCAAGAATAATTACATATTTGATTAGAAAACAGGAAAAAGAATGGATTCGAGCAGGATCTCATTGTACTTTCACCACCCTCAGTAAAGCATTTCTTTGTAAATACTTGATTTATGAGTAACTGAGCTAATTTCCTCTACATCTTTTTTGTTAGAGAATGCGTAAGTGCTGCAACAGTCTTATTTCTAAGTTATCTGTATGGAAGTTGTTATCTGTAAGCAGTTATTTGGTTTCTATCTTATCTGTAGTTGTTATCCTTATTCTTTTAGGAGTTGGTTACTTAGTTTCAGTTAGGATTGTAACTTATAAATAAGTATTAAATATGCAATAAAGCTATAGTTTTTGCTTTCATCAGCATCTCTCTGTTAATTTATCAAACTCATGTTCCACTTGTTCATCAACAAGTAAAATTAGTTTCTTATGTTCTTCACTCTCTAGAAACTTACAATTGATATCAAAGCACTTATTTCTTGAGGGATCTGTGGGTGTTTCATCAAAGTAATAACTGAAACACGGCAAGTTTATGAAGCATGGAAACAGAATCAAGTTTTTCAACTATGGCACCACCTATTTTTAATGGTGATAACTATCAGATTTGGGTTGTAAGGATGGAGACTTATCTAGATGCCATGGATACGTGGGAGGCAATTGAAGAACACTATGAAATTCCTCCATTGCCTGACAATCCAACTATGGCCCAGATCAAGAACCATAAAGACAAGAAAACCAGAAAATCAAAGGCAAAAGCCTGTCTATTTTCAGTAGTATCTTCTTCAATTTTCACTCGAATTATGTCTCTAAAGTCAGCCAAAGACATACGGGATTATCTCAAGTCAGAATATGAAGGGGATGAGAGTCAGAGGTATGCAAGTTTTGAATCTTATAAGAGATTTCAAGATGCAGAAGATGAAAGAAACTGAAACCATAAAAGATTACTCTGAAAGGCTTCTGAACATAGCAAATAGAGTAAGATTGCTTGGTTCCATGTTTAATGATTCTCGTATTGTTGAAAAAATTCTGGTAACTGTGCCGGAAAGATTTGAAGCAACCATAACTACTTTGAAAAATACCAAGGATCTGTCCAAGATCACCTTGGCAGAGTTGTTGAATGCTTTCCAGGCTCAAGAACAATGAAAGGTCATGAGAGATGAAGGAAATACCGAGGGAGCATTGTTTGCCAAGCCTCAAGATGGAGGCAAAAATAAAAAGAAGAAGAACAAGAAGAACGATGAAAACGCTCCAGCAGGTACTGCAATAGGAAAAACTGGAAACAAAAAGAAAAGTTTTCCTCCATGTAAGCATTGTAACAAGAAAGGCCATCCACCATACAAGTGTTGGAGAAGGCCTGATGCTAAGTGTAGTAAATGCAATCAACTTGGGCATGAAGCGGTCATTTGCAAGAACAATAATCAGCAACAAGAAGCAGATACTCAAATCATTGATGGAGAAAAGGAAGATCAACTCTTTGTTGCTACATGTTTTTCAAGTAAATCATCAAGTGAGTGTTGGTTGACTGATAGTGGATGTACTAATCACATGACAAACGACAAGGATCTCTTCAAGGAATTAAAGCCTATGACCATTACTAAAGTCAGAATAGATAACGGTGAATATATTCCTACACAAGGAAAAGGAACGGTTGCTATTCCAAGTCACTCAGGTACATAAACAATTTATGAAGTGCTTTATGTACC
This sequence comes from Capsicum annuum, assembly GCF_002878395.1. Lineage (NCBI taxonomy): Eukaryota > Viridiplantae > Streptophyta > Magnoliopsida > Solanales > Solanaceae > Capsicum > Capsicum annuum. The sequence continues at coordinate 22,819,799 of NC_061111.1, forward strand.
TGACATAGATCAGAACTTGTTTAGTGTTGGTCAACTGATGGAAATCGGCTTCAAATTAAATTTTGAAGATAAACATTGCTTGATCAAGGATGCATCAGATCAAGAAATGTTCAAAGTAAGAATGAGAGGTAAAAGTTTCTCATTAGATCCATTTGAGAAGAAGCATTTGGTTTTTTCAGTCAAAGAAAATGTTGCAGAAATATGGCACAAGAGAATCGGACATTATCACTATGAAGGGTTGCTTAAAATGCAAAAGGCAGAAATAGTCGAGGACCTACCTGTTTTAGAAGTGAATTCTTCAAATTGCCTTGCGTGTCAATATGGGAAACAAAGCAAACTTCCATTTCCAAAGACAACTTGGAGAGCGTCAAAGAAATTGCAACTAATTCATACCGATATAGCAGGACCTCAAAGGACTCCCTCACTAAAAGGTAGTCTTTACTATATCATTTTTGTTGATGATCTAACTCGCATGTGTTGGATTTACTTTCTCAAGCATAAGTTAGAGGCTGCTAATGTCTTTCGGAAGTTCAAAGCAAAAGTAGAAAATAAAGCTGCTTGTAAAATTCAGTCCATACGAACAGATAATGGAAAGGAATACACGTCTCAACAATTTAACATTTTATGTGAGGAAGCAGGTATTCATCATCATCTCCGTATACTCCTCAACAAAATGGAGTAAGTCAAAGAAGGAATAGATACATAATGGAGATGACCAAATGCATGTTGCACGAGAAGAACTTGCCAAAGAAATTTTGGGCAAAAGCAGCAAATACATCAGTTTTTCTCCAAACTAGGTTTCTCACAAAGGCAGTGAAAGGTCGAACTCCTTTTGAAGCTTGGTATGGGTTCAAACCATCATTAAACTTCCTTAAAGTGTTTGGTTGTCTCTGTTTTTCCTATGTTTCTCAAGTTAAACGCGACAAGCTAGATAAGAAATTTGTTCCAGGCATTTTTATTGGATACAGTGCAGTTTCAAAGGCATATAAAGTCTTCCAACCGCAAACTGAAAATATAATCTTTAGTAGAGATGTGTATTTTATGGAGAATGAAGAATGGTGTTAGGAAGACTCAAAGAAATCTGTCCTGAACTCTTTGGACTCAGCACAAAAGTTTCCTGCCAAAGTTCCTGAAAAGCAAATATCACTCTCATCGCAAGATGAAGTGGTGGATCATTCACCGATTAAAGGTACTCGACTACTCACTGATATATATCAGAGATGTAATGTGGCAGTATGTGAACCTGCTGGGTACATTGAAGCCAAGAATGATGAAAATTGGGTGACTGCAATGAAAGAGGAGTTGTTTATGATTGAGAAGAACATGACTTGGGAGCTTGTTGATCAACCTAAAGACAGAAAAGTAATTGGGCTGAAATGGGTCTTCAGAACAAAGTTAAATGTCGATGGTTCAGTCAACAAGCATAAAGCAAGGCTTGTCGTTAAGGGATATGCTCAAATTTTTTGTGTGGATTATTTTGATACATTCGCACCAGTGGCTAGGCTTGACACGATCAGGTTACTTCTTGCTCTTGCTGCACAATTGGGCTGGAAAATGTATTAGATGGATGTCAAATCGGCATTTCTTAATGGTTTTCTCCAGGAAGAAATTTATGTTGAGCAACCCGAAGGCTTTATGACGAAAGGAAAAGAGGACAAAGTTTACAGGCTAAGAAAGGCGCTTTATGGACTTAAACAAGCACCAAGGGCCTGGTATGGTCGAATAGATGATCATTTGCTTGGGTTAGGCTTTGAAAAGAGTCTATCAGAATCTACTCTTTATGTTAAACATAATGGCATTGATATTCTTGTCGTGTCTATATATGTTGATGAGGTACTAGTTACAGGGAGCAATACAAAGCATATTGAGGATTTCAAGCAAGAAATGATGCAAGCCTTCGAGATGACTGATCTTGGCCTAATGTCCTATTTTCTTGGAATGGAAATCAAATAGGGACAGAATGAAGTTTTCATTTTTCAGAAGAAATATGCTAAGGAAATTCTGAAGAAGTTCAACATGAAAGATTGCAAGGAGATGAGTACTCCTATGAACCAAAAAGAGAAACTAAGCAAGAATGATGGAGCAGAGAAAGTGGAGGAAACGTACTTCAGAGGCTTAGTCGGTTGTTTGATGTATCTCACAGCTACAAGACCCGATATTTTGTATGTTGTAAGCATTTTATCGAGGTTTATGCATTGTGCTAGTGAGCTGCATCTAAAAGCAGCAAAAAGAGTAATCAGATTCATCAGAGGAACCATTAATTATGGTGTCAAGTTTCAGAAAAATCCAAATCCGAAACTACTTGGGTATTCTGATAGTGATTGGGCTGGATCAGTAGATGACATGAAGAGCAATCTGGAGCTTGGCTCCGAAATATTTTTGTGGTGCTCAAAGAAGCAAGATATTGTGGCTAAATCCACTGCAGAGGCAGAATTTGTGGCGGCAAGCAGCAGCGAATCAAGCTTTGTGGTTGAGGAAAATATTTGTTGATCTGCATATGAATCAAACAAAAGGAACTGAAGTATTTGTGGACAACCAATCTGTGATAGCAATTTCTCACAATCCTGTATTTCATGCCAAAACAAAACAGTTCAATATCAAGCTTTGCTTCTTGAGGGAAGTGCAAAAAATGGGTGATGTGATTCTGCTTTATTGCAAAACCGAGGATCAGCTGGCTGATATCTTCACCAAACCTTTACCAGGAAGCAAATTCCAACTTCTCAGGAAAAAACTTGGAGTTTGCAGCTCTTAAAGTAAGGAAGAGTGTTAGAAAAATGCATAAGTGCTGCAACAGTCTTATTTCTAAGTTATCTGTATAGAAGTTGTTATCTGTAGGCAGTTATTTGGTTTCTATCTTATCTGTAATTGTTATCCTTATCCTTTTAGGAGTTGGTTACTTAGTTTCAGTTAGGATTGTAACTTATAAATAAATTTCAAATCTGTAATAAAGCTATAGTTTTTGCTTTCATCAACATCTCTCTGTTAATTTATCAAACTCATGTTCCACTGGTTCATCAACTAATAAAATCAGTTTCTTATGTTCTTCACTCTCTGGAAACTTACGGTTTTTTTTGTCCTACCCTTGAAGGATTAGCGGAGTTGGGATTATTAAACCACCTAAGCCAACAAGCCTAGGACATGGGCTTTGAGAAAGGTTACGCAACACTTAGTAGAACACGTTCCACATCTTTGAGAAGCTTCTGCATTTTTATAGCAGGAAACTGTTTTCAATTGGTAAAAGCAGTATTGACAATTGACACCAGTCAAAATTTCTTGGTTCCAATGTTATGATCTCATTCTTTCCCTCCTTTTTCAACTTTAAAAGAATAGTTATTGCAGGTTTTGATATCATACAGTGTTAACTGATTCAATAGGAGGTAAAGAGAAAGCATTAAATTCCATATATCACAGGTCTATACCATTTATTGATCCTTGCATCTTCACTATATCACAGATGTGGAGAAATCTCAAAGTTGTTTCACTTAATTGATAGCTATATAGTAGTAAACAAGCATGGAAACATGGACAGATTTTATTGCTAAATGAAAAATATTTTTTCCACCAAACTGATGTTGAACCACAAAAACTATACACATGATAAAGTTGTCAAATGTTTCTGAACTTCCATTCCTAAGTTTTTGTGTTTGAACATACCTATTCATAAACGCCAAATTAAGTTTAAGTGAGCGGACTTCCTTCTCCAAATTCTCACAGCGCTTCATAAGGGATTGCATATCTGAAGGAATTGCTGTTGTTAAATTTCTCTCTTTGGCTTCTGCCATTCTGCATCGATATTGAGAACAGTAAGCTTACGAAATGGATCATATTCTATGAGAAAATTTTAAGTGGTATACACCTGAGGAACCACACAAATGGGCTTAAATCTAAACTTTGAGCTATTCTAGAAACCAAGCAAGTAGCTAAATAATAGCCCTTCTCTTTAAGGAGAAGGTTCGTCTCATTAACAAAAACAAAGATGTACAAAATCTAATCATCACACAATTATGGTTGCGAACAAAAGAGAGATAAATTGGTAGGATATTCCCGAGTTAGTCACAGGCAGTTATAAACTGGCATCAGCTTTAGTTCTACTCTGGAAGCTCAACAATCTTTAACATTTTGTTTATAGAGCCAGGGAAAACTCAGCGTTATCATATTTGAACACATTTACCGTAATCACAACCGATAATAAGTTTATGATATCCATTAATTAGCATACCAAAGTGAACTATCAGCACAGATACCCAATTTAGGCTGCATTTTCAGCTCATACTTGAGTTGGATGGAGACACAAGTTGGACACATTTAGGTTACAAAAGCTGGCAAATTCATGCTCGAGTCAGATACCAAAAAGTTGATTTCAAATGCTATATAAGCTCAGTCACACAACATAGATAGAACAGGAAAGATAACAAATATAGAGAACTAAGAGAACAAAAAAGAGACATCACATCTTGTGGACTAATCAAATTTTTGACCTGACAGAAAAAGGCCATGCAAACACGAGGTCAACAGTTTCAAGCAGCCTAAACTCTGAGTAGGCCATCAAGCTAAAGCATCAGAATTAACTGCAAAAATTTTGCAAGTGTATGCAGTGAAAACCATACATTTGGTGTTCCATCTAGAGAGGCAATATCACACAGTGCAGGCCTTCCAGAATATCAAGGTTTAAATAACATCTCATGCTTTTCGAAATCTCATTTCTTATTTCTGCTTCATATCATTTCAGGAAAATAAAACTGGAATAAGTCACATGCGGATGCAGAACACGTGCTATCTACATAAAATTTCTGCATCCAATAGTCATACCAACCACAGAAAGGAATAATCACTAAGAAATAATGTAGCCTAAAAAGAATAAGATTCATGCAAGCTCTCATGATAGTTGTACATACTTCCGAGACCTCTCCACTCTTCGCTTCTTCTTAGGATCTCCATTTTCCGCTGCATTTTTCATGCCGGTTAGAAGTGAACAGCATGAAAGCAATTAAGTAACAGCATGCATGTCATATAATATAGCATCTGAGTACGATTAGGCCATAGAGCTTTTGCTCGAACAGAATTACATAGATTGAAAGAGCATAAATCTAGTTATATTGAGGTTTATGAGAATGAAAATGGATTACTAGCAAATTTGGGCTACTCAAGATATTTACAAGAGACTGCCTTGACACTGGAGCACATTTTTTTTCATTAAATAAGACAGTTTCAATCTCATGGTAAAAATGGACATTTCATGTTTACTTTGCTGTCTCTATTGAGAATTCCTTGATCTTTAAAAATGTTAGAAAAAGTATAACAAACATCTTATTCCTTAAAAATGTTAGCAAAAAAATATAACAAACATCTTATTCCCTGTATTCCCTGAACAAGAAAGAACCCTAAGGTCAATACTTGTAGATTTGATTCTTTATTTTTTCAAGTTTCACTCCATTGATTGCATGATTCATTTTGTAACCTTTCTAAAAATATGGAATTAATCGGAACCAACTTTGGCAGTATTGCAGTACCAACCTTTAAATATATTCCATAAGTTCTTCCGATATGCTAATTATTTTGTTGATTTTCACCTAAGAAGTGGTCTAACCTAAGCTACTTAAGAGTTTCAGGATAGGAAGACATAATTTATCCCTAAAGAGAGTGGGGAAGGGAGAGAGAGAGTCTGCATTAATGCAATAGGAAGTAACAGGAACGCCACCATGTTGTCTGAAAAAAAACAAGAGCGACGATGGTACATTTATAATTTTAAATAGACACGGAAGTGGAAAAAAATGCAAAGATGTGATGTTTTATTAATTGCAGTTAAATGTCTTTCTTACCTGATTGCACTGATGTCAAAGATTCATGTCGAACTAGACCACCTTTCTGTGATGTCTGAACAAATTGGAGAAATTATCATCAGCCTTAACAATCTCACTATTTTAATTTGAACATGGGTAATGCTGTTTCCAATTCCAAGGACATGAGTAGAGAATACCTTTTGGTTGTCCTTCACGTTATCATATATTCGTTCTCTAATATCTGCAGTTCAATGGTAAATGACTATATTAACAAACCTGTGTGCAAAGCATGCTAAGTTTGGAGAAACAACCATCTCAAATAAGTGCACTATGTGAAATAGAAATTTCCAATTAGTATCATTCTTAGTTTGAAAATTCAAGAATCATCTCTCTTTGAAGACGACCTTGTTTGCGAATTTGCTAAGACGGGCAAGTTGCAAATAGAAAGCAGCATAGATAATTCGATACAGACAGCTTATTTATCTTATTTACCTCTGGCAGTTGAACCATTTTCTGAGCTCCTTGCATATCCAACTTGATTTCTAGAGCCCTCGTACACATTTAAAGCTTGACTTGCATTGCTCAGACCATCATATGCATCAAAACCAATTGAGATTATTGGTGCAGCAACAGAAGATTCACTTTGAGAAGGTTCCTGTGACACCATGTCCATCTGGATTGGATTTGAGGGAGCCATAATACTTTCTAAAATGACATCTAATGACCCTTGAACTGTTTGTAGAATCCCTGTATCGATGACTTGAACAATGGATGCATCCTGATATGTCCCTTGACTTTCAGAAATATGACACCCTGGATGTTGATTCATGCCCGAGTTACAAAAGACTTCTTGATTTCCATAACTTCCCAGCATATTCTCCTCGATGGCTACTCTAGCAGTATGATAGTTCGTTAATTTCTTCCGTTCTAAGGTACCCTTTAGCATGCTTACAACAGAAGAAATATTATCTGGACCATCCATTTGTTGTGCTTCAAATGTTGATGAAGATGAATTTGATGGAGATATAAAAGTATTGTGTTGGTTGGTAATTTCACACATTGACATGTTAGTGTACCCTGTGGGATCAGAAACTTCTTCTTTAAAGTTATTTACAGCATTTCCGGGGATATTATGCAAGGCTTCACGAGCTAGTGTAGACTGTGAGTGCTGCATAGCTGCATACCTCCTCCTACAGAAATTTATAGGGATAACCAAATATCACAAGAAGTGATCAGCATCCAGAAATAACAATATCGATGAAGTTACATGAACAGGAATACATAAAGGATGCAATATGAATGATACCTTAACTCAGAGGAGCGACTTCTCGTCATGGGCTGAGAACTATGGAACCAGGTCTGCAAGAAAGCTCTGTATGAGATATCAAGAGAAACTGTGTGAAAAGATATCAGCAATTATAGAACAAACCTTGGCTAAAAACAGATTGCTAGCTTGCATTTCTCTAGCCGTTACGTCCCTAATGACAAAAGAAAAATGGTTATTACCCCCAAAAGTTTCAGAATGACTAATAATATGAGACAAATCGCTTGAAATATCTAGATTAGTTGAGCAATAACCTCAAGCCAGATAAGCCTAAGGAAGCAAGAAAGCACATTGCAATAGCCCCAAAAACTGCAATTCTTTTCTTTTTTTGAACATTCATTTTGGAATTTACCAACACCGATCATAACTAAATCATACATGCCGAAAGAGGTAAACGGTAGTAACACCTGGTTGAATGTTGGTTTAGGTTGCTAGATGATTCATTGGCAATAGATATATTTTCTGGATCTAGAGTGTCAGCCACTTTTCTTTTCTGAATTCCTCCATTCTGCTGGCTAGATAGACCAGCAAGTTCACTGGAGATCCTACATTTTAAAACGAAAGAATGTCATAAAAGCTGAAAAATTAATGCAACTCTCTGGTAACGTAGGTTATCACAATTACTTCATGTAGAACCACGTAAAATTGGATTCAGAAGTTTATAAGTGAAAAGAAATCATAGATTGGATTCAGAAGTTTATAAGTGAAAAGAAATCATAGCTATTCTGATAAGTTAACTTCCTTTGCATAACAGGAAAAAAGAGCTGAGCCTTTTTCCTTTTGTCTTAAACTTAGTATTCACACAATTTTCCTAGGCAAAAGGAGAATCAGCGCCAAACAGAGAGTTGTATTGTATCAAGAAAAGATGAATGGTCTTCATGAAAGATTTTTCTTCTCAAAGACAAAAGGCATCTCGTAGCTCATCCTCACTGTCGTCACTTTCTCTAATCCTTAAGAAGCTTTAAAGTGTTTTACATATTGCAGCCATTGTATTATGCACAAATGTATCTTAATAAGAGAAAGACCTCTAAGAATACTCCAGCAACAAGTAAAATGTTAAAAATGATCGTCTTGTTGAAATTCATTCCAAAAACACTAACCTTCGTGACGTCTGTTGAGCACGATGAGCCATCGGTGTTTCACTGCCGTTATTCTGAGGAGCAATTAGTAACGAATTAGCCAAGATACAAAAAAACAAGCAGGCAAATACAGAACTGCTATACATGCTTTATAGCTACCAAAAATGTTACAATTAAAAAATAAAGTACTAAGAAACTAAGCAGTTGAGCTTATGCCTCAGGTCCATTAAACAGAAGCATATCTTCCAAGATACCATTACAACTACAACAAATCAGCCATTTGTCTAGTCTTGACTTCTATTGATACCTAATGGCTGTCTCAGGTATAGGAATAATTTCTTTATATGATATCCAGAAGGCGAAGTTACGTGAGTCTGACACTTACAATATCTCAATGGTGCATAGATTAATATAGAACATGAACACTGTACAGCAGGCTTCCAAATTAGAAACTTAATACACAATGGAGAAAGAACTCTGCCTGTCCTTTTGACCTCTAAATGAGGATATCTAAGGAATAGTCCCTAATTATTTTAACTATAGTGTTTAACCAACAATAATACAGCAAGAAAATTAGAGATACAACAAAAATACAGCAAGAAATTAGAAATTTAGTCCCTGCTGGTTTTCCCTTCCTTCGCAATATGGATCCGCAAAGAAGAAACCAGGGATACATGTCTCTATGTCAAAACTCTAAGTTCCTTCTCTCTTCAACGACAGCTTTGGCTCAACGAGAATGCCATATTATGCTACGTATCTTTCTCAAATCAAAATAATGAGCTTTTCAGTGAACAATTCCATGCTTTACTATAATTAGACAATGCATATCCATTAATTATTTAGATGCCAGAGCTCAAGAGATGATTACACTTTAAGTAGCATGATGCAAGAAGTCAACAAGGGAAAAACAGAACTCATTCATATCAATATACATATATAGGTATTCACGATAATGTTGCAGATTTGAGAATGTAACATGGTTAGATAAAAAGTCTAACACATATAAGAGCATGGCACGAAAGCTTGCCTCTGCACTGGTGAGCCAGCTTTTGAAGAGTTCCTCACTGTCAGTTCGAAGAGAATGAGAGATGTTTCTAAAGCCCAACATCTCCATTGTAGGAACAGGCACTCCTCCTACTGAATTCTCCATCATAGTTCTTATGAACAATTCTTCGCTTGTGTTTCTATAGAAATCTGAATATCCTCTTCCCTCCATTTCCATTTCCTATCCTGTCCCTTCCCTGAACTTCTCGACACGTAAGTAGACTAAAATCTACTTGATTTTACTTTCTACCAAGATTTATGAACTAGTACTTAACAATGCTACCATTGATCAGTTCCTACCAAAGGGGCAGAGCTACAAGCCTGTCTACGAGTTCAGCAGAACTCAATAGCTTCCCCCTAAATGATATATTTGTGTTTAAAATCCTAATTTATCCAAAACCAATAAATTGTCTTTTCTATAATCCAAAACTCATAAACTCAAAATCCTAGCTCGACTCTGACTCGATACAAAATCCCACCTAGAGAAGCAACCTAAAGAGATAAATTTTAATCAAATCTTGATTGCAAACGAGAATTCAAACCTATTTACTTAACATTCAAATTCTTGTTGAAAAAAAAAATTAAGGTGCTGAGTTTAGCAGTAGGACTTAAGGACTAACAACATTCCAGATTAATACTAACAAGTTTGTAGTTAAAAAGGAAAGAAAAGTTGGTGTATAATAGAAGGCATCAAACGTCACATCCAAGCTAATCTCTTTCTTAGTCAGAAAAATTGACAAACATATAGTGGGATTAATTAAAAATTAGTATCCACTGTTAATGGAATTAACAAAAATCCAAATTGATTAGATTCCAGTTAGCTTATACTTGTCCTCTTTCCTAAGCTAATTTTGTATCTGTCAATTAGTGAAAGTAAAGTAAACTTTTCCCATTCCATATTACTGTATGACACTTACTTAATCCCCCTAAGAAGTAAAGAGAAAAGAAAGTATCTCATGTTGCGTTCTCCTCTTTTATTGTTTTCTATATATAATCTAACTTTTAGATGATCAAAAATTTATCAACAAGAAGGGCAACATATTTAGTATAATACCAATATACCCTACATGGGGTGGGGTCCGGTAGAACCTGGAGAGACTGTTCCCGATCAACCCCGGCTATGTCAAGAATTGATCCTATAGCAAAAACCAAATAATATTCTCATATCAAATTCTTCTATCCTTTGTTATGTACTTTAATTTGTTGTAACATATTAACTGCCTTGTTTTTCAGATACTTATTACACTAATTACAGAGTGTCAGTATATAAAAGTTAAACTGGGAAAAAAATATAGTGTATGAGCCTAAATTTGCGATGAAATTATGTGGGAAGACGGTCGAGATTGTGCTAATGAATGAGTTTCAGTTAATTAGAAGACGCAGTGAATGACGAAAGCCATGAAAATGACATTGGCTGTTCCCATTAAACACTGCTGCTGGCTGTTTCATTTCTTAATAACTTCAAATAAGTTGATCCATTTTGAACGTTCAATTTTATCTGCCAAGTCATGTTTTGAAGCTTAATTTTCCTAATCTTATAGTTAAATAATGTTCCAAAATGTTGTCTAAAATGTTTGTAACATTACTGTGATGACAAATTAATGTAGTTTTTCACTAAATTTAACATTATATTACAATTTTTGAAAGGATAATTCTTGGTCGGAACGATTTCTCGGTAGTCTTTTTTTTTTTAATTACTCTACACTTTTACGATACTAGTTTAATCGCACGTACATCACACGTGTAATATTTTATTTGATTATTTAAAATCAAATGATTGCTCCACATGTACTCCCCCGAACCACATTTTCTAAACGAACCAGAGTCAATCCGAATTAATCTTGTAAAAGATCTGCTACAGAACGAATAAGTTTATTTTTCAAATGATTCATATCGAAGTGCACGTTTATTTGTCTATTGCGAAGATTTTAATGAAGTGTAAAAAATTTAAATTATTTTTTAAAGATTCCTGACACATAAATAATGTAAACATAAACATATATTGTAGTGTAAGCACATATATATTTTACCGTCAGAAGTTCCAAGCGATTGATGACGTTTGTCATGCAGTACCTCTTTCCCCTTACTTCGCTAAGAGAGATGCGTCAATTTGAACCATATTTATAGTATAATTATTTTTAATTTTTTTCTGTATTTAAAATATTTTTTCTTGTTTTTAAACTCAAATCTTTACAAAATCATTGATTACATTCTTATTATGTACTTAAAACATTAAAAAATTTCGTACTTCTTAAATTTTTCTTATTCTAATACTTTTAAATTTAATAGTTTAGGTGTACGCGCCTCACGCTTGTACCTCACTTTATTGAGTTCAAACATTATACTAAATAGGATATTTGTTTAAATAATAAAGATAAAGACAACAATTAAATTCAACATCTTTTGGGGAATTTATTTAAGTAAACCTAACTTTTACAATAAAAAATGTCAAAATCAATTTACATTCATCTATTACCTGTAAACTGCAACAAAATAATACGATGACAGAAACGTCAAAACAATATAATTAAATCTAACATTTACACAAAAAACTTCTTAAAGCTGCATGACACTCATCTACCACCTGTAAATTATAACAAAATAATACGATAATAGAGATATCAAAATAATACAACTAAACTTTACCTTTACACAAAAAAAATTTCAAAACAGAGATATAAAAATAATACAATTAAACTTAATTTTTACCTAAAAAAATTTCTCAAAGCCGACCGAAATTCGTCTACCATTTTCAGTAAAATATTTTTCTCATAAGAACTGTTCTCATAGTGAAAACCTCCTTTTTCATGATGAAAACTTTTTCTCCTCGTGAAAAACCTTTTCATAGTAAGAACTTTTTGGCAAAATGACCTCCTGGACCCTTGTACTATGTCGGTTTGTAAGTTGGACACTTCTACTTACATGTTTGTCATCTGCACCCTTGAACCCATTAAAAAATAACATTTTGCACCCTTTGAACGTTGACCTTGCCTATGTGGCATTAAAATTGTGACTAGGACAAAAAGAGTGTAGTCATTTACCTGGGGGTATGAGTGGGGGTCAATTTTTGGCCAATTTTACATTAAAATAATTTTAAAAAAATAAAAATAATATTAAAATTTAAAAGGGTCCTTTTTTCCCTCCATCTTTTTTAATTTAAAAATATTTT